>NC_134363.1:186406022-186706022 GCF_048569485.1 Anomaloglossus baeobatrachus | reverse complement strand
TACTGCCTCCGGAGGCCACACAAAGTATTACACTAAAAAGTGTAAGGCCCCTCCCCTTCTGGCTATACACCCCCCGTGGGATCACGGGCTGCTCAGTTTTCAAGCTTTGTGCGAAGGAGGTCAGACATCCACGCATAGCTCCACTGTTTAGTCAGCAGTAGCTGCTGACTATGTCGGATGGAAGAAAAGAGGGCCCATACTAGGGCCCCCAGCATGCTCCCTTCTCACCCCACTTTTGTCGGGTGTTTGTTAAGGTTGAGGTACCCATTGCGGGTACGGAGGCTGGAGCCCACATGCTGCTTTCCTTCCCCATCCCCCTGAGGGCTCTGAGGGAAGTGGGATCTTACCGGCCTCCAGGCTCTGAGGCCGGGCTCCATCCACAGACCCGGAGATCCTGCTGGAATGGAGCGGAGTATCGTCAGGGACAAGGCCCTGCAACGTTAAGGTACTCTGTGTCCCCGTATGGATCACACGCAGACACACCGCAGCATTGCTGAGTGTGTTAGTGCGCCGGGGACAACAGCGCTGCGCGCTGGGGCTATTACTCACAACAGCTCGGCTGTGTGAGTTTATGTATGGGGAACGGCCGCGCCGGCCGCCGCTGGCTGTTTTACACTGCGGCGCGGCTGGGACTTGTGGTGCGCCGGGGACTTCCGCGCTGGCCGTGCTTATACGACGGCAGCGCTTATAAATCGAGTCCCCGGCTTTTGCGGCCTAGTTTCGTTTCGTTCCCGCCCCCAGGCCTGACAGTCAGGGTAGGGGCGGGACGCTGTGCAATACATCAGCGCCGGGGTCTGGAGTCTACTTTACATGCTCCAGCCCCCTCACTGGCAACAGTGGGACGCCAGTTTCCCGCTCTTGGCTGGGGCACGCCCACGGCACGCCCCTCTTCACAAGACGCCGGCAGCCATTCCTGCAGGCAGTCTGCGCTGGAGAAGGGAGCAAACGCTGGGGGACCCAGACAAGGAATGCGGCGACCGCACAACCGTTTTTAAAAGGGCGGTAAGCAGCACCTAGGTGCTGACCCCACTAGTGCCACAGCGTTTTTTTCTGCACATTATGCTTGTACCTATGTTTGCACTGTACGGTCGCTTATTGGCAACCCCCCCTAGATTGCTCTGAGGCAACAGCACAGGCTTTCTATGCTGCTTGTACCGCATGTGAGGCAGTTCTACCGGCAGTCTCCGCTGATCCCCATTGTGTGTAATGTTCGGTCACTGCCAGGGACAGCCACCTGTGAACACTGTCCAAGTGATGGGGACAAAGTTTGCAATTTTTGCTGATAAAATGTTTGTGACTATGACCAACATTTAGAAACTTTGCAGTCCAGACCGATGACTCAGACATAGGCACTTTCCACTGACCCCCATTGGGTAGAGTCTCTGCTAGTGGTGGCCCAGAGAGCCACCTGTGTATACTGTCCAGGTGACGGGGACAGAGTTTGCAGTTTTTTGCTGATCAGATGCATGTGACTGTGACCAAATCCTAGAAACTTTGCAGTCCAGGGCGGTGACTCAGACCATGGGCACTGTTGAATCAATGCTCCGGTCCCCCTCAGTTGGAACTAATCCGTGCTCCAAGGGGGTCCCATACATCCCAAGCTGAAGGCGCTGTCACGGACGACAGACCTAGACAGCCTAAGCGAGCTCGCGGGGAGAGACCCTCGACTTCACACGCTGGTCAGGGTCTCAGCGAGAGGATTCTCTGTATGATGAGGCAGAGGTAGCTGATCAGGGCTCTAATCCTGAGACTGCTCTCAATCTGGATGCTCCTGATGGTGACGCCATGGTGACTGTTCTCATAGCGTCCATCAATAGACTGTTGGATATTTCTCCCTCAGCCCCTCCAGTGGAGGAGTCAGCTTACAGGAGAAATTCCATTTCAGGTATCCCAGGCGTAAATTGAGTACGTTTTTGGGCCACTCTGACTTCAGAGAAGCAGTCTAGAAACACCATGTTTATCCAGACAAGCGTTTCTCCAAACGTCTCAAGGACACACGTTATCTCTTTCCCCCTGACGTGGTCAAGTACTGGACCCAGTGTCCAAAGGTGGATCCCCCAATCTCCAGGCTTGCGGCTAGATCCATAGTTGCAGTGGAAGATGGGACTTCACGTGAAAGTGCCAGACAGATGGACCTCTGTTGATATCTGTCTAGGAAGCTATCGGCGCGTCGTTTGCTCCGACATCCGCAGCCGTATGGACACTCCAAGCTATTTCAGCTGGTCTTGCGCAGGTGGACACTGTCACACGTACATCTGTGCCGCAAGTGGCGTCCTTAACCTCGCATATGCCTGCATTTGCGACTTACGCTATTAATGCTGTCCTGGACTCTACGAGCCGTACGTCAGTGGCGTCCGCCAGCTCCGTAAGTTTACGCAGAGCCTTGTGGTTAAGCGAATGGAAGGCAGATTCTGCTTCCAAAAAGTGCTTAACCAGTTTGCCATTATCTGGTGACCGACTGTTTGGTGAACGATTGGATGAAATCATTAAACAGTCCAGGGGTAAGGACTCTTCCTTACCCCAGCCCAGATCAAACAAACCCCAACAGAGAAAGGGACAGTCGACGTTTCGGTCCTTTCAAGGCTCGGGCAGGTCCCAATTTTCCTCGTCCAAAAGGACTCAAATGGATCAGAGGGGCTCAGATTCCCGGCGGGCTCAATCACGCCCAAAGATGGCAGCCGGAGGAACCGCTACCAAGGTGGTTTCCTCATGACTTTCAGCCTTCTCTCTCCGCAGCCTCGGTCGGTGGCAGACTCTCCCCCTTTGGCGACATTTGACTGCCACAGGTCAAAGACCGGTGGGTGAGAGACATTTGTCTCACGGGTACAGGATAGAGTTCAGTTCTCGTCCTCCGGCTCGGTTCTTCAGAACTTCCCCACCTCCCGACCGTGCCGATGCTCTTCTGCAAGGGTGCTCCCTAAGGGCAGAAGGAGTGGTACTCCCTGTTCCAGGAACAAGGTCACGGTTTTTACTTCACTCTGTTTGTGGTGCCAAAAAAGGACGGCTCTTTCCGTTCCGTTCTGGACCTAAAACTGCTCAACAAGCACGTGAAAACCAGGCGGCTCCGGATGGAATCCCTCCGCTCCGTCATTGCTTCAATGTCTCAAGGAGATTTCCTAGCATCATTAGACATCAGGATGCTTATCTCCACGTGCCGATTGCTCCAGAGCACCAGCGTTTTCTATGATTCGTTATAGAAGACGAGCATCTTCACTCAGGGTCACTCTGTGATCCCTTACTGGGACGATCTACTTGTCAAGGCACCCTCTCAAGGGGCATGCCAACACAGCCTGAACGTTGGCTGGAGACTCTCCAGAGTTTCGGGTGGATCATCAACTTTTCAAAGTTGAATCTGACACCGACCCAATCATCTGACATATCTTGGCAGGGAGTTCTTGCTCTCTCAGCGGTAGTGAAGCTTCCGCTGGACAAACAGCGTTCACTACAGACAGGGGTGCAGTCTCTCCTTCAAGGCACTCACACCCCTTAAAACGCCTCATGCACTTCCTAGGGAAGATGGTAGCAGCAATGGAGGCAGTCCCTTTCGCGCAGTTTCTTCTGCGTTCACTTCAATGGGACATTCTCCGCCAATGGGACGGGAAGTCGACGTCCCTAGACAGGAACGTCTCCCTTTCTCAGACGGTCAAGGACTCTCTTCAGTGGTGGCTTCCCACCTCATGGTCAAGGAAAGTCCATCCTACCCCCATCCTGGGTGGTGGTCACGACAGACGCGAGTCTGTCAGGGTGGGGAGCAGTTTTTCTCCACCACAGGGCTCAGGGTACGTGGACTCAGCAGGAGTCCACCCTTCAGATCAATGTTCTGGAAATCAGGCCAGTGTATCTTGCCCTGCAAGCCTTCCAGCCGTGGCTGGAAGGCACACAGATCCGAATTCAGTCGGACAACTTCACAGCGGTGGCATACATCTACCACCAAGGCGGAACACGCAGTCGGCAAGCCTTCCAGGAAGTCCGGCGGATTCTGATGTGGGTGGAAGACAGAGCATCCACCATATCCGCAGTTCACGTCCCGGGCGCAGAAAACTGGGAAGCAGACTTCCTCAGTCGCCAGGGTATGGACGCAGGGGAATGGTCTCTTCACCCGGACGGTTTTCAGGAAATCTGTCAACGCTGGGGGAGGCCGGACGTCGACCTAATAGCGTCTCGGCACAACAACAAGGTTCCGATTTTCATGGCGCGGTATCACGATCAAAGAGCTCTGGCGGCAGACGCCTTAGTTCAGAATTGGTCGCAGTTCCAGCTACCCTATGTGTTTCCCCCTCTGACACTGCTGCCCAGAGGGCTACGCAACATCAGGTCCGTTTGCCGCCACGCCATCCTCGTCGCAACAGACTGGCCGAGGAGGTCGTGGTACCCGGATCTGCGGCATCTCATGGTCTGCCAACCGTGGGCACTACCAGACCGGCCAGACTTACTGTCCCAAGGGCCGTTTTTCCATCTGAATCCTACGGCCCTGAACCTGACTGTGTGGCCATTGAGTCCTTTATCCTAGCGTCTTCAGGATTATCTCAAGACGTCATTGCCACCATGAGACAGGCTAGGAAACCGACGCCTGCCAAGATCTACCACAGGATGTGGAAGATATTCTTCTCTTAAGTGCTCTGCTCAGGGAGTGTCTCCCTGGCCATTTGCGTTCCCTACTTTTCCTTCCTTCCTGCAATCTGGTTTGGAAAAAGGTTTGTCGCTCGGCTCCCTTAAAGGACAAGTCTCAGCGCTATCTGTATTCTTCAGAAGCGCCTAGCACGACTTCCTCAGGTACGCACGTTCCTGCAGGGGGTTTGTCACATTGTCCCTCCGTACAAACGGCCGTTAGACCCATGGGATCTGAACAGGGTACTAGTTGCTCTCCAGAAGCCGCCCTTCGAGCCTCCGAGGGATGTTTCACTTTCTCGACTTTCACAGAAAGTGGCCTTTCTGGTAGCGGTCACATCTCTTCGGAGAGTGTCTGAGCTTGCAGCGCTGTCATCCAAAGCTCCCTTCCTGGTGTTTCACCAAGACAAGGTAGTGCTGCGCCCGATTCCGGAGTTCTCCCTAAGGTGGTATCCCCTTTCATATCAATCAGGATATCTCCTTACCTTCCTTTTGCCTCATCCAGTTCATCGATATGAAATGGATTCGCATTTGTTGGATCTGGTGAGAGCACTCAGAATCTACATTTCCCGCACGGCGCCCCTGCGCCGCTCGGATGCACTCTTTGTGCTTGTCACTAGTCAGCGTAAAGAGTCGCAGGCTTCCAAATCCACCCTGGCTCGATGGATCAAGGAACCAATTCTTGAAGCCTACCGTTCTGCTGGGCTTCCGGTTCCATCAGGGCTGAAGGCCCATTCTACCAGAGCCGTGGGTGCGTCCTGGGCATTACGGCACCAGGCTACGGCTCAGCAGGTCTTCCAGGCAGCTACCTGGTCGAGTCTGCACACTTTCACCAAGCATTATCAGGTGCATACCTACGCTTAGGCGGATGCCAGCCTAGGTAGAAGAGTCCTGCAGGCGGCGGTTGCCTCCTCATAGGGAAGGGCTGTTTTGCAGCTCTAACATGAGGTATTAATTTACCCACCCAGGGACTGCTTTTGGACGTCCCAATCGTCTGGGTCTCCCAATGGAGCGCCGAAGAAGAAGGGAATTTTGTTACTTACCGTAAATTCCTTTTCTTCTAGCTCCAATTGGGAGACCCAGCACCCGCCCTGTTTCCTTCGGGATTTTTGTTTTTTTCGGGTACACATGTTGTTCATGTTGAACGGTTTCAGTTCTCCGATGTTACTTCGGATTGAATTTGTTTAAACCAGTTATTGGCTTTCCTCCTTCTTGCTTTAGCACTAAAACTGAGCAGCCCGTGATCCCACGGGGGGTGTATAGCCAGAAGGGGAGGGGCCTTACACTTTTTAGTGTAATGCTTTGTGTGGCCTCCGGAGGCAGTAGCTATACACCCAATCGTCTGGGTCTCCCAATTGGAGCTAGAAGAAAAGGAATTTACGGTAAGTAACAAAATTCCCTTCTTTTCCCACCCTGATACTCTGTGCTGCTGCTTCATCATGTTCTCTCTTGTAGAGCCAGACGTGGGGATGCCGGAGCAGGATGCGCAGAAGTTCTTCCAGCAGCTCATTGCCGGCGTGGTGAGCATTATACTTTATTACATATTTGGTTCCCTATATTACTGAGTAGTAATAATAGAGGGCGCTGCAGACAGACACTGACCATGTGTCTGATGATGTATGCATTCAGTAGAGAGTACAGGCTTTGTAGGCTCCTGGTCGTGTGCCCCCCACAAAACAAATGGTTTGATGTTCAAGTGATTATGGGAAATTACATTTTCAGCTTCTTTTTCTGTGTAGCACTTTGTCACTGTGTGTCTTTCTTTTTTTGTAAGGAATATTTGCACGGTCTGGGGATCACGCACCGAGATATAAAACCAGAGAATCTGCTTCTCGATGACAGAGGTAAGAAACCTTTGCTCCGCAGCTCCTTGTGGAACTTTTGTGCCATGGTTTTATCTGACTCAAGCGGTTTGTTTTTTTTTTTTTTGTTTTCTTTGTCGCTCCATTGGGAGACCCAGACAATTGAGACAATTGGGTGTATAGGCTATGCCTCCGGAGGCCGCACAAAGTATTACACTTAAAAGTGTTAAGCCCCTCCCCTTCTGCCTATACACCCCCCGTGCTCCCACGGGCTCCTCAGTTTTTTGCTTTGTGCGAAGGAGGTCAGACACGCACGCACAGCTCCACAGATTGGTCAGCAGCAGCTGCTGACTATATCGGATGGAAGAAAAGTGGGCCCATATAGGGCCCCCAGCATGCTCCCTTCTCACCCCACTCTTGTCGGCGGTGTAGTTAAGGTTGAGGTATCCATTGCGGGTACGGAGGCTGGAGCCCACATGCTGCTTTCCTTCCCCATCCCCCTCAGGGCTCTGGTGAAGTGGGATCCTATCGGTCTCCAGGCACTGAGACCGTGCTTCATCCACAACTCCTGGGAGACTGCTGGATAGGAGCCGGGTATCGTTCAGGGACATGGCCCTGCTACTTGGAGGTACTCTGTGTCCCCGTGGGGACCGCGCACAGCAACACTCCAGCTTTGCTGGGTGTGCTAGTGCACCGGGGACCGCGGCGCTGACCGGGTTAATATGTGCCATTACACACTCAGCGCTGCTGAGTGTGTTTATGTATAGGGACTGCCGCACTAACCGCCGCTGCCAGAGAAACACTGCGGCGCGGCTGGGACTTGTAGTGCGCCGGGGACTTTCGCGCCGGCCGCGCTTTTACGGCGGCCGCGTTTATTACTAGAGTCCCCGGCTTTTTGCGGCCTAGTTTCCTTTCCTCCCGCCCACAGCCCTGACAGGCAGGGGAAGGGCGGGACGCTGCACAGAACGAGCAGCACTGAGGGCTGGAGCATGCTTTGCATACTCCACTCCCCTCACTGTGCACAGTGCAGGCACCAGTTCCCGCTCTTTCTGAGCCACGCCCACGGCTCCCACCTCTCCTCAGGACGCCGGCAGCCATTCCTGTCAGCTCCTTGGACGCTACAGAGGGGGACAAAGTCTGGGAGACTCAGGCAGGGACTCTGGTGGCCTCACAACCGCTTTAAGCGGGTGGTAAGCAGCACCTGTGGTGCTAGCCCCATTGTGCAGTAGTGTAACATTATATGTTTATGGTATACATATTTTACACTGTATGGTGCACAGTTGATTTCTGGCTATATACCCTATTGTGTTACTCAGGGAAGATAATAGCATGGCGCCCACGAAAGGCAGGGGTGCCAAAACACAGGCTTATTATGCTGCCTGCGCCGCATGTATGACCCCGCTACCGACAGGTTCCACTGACCCTCATTGTGTGCACTGTTCGGCCCCTGTGGCACTTACTCAGCTAGAGCCTCTGCTAAGGGGGGCCCAGGGGGAGCCACCTGCTGACACTGTTCAGGTGACGGGGACAGAGTTTGCAAAACTCTCTGAGACTATGGCTAAGATACTAGAAGCCTTGCAGTCCAGGCCGGTATCTCAGCACAGGGACTCTGTTGAATCTTTGTCCCCTGGCCCACATCAGTTGGACCAACAATGTCCTCCTGGGGTGTCTCATGGATCCCAGGCTGAGGGTTCTGACACAGACCCCAGCCCCAGACCGACTAAGCGAGCTCGCTTGACAATTCCCTTGACATCCTCATATTGTTCAGGGTCTCAGCGGGGGGAATCTCTGGTTGATGATGCGGACACAGCTGATCAGGATTCTGATCCTGAGGCCGCTCTCAATCTTGATACTCCGGACGGGGACGCCATAGTGAACGATCTTATTGCGTCCATCAATCGTATGTTGGATATTTCTCCCTCAGCTCCTCCGGTGGAGGAGTCAGCTTCCCAGCAGGAGAAATTCCGTTTCAGGTTTCCCAAGCGTACACCGAGTATGTTTCTGGACCACTCTGATTTCAGAGAGGCAGTCCAGAATCACCATGCTTGTCCAGATAAGCGTTTTTCTAAGCGCCTTAAGGATACACGTTATCCCTTTCCCCCTGACGTGGTCAAAAGTTGGGCTCAGTGTCCCAAGGTGGATCCTCCAATCTCCAGACTGGCAGCTAGATCCATACTTGCAGTGGAAGATGGGGCGTCACTCAAAGATGCCACTGACAGGCAGATGGAGCTCTGGTTGAAATCCATCTATGAAGCTATCGGCGCTTCTTTTGCCCCAGCATTCGCAGCCGTATGGGCGCTGCAAGCTATCTCAGCAGGTCAAGCGCAAATCGACGCAGCCACACGCACGTCCGCGCCACAGGTGGCGTCCATAACCACACAGACTTCGGCATTTGCGTCTTACGCTATTAATGCTGTTCTGGACTCTGCGAGCCGTACGGCGGTTGCAGCCGCCAATTCGGTGGTACTCCGCAGGGCCTTGTGGCTACGGGAATGGAAGGCAGATTCTGTTTCCAAAAAGCGCTTAACCAGTTTGCCAATTTCTGGCGACCGATTGTTTGGCGAGCGTTTGGATGAAATCATCAAACAATCCAAGGGAAAGGATACATCCTTACCCCAGCCCAAACCGAAAATACCCCAACAGAGGAGGGGGCAGTCGAGTTTTCGGTCCTTTCGGGGCGCGGGCAGGTCCCAATTCTCCTCGTCCACAAGGCCTCAGAAAGATCAAAGGAACTCTGATGCATGGCGGTCTAAGTCACGTCCTAAAAAGGCCACCGGAGGTGCCGCTACCAAAGCGGCTTCCTCATGACTTTCGGCCTCCCCACTCCGCATCTTCGGTCGGTGGCAGGCTCTCCCGCTTTTGCGACACCTGGCTGCCACGGGTAAAAGACCGTTGGGTGAGAGACATTCTGTCTCACGGTTACAAGATAGAGTTCACCTCTCGTCCCCCGACTCGATTCTTCAGGTCATCCCCGCCTCCCGAGCGAGCCGAGGCTCTTCTGCAGGCGCTGGGCACTCTGAAGGCAGAAGGAGTGGTGGTCCCTGTTCCTATTCAGCAACGGGGTCACGGTTTTTACTCCAACTTGTTTGTGGTCCCAAAGAAGGACGGGTCTTTCCGTCCTGTCCTGGACCTGAAACTTCTCAACAAACACGTAAAGACCAGGCGGTTCCGGATGGAATCCCTCCGCTCCGTCATCGCCTCAATGTCCCAAGGAGATTTCCTTGCATCGATCGATATCAAGGATGCATATCTCCACGTACCGATTGCTCCAGAGCACCAGCGCTTCTTGCGCTTCGCCATAGAAAACGAACACCTGCAGTTCGTGGCACTGCCGTTCGGCCTAGCAACAGCCCCACGGGTTTTCACCAAGGTTATGGCTACTGTAGTAGCGGTCCTCCACTCTCAGGGTCACTCGGTGATCCCGTACTTGGACGATCTGTTGATCAAGGCACCCTCTCTAGAGGCATGCTAACACAGCCTCGACGCTACCCTGGAGACTCTCCAGAGTTTCGGGTGGATCATCAATTTTCCAAAGTCAAATCTGACACCGGCCCAATCGCTGACATATCTTGGCATGGAGTTTCATACCCTCTCAGCGATAGTGAAGCTTCCACTGATCAAGCAGCAGTCACTACAGACAGGGGTACAATCTCTCCTTCAAGGCCAGTCACACCCCTTGAGGCACCTCATGCACTTCCTGGGGAAGATGGTGGCAGCAATGGAGGCAGTTCCGTTCGCGCAGTTTCACCTGCGTCCACTTCAATGGGACATCCTACGCAAATGGGACAGGAAGCCGACGTCCCTCGACAGGAACGTCTCCCTCTCTCAGGCGACCAAAGCTTCCCTTCGGTGGTGGCTTCTTCCCACTTCGTTATCGAAGGGGAAATCCTTCCTACCCCCATCCTGGGAGGTGGTCACGACGGACGCGAGTCTGTCAGGGTGGGGAGCGGTTTTTCTCCACCACAGGGCTCAGGGTACGTGGACCCAGCAAGAGTCCTCGCTTCAGATCAATGTTCTGGAAATATGGGCAGTGTATCTTGCCCTGAAGGCGTTCCAGCAGTGGCTGGAAGGCAAGCAGATCAGAATTCAGTCGGACAATTCCACAGCGGTGGCATACATCAATCACCAAGGCGGCACACGCAGTCGGCAAGCCTTCCAGGAAGTCCGGCGGATTTTGATGTGGGTGGAAGCCACGGCCTCCACCATCTCTGCAGTTCACATTCCAGGCGTGGAAAACTGGGAAGCAGATTATCTCAGTCGCCAGGGCATGGACGCAGGGGAATGGTCCCTTCACCCGGACGTGTTTCAGGAGATCTGTTGCCACTGGGGGGTGCCGGACGTCGACCTCATGGCGTCCCGGCACAACAACAAGGTACCGGTGTTCATGGCACGGTCTCAAGATCCCAGAGCTCTGGCGGCAGACGCCTTAGTTCAGGATTGGTCGCAGTTTCAGCTCCCTTATGTGTTTCCTCCGCTGGCACTGTTGCCCAGAGTGTTACGCAAGATCAGGGCCGACTGCCGCCGCGTCATCCTCGTCGCTCCAGACTGGCCGAGGCGGTCGTGGTACCCGGATCTGTGGCATCTCACGGTCGGCCAACCGTGGGCACTACCAGACCGACCAGACTTGCTATCTCAAGGGCCGTTTTTCCATCTGAATTCTGCGGCCCTCAACCTGACTGTGTGGCCATTGAGTCCTGGATCCTAGCGTCTTCAGGGTTATCTCAAGACGTCATTGCCACTATGACACAGGCTAGGAAACCAACGTCCGCCAAGATCTACCACAGGACGTGGAAAATTTTCCTGTCGTGGTGCTCTGCTCAGGGTTTTTCTCCCTGGCCTTTTGCCTTGCCCACTTTTCTGTCCTTCTTTCAATCTGGACTGGAAAAGGGTTTGTCGCTCGGCTCCCTTAAGGGACAAGTCTCAGCGCTCTCGGTGTTTTTCCAGAAGCGCCTAGCCAGGCTTCCACAGGTACGCACGTTCCTGCAGGGGGTTTGTCACATCGTCCCTCCTTACAAGCGGCCGTTAGAACCCTGGGATCTGAACAGGGTGCTGATGGTTCTTCAGAAACCACCATTCGAGCCAATGAGAGATATTTCCCTCTCACGACATTCGCAGAAAGTGTTTTTTCTAGTAGCAGTCACTTCACTTCGGAGAGTGTCTGAGCTAGCAGCGCTGTCATGCAAAGCCCCTTTCCTGGTTTTTCACCAGGACAAGGTGGTTCTGCGTCCGGTTCCGGAATTTCTCCCTAAGGTGGTATCCCCCTTTCATCTCAATCAGGATATCTCCTTACCTTCTTTTTGTCCTCATCCAGTTCACCAATGTGAAAAGGATTTGCACTTGTTAGATTTGGTGAGAGCACTCAGACTCTACATTTCTCGTACGGCGCCTCTGCGCCGCTCGGATGCACTCTTTGTCCTTGTCGCTGGCCAGCGTAAAGGGTCACAGGCTTCCAAATCAACCCTGGCTCGGTGGATCAAGGAGCCAATTCTCGAAGCCTACCGTTCGGCTGGGCTTCCGGTTCCCTCAGGGCTGAAGGCCCATTCTACCAGAGCCGTGGGCGCGTCCTGGGCTTTGAGGCACCAGGCTACGGCTCAGCAGGTGTGTCAGGCGGCTACCTGGTCGAGCCTGCACACTTTCACGAAACACTATCAGGTGCATACCTATGCTTCGGCGGATGCCAGCCTAGGTAGACGAGTCCTTCAGGCGGCGGTTGCCCACCTGTAGGAAGAGGCCGTTTTACGGCTCTATTACGAGGTATTATTTTACCCACCCAGGGACTGCTTTTGGATGTCCCAATTGTCTGGGTCTCCCAATGGAGCGACAAAGAAGAAGGGAATTTTGTTTACTTACCGTAAATTCCTTTTCTTCTAGCTCCAATTGGGAGACCCAGCGCCCGCCCCTGTTTTTTTGTGTACACATGTTGTTCATGTTGAATGGTTTCAGTTCTCCGATATTCCTTCGGATTGAAGTTACTTTAAACCAGTTTATAATTCCTTTCCTCCTTCTTGCTTTTGCACCAAAACTGAGGAGCCCGTGGGAGCACGGGGGGTGTATAGGCAGAAGGGGAGGGGCTTTACACTTTTAAGTTTAATACTTTGTGCGGCCTCCGGAGGCATAGCCTATACACCCAATTGTCTGGGTCTCCCAATTGGAGCTAGAAGAAAAGGAATTTACGGTAAGTAAACAAAATTCCCTTCTTTTTTTTTTTATTGTGGCCATAAACACACGAGCTCTAAAATATATTACAGCTTCCTAAACACAAATGCTAGAATATGTGCGCATGACCTCTTTTAGACGTGCACTATGCTGCCACGTGTTTCAGGAGGAAAACACCTCAGGACATGACTGCCTCTTTTTTCTTTTTTTCTTTTATTTGTATTTTTTTAGTGCTTTATGCTATATATTTGGCCCCTTGATGTTTTTTTTTGTGTCTCTTGTATAAGCTAGTGAGCGGCTCCAGGCATGAGCCTCCAGAAGATTGGTCGGCCACTTCTTTTAACTGTGTCACATCTTTGGGAAAACTTAAAGCGGTTAAAAATGAAGCTCAAAACACAGAAAATCGCTGTCTTGTGTAAATGTGAATGTTCATTCTTTTTAGAGTTTATTTAGCGCCTCTTCAGGTGGGTTATGAAGTGTTCCCACCTGAATTAGACATTGTTTGCACATACCCTTGAAGTGGTTTTTTGCTGTGTTGATTGGGGTGGATCTACTTCAAAATTCTTCTTGAAGGAAAAAAAACTCCATGGTAATATCCTCTGAATTTCCTTTAATATGTAGACCTTTTTTTAGTATAATGTACATGGAGGCCTTAAGTTGTCCAGAGCCGCTGGTCTTGTTCCGGTGCGTGGGTGAGTTGGGGCGGAGAGTTGTCGGACAGATGTGTATTGAAGGCTTTAGAGTATTGGTTAACCTAATATCTTCTTGTTGGTTTGATATTTATTTTTTATTATATAGATCAGCTGAAGATCTCAGATTTTGGATTAGCCACGGTCTTTAGACATAATGGTCGTGAGCGCCTGTTGAACAAGATGTGTGGGACGCTGCCGTACGTGGCTCCTGAGCTCATTAAAACGAGGGGGTTTCATGCGGAGCCTGTGGATGTCTGGTCCTGTGGAATAGTCCTGACTGCCATGTTGGCTGGTGGTAAGTAAGGAGAAATGCTGTTACTGGATGAATCTTAAGTGTATTGCTTGTTTAATGTATAACATGTAAATACAGTTAAATTCTCCATACACGGACTTCATTTTTATTTTTGTTGCTAATAATTATATACATGGTCACCTTGTGAGGCATTACCTAAAGGCAACATAAAGGAACCTGCTGTGTGAATGCATTCCACATCCACACTGACGTCATTGCTATTTCTTTGTCGCTCCATTGGGAGACCCAGACAATTGGGTGTATAGCTTCTGCCTCCGGAGGCCACACAAAGTATTACACTTAAAAGTGTAAAGCCCCTCCCCTTCTGCCTATACACCCCCCGTGCCTCACGGGCTCCTCAGTTTTTTGCTTTGTGCGAAGGAGGCACACATGCACGCATAGCTCCACATCTTAGTCAGCAGCAGCTGCTGACTATGTCGGATGGAAGAAAAGAGGGCCCATAACAGGGCCCCCGGCATGCTCCCTTCTCACCCCACTCTGGTCGGCGGTGCTGTTAAGGTTGAGGTACCCATTGCGGGTACATAGGCAGGAGCCACATGCTGTTTTCTTCGGCGCTCCATTGGGAGACCCAGACGATTGGGGTGTATAGTACTGCCTCCGGAGGCCACACAAAGCATTACACTAAAAAGTGTAAGGCCCCTCCCCTTCTGGCTATACACCCCCAGTGGGATCACTGGCTCACCAGTTTTCTGCTTTGTGCGAAGGAGGTCAGACATCCACGCATAGCTCCACTGTTTAGTCAGCAGCAGCTGCTGACTATGTCGGATGGAAGAAAAGAGGGCCCATACTAGGGCCCCCAGCATGCTCCCTTCTCACCCCACTTTATGTCGGCGGTGTTTGTTAAGGTTGAGGTACCCATTGTGGGTACGGAGGCTGGAGCCCACATGCTGCTTTCCTTCCCCATCCCCCTGAGGGGCTCTGAGGAAGTGGGATCTTACCGGCCCCCAAGCCCTGAGGCCGGGCTCCATCCACAGACCCATGGAACCTGCTGGATACGGAGCTGGGTACCGTTCAGGGACAAGGCCCTGCGACATTCAGGTACTCTGTGTCCCAAACAGGCCGCGCACGTTCCAGACTTGCTGGGTGTGCTAGTGCGCCGGGGACAGTAGCGCTGCACGCTGGGGTTACAGTCACTACAGTTTGTCTGAGTGACTTTATGTGTTGGGGACTGCCGCGCTGGCCGCCCCTGGAGCGGCGGCGCGGCTGCGACTTGTAGTGCGCCGGGGACTTAGCGCCGACCGTGCTTTTACGACGGCGTCGCTTATAAATTTAGTCCCCGGCTTCTGCGGCCTAGCTCCGCTTCGTTCCCGCCCCCACCCTGTCAATCAGGGCAAGGGAGAGACGCTGTACGATTAATCAGCGCCGAGGGCTGGAGTCTTATTTACATGCTCCAGCCCTCTCACTGAGCACAGTGGGACGCAGGCTTCCCGCTCTTTGTCTGCACACGCCCAGGGCCCGCCCCTCTCCATAGGACGCCGGCAGCCATTCCTACATGCAGTCTGGCTGGAGAACGGACACAGGCTCTGGGAGACCCAGACAAGGGATTTCTGGCGACCACACACCCGCGTTAAGCGGGCGGTAAGCAGCACTTTAGTGCTGGCCCCACTAGTGCCACAGTGTTATTTTGGTGTACCTTTTTTTCTCTATACCATATATATATGTTTATATATATTGCACTGTAAGGTCGCTTCTTGGCTGTATACCCTATCTTGCTCTGAGGAGACGACAACATGTCATCCGCAAAACGCAAGGGTGCCAAGACACAGGCTGTATACGCTGCTTGTGCCGCTTGTGGGGCTGATCTACCGGCAGGTTACAATGACCCCCATTGTGTGCAATGTTCGGTCCCTGTGCCACTTCGTCAGCCAGAGCCTATGGTGGTAGTGGCCCAGGCAGAGTCGCCGGTGAACCCTGTCCCGGTGACGGGGACAGAGTTTGCAGTTTTTGCTGACAAGATGTCTGTCACTATGACAAAGATCCTAGAGACCTTGCAGGCCAGGCCAGTTACTCAGACCATGGACACTGCTGCGGCAACGTTCCCCGGTCCCCCTCAGTTGGAGTTAATCCGTGCTTCAAGGGGGTCCCAGGCATCTCAGCCTGACGGCTCTGATTCAGATGACAGTCCCAGGCAGCCTAAGCGTGCTCGCTGGGAGAGACCCTCCACGTCATCACGCGGATCAGGGTCTCAGCGAGAAGAGTCTCTACATGATGAGACAGAGGAGGGTGATCAGGAGTCTAATCCTGAGACCGCTCTCAATCTGGATACTCCTGATGGTGACGCCATGGTAAATGACCTTATAGCGGCCATCAATAGTCTATTGGAAATTTCTCCCCCTGCCCCTTCTGCAGAGGAGGCAGCTGCACAGCAGGAGAAGTTCCAGTTCCGGTATCCCAAGCGTAAACTGAGTACTTTTCTGGACCACTCTGACTTCAGAGAATCAGTCCAGAAACACCATGCTTACCCAGACAAGCGTTTCTCCAAACGTCTTAAGGATACACGTTATCCCTTTCCCCCTGACGTGGTCAAACGCTGGACCCAGTGTCCAAAGGTGGACCCCCCAATCTCCAGGCTTGCGGCTAGATCCATAGTCGCAGTGGAGGATGGGGCTTCACTTAAAGATGCCAATGACAGACAGATGGACCTTTGGTTAAAGTCTGTCTATGAAGCTATCGGCGCGTCGTTTGCTCCAGCATTCGCGGCCGTGTGGGCACTCCAAGCTATTTCAGCTGGTCTGGCACAGGTGGACTCTATCATACGTCCAGCAGTGCCGCGAGTGGCGTCCCTAACCTCGCAAATGTCTGCGTTTGCGACTTACGCTATCAACGCTGTCCTGGACTCTACAAGCCGTACCTCAATGGCGTCTGCCAACTCTGTGGTTTTGCGCAGAGCCTTGTGGTTAAAGGAATGGAAAGCGGATTCTGCTTCCAAAAAATGTTTGACCAGCTTGCCACTATCTGTAGATAGACTGTTTGGTGAACAATTGGCTGAAATCATTAAACAATCCAAGGGTAAAGACTCCTCCTTACCCCAGCCCAGATCAAGCAAACCTCAACAGAGGAAGTGGCAGTCGAGGTTTCGGTCCTTTCGAGGCTCCGGCAAGACCCAATTCTCCTCGTCCAAAGGGACTCAGAAGGAGCAAAGGAGCTCAGATTCCTGGCGGGCTCACTCACGCCCCAAGAAAGCAACCGGAGGAACCGCTTCCAAGGCGGCTGCCTCATGACTTTCGGCCTCATCCCTCCGCATCCTCGGTCGGTGGCAGGCTCTCCCGCTTTTGCGACATTTGGCTGCCACAGGTCAAAGACCGGTGGGTAACAGACATTTTGTCTCACGGGTACAGGATAGAGTTCAGTTCTCGTCCTCCGCCTCGGTTCTTCAGAACCTCCCCACATCCCGACCGAGCAGATGCCCTTCTGCAGGCGGTGTGCTCACTAAAAGCAGAAGGAGTGGTGATCCCTGTTCCTCTGCAGGAACAAGGGCAAGGTTTTTACTCCAATCTCTTTGTGGTTCCAAAAAAGGACGGCTCGTTTCGTCCTGTTCTGGACCTAAAGCTGCTCAACAAGCATGTGAACGCCAGACGGTTCCGGATGGAATCCCTCCGCTCAGTCATTGCCTCAATGTCTCAAGGAGATTTCCTTGCATCAATAGACATCAAAGATGCTTATCTCCACGTGCCGATTGCTACAGAGCACCAACGTTTTTTACGTTTCGTGATAGGAGACGACCATCTCCAGTTCGTAGCTCTGCCATTTGGTCTGGCGACAGCCCCACGGGCTTTCACCAAGGTCATGGCGGCAGTGGTAGCAGTCTTGCATTCTCAGGGACATTCGGTGATCCCTTACTTAGACGATCTACTTGTCAAAGCACCCTCTCAAGAGGCATGCCAACACAGCCTGAATGTTGCGCTGGAGACTCTCCAGACTTTCGGGTGGATCATCAACTTTTCAAAGTCAAACCTGGCACCGACTCAATCACTAATGTATCTTGGCATGGAGTTTCATACTCTCTCAGCGATAGTGAAGCTTCCGCTGGACAAGCAGCGGTCACTACAGACAGGGGTGCAGTCTCTCCTTCACGGTCAGTCGCACTCCTTAAGGCGCCTCATGCACTTCCTAGGGAAGATGGTGGCAGCAATGGAGGCAGTCCCGTTCGCGCAGTTTCATCTGCGCCCACTTCAATGGGACATTCTCCGCCAATGGGACGGGAAGACAACTTCCCTGGACAGGAAAGTCTCCCTTTCTCAGACGGCCAAGGACTCTGCAATGGTGGCTTCTTCCCACCTCATTATCGCAGGGAAGATCATTCCTGCCCCCATCCTGGGCAGTGGTCACGACAGACGCGAGTCTGTCAGGGTGGGGAGCAGTTTTTCTCCACCACAGGGCTCAAGGGACGTGGGCTCAGCAGGAGTCCACCCTTCAGATCAATGTTCTGGAAATCAGGGCAGTGTATCTTGCCCTATTAGCCTTCCAGCAGTGGCTGGAAGGAAAGCAGATCCGAATTCAGTCGGACAACTCCACAGCGGTGGCATACATCAACCACCAAGGAGGGACACGCAGTCGGCAAGCCTTCCAGGAAGTCAGGCGGATTCTGATGTGGGTGGAGGAAAAAGCATCCACCATATCAGCAGTTCACATCCCGGGCGTAGAAAACTGGGAAGCAGACTTCCTCAGTCACCAGGGCATGGACGCAGGGGAATGGTCCCTTCACCCGGACGTGTTTCAGGAAATCTGCCGCCGCTGGGGGGTGCCGGACGTCGACCTAATGGCGTCTCGGCACAACAACAAGGTTCCGACCTTCATAGCGCGGTCTCGCGATCAAAGAGCTCTGGCGGCAGACGCCTTAGTGCAAGATTGGTCGCAGTTCCGGCTCCCTTATGTGTTTCCACCTCTGGCACTCTTGCCCAGAGTGTTACGCAAGATCAGATCCGATTGCGGCCGCGTCATACTCGTCGCCCCAGACTGGCCGAGGAGGTCGTGGTACCCGGATCTGTGGCATCTCACGGTCGGCCAACCGTGGGCACTACCAGACCGTCCAGGCTTACTGTCCCAAGGGCCGTTTTTCCATCGGAATTCTGCGGCCCTGAACCTGACTGTGTGGCCATTGAGTCCTGGATCCTAGCGTCTTCAGGATTACCCCAAGGGGTCGTGGCCACCATGAGACAGGCTAGGAAGTCCACTTCTGCTAAGATCTACCACAGAACGTGGAAGATTTTCTTATCCTGGTGCTCTGCACAAGGAGTATCCCCCTGGCCATTCGCGTTACCTGTCGTTCTTTCCTTCCTGCAATCTGGGTTGGAAAAGGGCTTGTCGCTAGGCTCCCTTAAAGGGCAAGTCTCGGCGCTATCCGTGTTTTTTCAGAAGCGTATAGCACGACTTTCTCAGGTGCGCACGTTCCTGCAGGGGGTTTGTCATATCGTACCTCCGTACAGGCGGCCGTTAGATCCGTGGGATCTAAACAAGGTCTTTGTTGCTCTCCAGAAGCCGCCCTTCGAGCCTCTGAGGGATGTGTCACTTTCTCGACTCTCACAGAAAGTGGCCTTTCTGGTAGCGGTCACGTCTCTTCGGAGAGTGTCTGAACTAGCAGCGCTGTCTTCCAAAGCTCCTTTCCTGGTGTTCCACCAGGACAAGGTAGTGCTGCGCCCCATTCAGGAGTTTCTCCCTAAGGTGGTATCCTCTTTTCATCTTAATCAGGATATCTCTTTGCCTTCGTTTTGTCCTCATGCAGTGCATCGGTATGAAAAGGATTTACATTTGTTGGATCTGGTGAGAGCACTCAGAATCTACATTTCCCGCACGGCGCCCCTGCGCCGCTCGGATGCACTCTTTGTCCTTGTCGCTGGTAAGCGCAAAGGGTCGCAGGCTTCCAAAGCCACCCTGGCTCGATGGATCAAAGAACCAATTCTTGAAGCCTACCGTTCTGCTGGGCTTCCGGTTCCATCAGGGCTGAAGGCCCATTCTACCAGAGCCGTGGGTGCGTCCTGGGCATTACGACACCAGGCTACGGCTCAACAGGTGTGCCAGGCAGCTACCTGGTCGAGTCTGCACACTTTCACCAAACATTATCAGGTGCATACCTATGCTTCGGCGGACGCCAGCCTAGGTAGAAGAGTCCTGCAGGCGGCAGTTGTCTCCCCGTAGGGGAGGGCTGTCTTTGCAGCTCTAACATGAGGTATTTCTTTACCCACCCAGGGACAGCTTTTGGACGTCCCAATCGTCTGGGTCTCCCAATGGAGCGCCGAAGAAGAAGGGAATTTTGTTACTTACCGTAAATTCCTTTTCTTCTAGCTCCTTTTGGGAGACCCAGCACCCGCCCTGTTGTCCTTCGGGATTTTTGGTTGTTTTTCGGGTCCACATGTTGTTCATGTTGAATGGTTTTCAGTTCTCCGATGTTACTTCGGAGTGAATTTGTTTAAACCAGTTATTGGCTTTCCTCCTTCTTGCTTTTGCACTAAAACTGGTGAGCCAGTGATCCCACTGGGGGTGTATAGCCAGAAGGGGAGGGGCCTTACACTTTTTAGTGTAATGCTTTGTGTGGCCTCCGGAGGCAGTGCTATACACCCCAATCGTCTGGGTCTCCCAATAGGAGCTAGAAGAAAAGGAATTTACGGTAAGTAACAAAATTCCCTTCTTCCTTCCCCATCCCTTAAGGGCTCTGGGTGAAGTGGGATCCTAATCGGTCTCCAGGCACTGGGACCGTGCTCCCTCCGCAGCCCCTGGGGAATCTGCTGGACAGGAGCTGGGTATAGTCAGGGACAAGGCCCTGCTACTGTGAGGTACTCTGTGTCCCCTTGGGGATGGCGCATGGAGCGCTTGTGTCATACACGCTGCAGCACTGCTGGGTGTGTTAGTGCGCCGGGACTACCGCGCTGACCGCGCTTGTTTGCCGGCCACGCTTATAACTTTAGTCCCCGGCTTCTGCGGCCTAGTACCGCATATTCCCGCCCCCGGGCCTGCCAGTCAGGGGAAGGGAGGGACGCTGCACAGGACGTCAGCGCTGAGGGCTGGAGCATACTCTGTATCCTCCTCCCCCCTCACTGACCACCGTGGGGCACCAGATTCCCGCACTTTCTAGGGCACGCCCACGGCCCCCTCCTCCTCTCAGAACGCCGGCAGCCATTCCTTTCAGCACTTCTGAAGCTGGAGAGGAGAGACAACACGGCTCTGGGAGGCCCAGGCAGGGAATCTGGTGGTCACACAACCGCTTTGGGCGGTCGGTAAGCAGCACCTGTTTCTAGGTGCTGGCCCCCCTGGGTGCCGAAGTGTATGTGTGTATATATATATATATATATATATATATATGCTTATATGCTATACATTTACTCTGTACGGTCGCACTGTTGATTTTTGGCTATATACCCTCCCGGATTGTACTCAGAGGAGACAACAGCATGTCGTCCGCAAAAAGCAAGGGTGCCAAAGCACAGGCTTACTTTGCAACCTGTACCTCATGTGCGGCTATACTACCGGCAGGTTCCACCTACCCTCATTGTGTGCAATGCTCGGCCCCTGTGGCACTTACTCAGCGGAGCCTCTGCCACTGGTGGCCCAGGTGGAACCACCTGCTACCACTGTCCAGGTGACAGGGACGGAGTTTGCAGTATTCGCTGACAAACTTTCTGAGACTATGGATAAATGGTCTGCTAAGATACTAGAAGCCTTGCAGTCCAGGCCGGTAACACAGGCCCCGGGCACTGTTGAATCATTGACCCCTGGTCCCCCTCAATTGGAACAGCAAAGTGCTCCTGGGGTGACTCATAGGTCCCAAGGTGAGGTCTCTGACACAGACCGCAGTCCCAGGCCGCCTAAGCGGGCTCGCTGGGAGCTTCCCTCGACTTCATCACACTGCTCAGGGTCTCAGTAGGAGGACTCTCTGGATGATGAAGCGGAGGTAGCAGATCAGGATTCTGATCCTGAGGCCGCTCTCAACCTAGATACACCTGAAGGTGACGCCATAGTGAATGACCTTATAGCGTCCATCAATCAGGTGTTGGATCTTTCTCCCCCAGCTCCTCCAATTGAGGAGTCAGCTTCTCAGCAGGAGAAATTCCGTTTCAGGTTTCCCAAGCGTACAATGAGTACGTTTCTGGATCACTCTGACTTCAGAGATACAGTCCAGAAACACCGAGCTTGTCCAGATAAGCGTTTTTCCAAGCGCCTTAAGGATACACGTTATCCCTTCCCCCCTGACGTTGTCAAGGGCTGGACTCAGTGTCCTAAGGTGGATCCTCCAGTCTCCAGACTGGCGGCTAGATCCATACTTGCAGTGGAAGATGGGGCTTCACTCAAAGATGCCACTGACAGGCAGATGGAGCTCTGGTTGAAATCCATCTATGAAGCTATCGGCGCGTCCTTTGCTCCGGCATTCGCAGCCGTATGGGCACTCCAAGCTATCTCAGCTTGTCAGGCGCAGATTAATACAGTCACTCGTACGTCTGCTCCGCAAGTGGTGTCCTTAACCTCTCAGGCGTCGGCGTTTGCGTCCTACGCCATTAATGCTGTCCTGGACTCTGCGAGCCGTACGGCGGTAGCATCCGCCAATTCGGTGGCAGTCCGCAGGGCCATGTGGCTACGTGAATGGAAGGCAGACTCTGCTTCCAAAAAGTTCTTAACCGGTTTGCCATTTTCTGGCGACCGCCTGTTTGGTGAGCGATTGGATGAAATCATTAAACAATCCAAGGGAAAGGACTCATCCTTACCCCAGTCCAAACCAAATAGACCTCAACAACGGAAGGTACAATCGAGGTTTCGGTCCTTTCGGCCCGCGGGCAGGTCTCAATTCTCCTCGTCCAACAGGCCACAGAAGGGTCAGACGAACTCCGATTCATGGCGGTCTAAGTCACGTCCTAAAAAGACCGCCGGAGGAACCGCTCCCAAAGCGGCCTCCTCATGACTTACGGCCTCCTCACACCGCATCCTCGGTCGGTGGCAGGCTCTCCCGCTTTTGCGACGCCTGGCTGCCACAGGTACAAGACCGTTGGGTGAGAGACATTCTGTCTCACGGTTACAGGATAGAGTTCAGCTCTCGTCCTCTGACTCGATTCTTCAGAACATCTCCGCCCCCCGAGCGAGCCGATGCTCTTCTGCAGGCGGTGAGCACTCTGAAGGCAGAAGGAGTGGTGATCCCGGTTCCTTTTCAGCAACAGGGTCACGGTTTTTACTCCAACTTGTTTGTGGTGCCAAAAAAGGACGGATCTTTCCGTCCTGTTCTGGACCTAAAACTGCTCAACAAACACGTAAAAACCAGGCGGTTCCGGATGGAATCGCTCCGCTCCGTCATCGCCTCAATGTCCCAAGGAGATTTCCTAGCATCAATCGACATCAAAGATGCTTATCTCCACGTACCGATTGTTTTCACCAAGGTCATGGCAACAGTGGTGGCAATCCTACACTCTCAGGGACACTCGGTGATCCCTTACTTAGACGATCTGCTTGTCAAGGCACCCTCTCGAGTGGCATGCCAACACAGCCTGAACATTGCTCTGGAGACTCTCCAGAGATTCGGGTGGATCATCAATTTTCCAAAGTCAAATCTGACACCGGCCCAATCACTGACATATCTCGGCATGGAGTTTCATACTCTCTCAGCGATAGTGAAGCTTCCGCTGGACAAACAGCGTTCACTACAGACAGGGGTGCAATCTCTCCTTCAAGGCCAGTCACACCCCTTGAGGCGCCTCATGCACTTCCTAGGGAAGATGGTGGCAGCAATGGAGGCAGTTCCTTTTGCGCAGTTTCATCTGCGTCCACTTCAATGGGACATTCTCCGCAAGTGGGACAGGAAGTCGACGTCCCTCGACAGGAACGTCTCCCTTTCTCAGGCAGCCAAAGCCTCCCTTCGATGGTGGCTTCTTCCCACTTCATTGTCGAAGGGGAAATCCTTCCTACCCCCATCCTGGGCGGTGGTCACGACGGATGCGAGTCTGTCAGGGTGGGGAGCGGTCTTTCTCCACCACAGGGCTCAGGGTACCTGGACTCAGCCAGAGTCCTCGCTTCAGATCAATGTTCTGGAGATAAGGGCAGTGTATCTTGCCCTAAAGGCGTTCCAGCCGTGGCTGGAAGGCAAACAGATCCGAATTCAGTCGGACAACTCCACAGCGGTGGCATACATCAACCACCAAGGCGGAACACGCAGTCGGCAAGCCTTCCAGGAAGTCCGGCGGATTCTGCTGTGGGTGGAGGCCACAGCCTCCACCATAGCCGCAGTTCACATCCCGGGCGTAGAAAACTGGGAAGCAGATTATCTCAGTCGCCAGGGCATGGACGCAGGGGAATGGTCCCTTCACCCGGACGTGTTTCAAGAGATCTGTTGCCGCTGGGGGATGCCGGACGTCGACCTAATGGCGTCCCGGCACAACAACAAGGTCCCGGCATTCATGGCACGGTCTCAAGATCCCAGAGCTCTGGCGGCAGACGCCTTAGTTCAGGATTGGTCGCAGTTTCAGCTCCCTTATGTGTTTCCTCCTCTGGCACTGTTGCCCAGAGTGTTACGCAAGATCATGGCCGACTGCCGCCGCGCCATCCTCGTCGCTCCAGACTG
Organism: Anomaloglossus baeobatrachus; assembly: GCF_048569485.1. NCBI lineage: Eukaryota > Metazoa > Chordata > Amphibia > Anura > Aromobatidae > Anomaloglossus > Anomaloglossus baeobatrachus. The sequence goes on along the minus strand of NC_134363.1, from coordinate 186,681,917 downwards.
GCCGAGGAGGTCGTGGTACCCGGATCTGTGGCATCTCACGGTGGGCCAACCGTGGGCACTACCAGACCGACCAGACTTGCTGTCTCAAGGGCCGTTTTTCCATCTGAATTCTGCGGCCCTCAACCTGACTGTGTGGCCATTGAGTCCTGGGTCCTAGCGTCTTCAGTGTTATCTCAAGAGGTCATTGCCACTATGAGACAGGCTAGGAAACCAACGTCCGCCAAGATCTACCACAGGACGTGGAGGATATTCTTATCCTGGTGCTCTGCTCAGGGTTTTTCTCCCTGGCCGTTTACCTTGCCCACTTTTCTTTCCTTCCTTCAATCCGGATTGGAAAAGGGTTTGTCGCTCGGCTCCCTTAAGGGACAAGTCTCAGCGCTCTCTGTGTTTTTTCAGAAGCGCCTAGCCAGACTTCCACAGGTACGCACGTTCCTGCAGGGGGTTTGTCACATAGTCCCTCCTTACAAGCGTCCGTTAGAACCCTGGGATCTGAACAGGGTGCTGATGGCTCTTCAGAAACCACCCTTCGAGCCAATGAAGGATATTTCTCTTTCACGCCTTTCGCAGCAAGTGGTTTTTCTAGTAGCAGTCACTTCACTTCGGAGAGTGTCTGAGCTAGCAGCGCTGTCATGCAAAGCTCCTTTCCTGGTGTTTCACCAGGACAAGGTGGTTCTGCGTCCGGTTCCGGAATTTCTCCCTAAGGTGGTATCCCCCTTTCATCTCAATCAGGATATCTCCTTACCTTCTTTTTGTCCTCATCCAGTTCACCAATGTGAAAAGGATTTGCACTTGTTAGATCTGGTGAGAGCACTCAGACTCTACATTTCTCGTACGGCGCCCCTGCGCCGCTCGGATGCACTCTTTGTCCTTGTCGCTGGCCAGCGTAAAGGGTCACAGGCTTCCAAATCAACCCTGGCTCGGTGGATCAAGGAACCAATTCTCGAAGCCTACCGTTCTTCTGGGCTTCCGGTTCCCTCAGGGCTGAAGGCCCATTCTATCAGAGCCGTGGGTGCGTCCTGGGCTTTGCGGCACCAGGCTACGGCTCAGCAGGTGTGTCAGGCGGCTACCTGGTCGAGCCTGCACACTTTCACGAAACACTATCAGGTGCATACCTATGCTTCGGCAGATGCCAGCCTAGGTAGGTGAGTCCTTCAGGCGGCGGTTGCCCACCTGTAGGAAGGGGCCGTTTTACGGCTCTATTACGAGGTATTATTTTACCCACCCAGGGACTGCTTTTGGACGTCCCAATTGTCTGGGTCTCCCAATGGAGCGACAAAGAAGAATGGAATTTCTTTTTCGCTCTATTGGGAGACCCAGACAATTGGGTGTATAGGCTATGCCTCCGGAGGCAGCACAAAGTATTACACTTAAAAGTGTTAAGCCCCTTCCCTTCTGCCTATACACCCCCCGTGCTCCCACGGGCTCCTCAGTTTTTATGCTTTGTGCGAAGGAGGCAGACATGCAAGCACAGCTCCACAGATTAGTCAGCAGCAGCTGCTGACTAGGTCGGATGGAAGAAAAGTGGGCCCATATAGGGCCCCCAGCATGCTCCCTTCTCACCCCACTTTTGTCGGCGGTGTTGTTAAGGTTGAGGTATCCCTTGCGGGTACGGAGGCTGGAGCCCACATGCTGTTTTCCTTCCCCATCCCCCTCAGGGCTCTGGGTGAAGTGGGATCTTATCGGTCTCCAGGCACTGAGACCGGGCTTCATCCACAACTCCTGTGGAGCCTGATGGATAGGAGCCGATACCGTTCAGGGACATGGCCCTGCATCTTAAAGGTACTCTGTATCCCTATGGGGACCGCGCACGGCATCACCTCAGCTTTGCTGGGTGTGCTAGTGCACCGGGGACCGCGGCGCTGACCGGGCCTATATGTGCCATTACACACTCAGCGTCGCTGAGTGTGTTTATATGTAAGGGCTACCGCACTGACCGCCGTTGCCACGGGACACTGCGGCGCGGCTGGGACTTGTAGTTCGCCGGGGACTTTCACGCGACCGCGCTTTTACGGCGGCCGCGTTTATTACTACAGTCCCCGGCTTCATTGCGGCCTAGTTTCCCTTTTTTTCTCCCGCCCTCAGCCCTGACAGGCAGGGGAAGGGCGGGACGCTGCACGGAGCGAGCAGCAATGAGGGCTGGAGTATGATTTACATGCTCCACTCCCCTCACTGTGCACAGTATGAGCGCCCGTTTCGCGCTCTTTCTAGGCCACGCCCACAGCTTCCTCAGCTCGTCAGGACGCCGCAGCCATTCCTGTCAGCTCCACCGACGCTGCAGAGAGGGACATATTCATGGGAGACCCAGACACGGTCTCTGGTGGCCTCACAACCGCTTAGGCGGCTGGTAAGCAGCACATGTGGTGCTAGCCCCATGGTGCTGTATTGTATGGGTACATTATTTGTGTACTGTATATAATTTACACTGTATGAGCACAGTTCTTTCTGGCTATATACCCTATTGTGTTACTCAGGGAAAACTATAGCATGGCGCCCATAAAAGGCAGGGGTGCCAAAACACAGGCTTATTATGTTGCCTGCGCCGCATGTAAGACCCAGCTACCGGCAGGTTCCACTGACCCTCATTGTGTGCAGTGTTCGACCCCTGTGACACTTCCTCAGCCGGATCCTCTGCTAAGAGGGGCCCAGGGGGAGCCACCTGTTGACACTGTCCAGGTGACGGGGACTGAGTTTGCAGCCTTTAAGGATCAACTCTCTGAGACTATGGCTAAGATACTAGAAGCCTTGCAGTCCAGACCGGTATCTCAGCAAAGGGACTCTGTTGAATCATTGTTCCCTGACCCCCCTCAGTTGGACCAACAATGTCCTCACGGGGTATCTCATACATCCCAGACGGAGGGCTCGGACTTAGAACCTAGCCCCAGATCGTCTAAGCGGGCCCGCTTAGAATTTCCCTCGACATCATATTGTTTAGGGTCTCAGCGGGGGGATTCTCTGGTTGATGATGCGGAAACAGCTGATCAGGATTCTGATCCTGGGAGCGCTCTCAATCTTAATTCTCCAGACGAGGACGCCATAGTGAATGATCTTATTGCATCCATTCATCAGTTGCTGGATATTCTTCCCTCAGCCCCTCCGGCGGAGGAGTCAGATTCTCAGCAGGAGAAATTTCGCTTCAGGTTCCCCAAGCGTACACAGAGTATGTTTCTAGACCACTCTGATTTCAGAGAGGCAATCCAGAATCACCATGCTTGTCCAGATAAGCGTTTCTCTAAGCGCCTTAAGGATACACGTTATCCTTTTCCCCCGGAAGTGGTTAAAGGTTGGATTCAATGTCCCAAAGTGGATCCTCCAATCTCCAGACTGGCGGCTAGATCCATACTTGCAGTGGAAGATGGGGCCTCGCTTAAGGATGCCACTGACAGGCAGATGGAGCTCTGGATGAAATCCATCTATGAAGCTATCGGAGCTTCTTTTGCCCCAGCATTCGCAGCCGTATGGGCGCTACAAGCTATATCAGCAGGTCAAGAGAAAATTGAAGCGGCCGCCCCACAAGTGGCTTCCATTACCTCCCAGACCTCGGCAATTGCGTCTTACGCTATGAATGCTGTCCTGGACTCTGTGAGCCGTACGGCAGTTGCGACCGCCAATTCGGTAGTAGTCCGCAGGGCCTTGTGGCTACGGGAGTGGAAGGCAGATTCCGCTTCCAAAAAGCGTTTAACCGGTTTGCCAATTTCTGGCGACAGGCTCTTTGGCGAGCGCCTGGATGAAATCATCAAACAATCCAAGGGAAAGGATACATCCTTACCCCAGCCCAAGCAGAACCTCTCCCAACAGAGGAGAGGGCAGTCGAGGTTTCGGTCCTTTCGAGGCGCGGGCAGGTCCCAATTCTCCTCGTCCAAAAGGTCTCAGAAAGAACAAAGGAACTCTGATGCATGGCGGTCTAAGTCACGTCCTAAAAAGGCCATTGGGAGCACCGCTAACAAAGCGGCTGCCTCATGACTTTCTACCTCCTCTAGTAGCATCCTCGGTCGGTGGCAGGCTCTCCCGCTTTTGCGACACCTGGCTGCCACAAATAAAAGACCGCTGGGTGAGAGACATTCTCTCTCACGGTTACAAGATAGAGTTCATCTCTCGTCCCCCGACTCGATTCTTCCGGTCCTCTCCGCCTCCCGAGCGAGCCGAGGCTCTTCGGCAGGCGCTGGGCACTCTGAAGGCAGAAGGAGTGGTGGTCCCTGTTCCTCTTCAGCAACAGGGCCACGGTTTTTACTCCAACTTGTTTGTGGTCCCAAAGAAGGACGGGTCCTTCTGTCCTGTCCTGGACCTGAAACTTCTCAACAAACACGTAAAGACCAGGCGGTTCCGGATGGAATCCCTCCGTTCCGTCATCGCCTCAATGTCCCAGGGAGATTTCCTTGCATCGATCGATATCAAAGATGCTTATCTCCACGTTCCGATTGCCCCAGAGCACCAACGCTTCTTGCGCTTCGCCATGGAAAACGAACACCTGCAGTTCGTGGCACTACCATTCGGCCTGGCAACAGCCCCATGGGTTTTCACCAAGGTTATGGCTACTGTAGTAGCTGTCCTCCATTCTCAGGGTCATTCTGTGATCCCGTACTTGGACGATCTGTTGATCAAGGCACCCTCTCAAGAGGCATGCCAACACAGCCTCGACGTTACCCTGGAGACTCTCCAGAGTTTCGGGTGGATCATCAATTTTCCAAAGTCAAATCTGACACCGGCCCAATCGCTGACGTACCTTGGCATGGAGTTTCATACCCTCTCAGCGATAGTGAAGCTTCCGCTGATCAAACAGCAGTCACTACAGAAAGGGGTACAGTCTCTCCTTCAAGGCCAGTCACACCCCTTGAGGCGCCTCATGCACTTCTTGGGGAAGATGGTGGGAGCAATGGAAGCAGTCCCTTTCGCGTAGTTTCACCTGCGTCCCCTTCAATGGGACATCCTACGCAAATGGGACAGGAAGCCGACGTCCCTCGACAGGACCGTCTCCCTCTCTCAGGCGACCAAAGCATCCCTTCGGTGGTGGCTTCTTCCCACTTCATTATCGAAGGGGAAATCCTTCCTTCCCCCATCCTGGGAAGTAGTCACGACAGACGCGAGTCTGTCAGGATGGGGAGCGGTTTTTCTCCACCACAGGACTCAGGGTACGTGGACCCGGCAAGAGTCCTCGCTTCAGATCAATGTTCTGGAAATTCGGGCAGTGTATCTCGCCCTGAAAGCGTTCCAGCAGTGGCTGGAAGGCAAGCAGATCCGAATTCAGTCGGACAATTCCACAGCGGTGGCATACATCAATCACCAAGGCGGCACACGCAGTCGTCAAGCCTTCCAGGAAGTCCGGCGGATCTTGATGTGGGTGGAAGCCACGTCCTCCACCATATCCGCAGTTCACATCCCAGGCGTGGAAAACTGGGAAGCAGATTATCTCAGTCGCCAGGGCATGGACGCAGGGGAATGGTCCCTTCACCCGGACGTGTTTCAGAAGATCTGTTGCCGCTGGGGGGTGCCGGACGTCGACCTAATGGCGTCTCGGCACAACAACAAGGTTCCGACCTTCATAGCGCGGTCTCGCGATCAAAGAGCTCTGGCGGCAGACGCCTTAGTGCAAGATTGGTCGCAGTTCCGGCTCCTGCGCCGCTCGGATGCACTCTTTGTCCTTGTCGCTGGCCAGCGTAAAGGGTCACAGGCTTCCAAATCAACCCTGGCTCGGTGGATCAAGGAGCCAATTATCGAAGCTTACCGTTCGGCTGGGCTTCCGGTTCCCTCAGGGCTGAAGGCCCATTCTACCAGAGCCGTGGGCGCGTCCTGGGCTTTGAGGCACCAGGCTACGGCTCAGCAGGTGTGTCAGGCGGCTACCTGGTCGAGCCTGCACACTTTCACGAAACACTATCAGGTGCATACCTATGCTGCGGCGGATGCCAGCCTAGGTAGACGAGTCCTTCAGGCGGCGGTTGCCCACCTGTAGGAAAGGGCCGTTTTACGGCTCTCTTACGAGGTATTATTTTACCCACCCAGGGACTGCTTTTGGACGTCCCAATTGTCTGGGTCTCCCAATAGAGCGAAAAAGAAGAACGGAATTTTGTTTACTTACCGTAAATTCCTTTTCTTCAGCGCTCTATTGGGAGACCCAGACGATTGGGGTATAGCTACTGCCTCCGGAGGCCACACAAAGCACTACACTAAAAAGTGCAAGGCCCCTCCCCTTCTGGCTATACCCCCCCGTGGTATCACGGGTTCTCCAGTTTTCAAGCTTTGTGCGAAGGAGGTCAGACATCCATGCATAGCTCCACAGATTTTAGTCAGCAGTAGCTGCTGACTATTTCGGATGGAAGAAAAGAGGGCCCATATAGGGCCCCCAGCATGCTCCCTTCTCACCCGTTGATGGTGTTGTAAGGTTGAGGTACCTATTGCTGGTACGGAGGCTGGAGCCCACATGCTGCTTTCCTTCCACATCCCCCTGGGGGGCTCTGAGGAAGTGGGATCCTGCCGGCCTCAAAGCTCTGACGCCGGGCTCCATCCACAGACCCATTTGAACCTGCTGGATACGGAGCTGGAGTACCGTTCAGGGACATGGCCCTGCACCATTACAGGTACTCTGTGTCCCCGTACACACAGGCACAGCACACTCCAGACTTGCTGGGTGTGCTAGTGCGCCGGGGACAGTAAAGGGTTACAGTCACTGCAGCTTTGCTGAGTGACTTTGTGTATTGGGAACTACCGCGCCGGACGCTCCGGGAGCGGCGGCGCGGCTGGGACTTGTAGTTCGCCGGGGACTGGGCGCCGACCGCGCTTTTACGGCGGTGGCGCTTATAAATCCAGTCCCCGGCTTCTGCGGCCTAGTGCCGCTTCGTTCCCGCCCCCTCCCTGTCACTCAGGGAAGGGGACAGACGCTGAGCAATCAGCAGCGCCGAGGGCTGGAGCCTTATTTACATGCTCCAGCCCTCTCACTGCACACTGTCGGACGCCGGATTCCCGCTCTGACTTGGGGCACGCCCACGGCCCGCCCCTCCTCACACGAGCTGGGGAAGACGCCGGCAGCCATTACTGCAGTCCGAGCTCGGACTTTCGGCAACCAGGCAGGACGGTGGCGACCATACACCCGCTTATAGGCGGGCGGTAAGCGGCACACATAGTGCTGACCCCAATATATACTGCAGTGTGTACATGTGTATTTTAACTGCATAGGTCGCTATATGCCCGCTTGGAGAGCGACACATCAGCAGCAGGAAAGCAGGTGTGCTAAGGCACAGGCTTTCTAGGCTGCTTGTATTGCACGTACTGAAGTGTTCATTTGTGTTTATGCTTGTATGCTATACACTGCACTGTACAGTCGCTAGTCTTAGCTATATTCTCCTGGAATGGCTAGACTACAGCAGCAGAAAACCAAGGGTGCTGGGGCACAGGTTTTTTTCTATGCTGCTTGTATTGCATGGGCTGCAGTGTGCATTTGTACTTGTGCTTGTATGCTATACATTGCACTGTATGGTCACTCTTCTGGGCTATATTCCCCTAGATGACTAGTCTACAGCAGCAGAAGAGCAGAGGTGCCAGGGCACAGGCTTCTATGCTGCTTGTATTGCTTGTGCTGCAGTGTTCATTTGTACTTTATGCTTGTATGCTATACATTGCACTGTACGGTCACCAATCTTGGCTATATACTTCTAGATGGCTAGTCGGCAGCGGCAAAAAAGCAACACAGATTTTCAGTGCTGTTTTTACTACATGGGATGCTGTTCATGACACCGTCCCATTGTGTGCATGCTCCCCTGTAGCACTTCGTCTGCCGGGGTCTCTAGCACTTCGTCTGCCGGGGTCTCTACTAGTCGTGGCCAAAGAAACCACCTGTCATCCCTGTCCAAGGACAGGGACGGAGTTGCAGTTTCGACAGATATATTGTCATAAGATAGAGACTTGCAGTCCAGACAGGCCATGGGCAATCTTCCTGACCAACCTCATTTGGAACGGGGGGGTCCCAGGAGGACTCTCTGTATGATAAGGCAGCTCTCCAGGACTTTGATCCTGACATCGCTATCAATCCGGATACACCGGATGGTAACGCCATACGGAATGATCCTATAGCGTCCATCAATGGAAGGTTGGATCTTTCTCCCTCAGCTCCCCCAGTGGAGGAGTCAGCTTCACAGCAGGAGAAGTCCCTTTTCAGTATCTCAAACGGATATTGAGTATTTTTCTGGCCACGCTGACTTCAGAGAAGCAGTCCAGAAACACCACGCTTACCAGATAAGCGTCTTCTCCAAACGTTTTTAAGATACACGTTATCCCTTTTCCCCCTGACGTGGTCAAGCGCTGGACCCAGGGTCCAAAGGTGGATTCTCCAATCTCCAGGCTTGCGTCTAGAGCCATAGTTGCACTGGAGATGGGGCTTCACTTAAAGATGCCATTCACAGACAGATGGACTCTGGTTGAAATCTGTCTAGGAGGCTATCGGCGTGTCGGTTGCTCCGGCATTCACAGCCGTATAGGCAACCTAACCTTTTCAGCTGTTCTTGCGCAGCTGGCCTTGAGCACATGTACATCTGTACCGCAGAGGCGTCCGTAACTCCGCAATGTCTGCACTGCGACTTATCCTATTAATGCTGTCCTAAAAGTACAGTCGAGGTTTCGGTCCTTCCCAAGCTCGGGCAGGTCCCAATTGTCCTCGTGCAAAAGGGCTACAAAACCTCAGACGGGCTCAGATTCCGGCCGGGCTCAATCACGCCCAAGGAAGGCAGCCGGAGGAACCGCTACCAAGGCGGTCTCCTCATGACTCTCAGCTCTCTCTCTCTCTCCGCATCCGCGGTTGATGGCAGACTCCCCCGCCTTTGGCGACATTTAGCTGCCACAGGTCACAGACCGGTGGGTGACGGACATTGTGCTCACGTGCACAGGACAGTGTTCTGTTCTCGTCCTCCGACTCCATTCTTCAGAACGGCCCCACCTCCCCACCGAGCAGATGCCCTGCTGCAGGCGGTGGACGCTCTAAGAGCAGAAGGAGTGGTGATCCCTGTCCCCCCTCAGGAACGAGGGCGAGGGTTTGTACTCCAATCTCTTTGTGGCTCCAAAAAAGGACGGCTCCTTCCGTCCTGTTCTGGACCTAAAACTGCTCAATAAGCATGCGAACGCCAGGCGGTTCCGGATGGAATCCCTCCGATCCGTCATTACCTCAATGTCTCGAGGAGACTTCCTTGCCTCAACAGACATCAAAGATGCCTATCTCCACGTGCCAATTGCTACGGAGCACCAACGTTTTCTACGTTTTGTGATAGGAGACGACCATCTTCAGTTCGTAGCTCTGCCATTCGGTCTGGCGACAGCCCCACGGGTGTTCACCAAGGTCATGGCAGCAGTGGTAGCAGTCTTGCACTCTCAGGGACACCCGGTGATCCCTTACTTGGACGATCTACTCGTCAAAGCACCCTCCCTCGAGGCATGACAACGCAGCCTGAATGTTACGCTGGAGACTCTCCAGACTTTCGGGTGGATCATCAATTTGGCAAGGTCAAATCGGTCACCGACTCAATCACTAACGTATCTCGGCATGGAGTTCACACTCTATCAGCGATAGTGAAGCTTCCGCTGAACAAGCAGCGTTCACTGCAAACAGAGGTGCAGTCTCTCCTTCAAGGCCAGTCGCACCCCTTAAGGCGCCTCATGCACTTCCTAGGGAAGATGGTGGCAGCCATGGAGGCAGTTCCCTTTGCGCAGTTTCATCTGCGCCAACTGCAAGGGGACATTCTCCGCCAATGGGACGGGCAGTCAACCTCCCTGGACAGGAAAGTCTCCCTTTCCCAGACGGCCAAGGACTCTCTGCAATGGTGGCTTATTCCCACCTCATTGTCACAGTGAAGATCCTTCCTACCCCCATCCTGGGCAGTGGTCACGACAGATACGAGTCTGTCAGGGTGGGGAGCAGTTTGTCTCCGCCACAGGGCTCAGGGGACGTGGACTCAGCAGGAGTCCACCCTTCAGATCAATGTTCTGGAAATCGGGGCAGGGTATCTTACCCTACTAGCTTTCCAGCAGTGGCTAGAAAGAGAGCAGATCCGAATCCAGTCGGACAACTCCACAGCGGTGGCATACATCAACCACCAAGGAGGGACGCGCAGTCGGCAAGCCTTCCAGGAAGTCCGGCGAATCCTCATGTGGGTGGAGGACACAGCATCCACCATATCCGCAGTTCACATCCCGGGCGTAGAAAACTGGGAAGCAGACTTCCTCAGTCGCCAGGGTATGGACGCAGGGGAATGGTCCCTTCACCCGGACGTGTTTCAGGAAATCTGTCGCCGCTGGGGGGTGCCGGACGTCGACCTAATGGCGTCTCGGGACAACAACAAGGTCCCGGCATTTATGGCACGATCGCGCGATCACAGAGCTCTGGCGGCAGACGCCTTAGTGCAAGATTGGTCGCAGTTCCGGCTCACATATGTGTTTCCACCTCTGGCACTCTTGCCCAGAGTACTGCGCAAAAAATCAGATCCGATTGCAGCCGCGTCATACTCGTCGCCCCAGACTGGCCGAGGAGATCGTGGTACCCGGATCTGTGGCATCTCACGGTCGGCCGACCGTGGTCACTACCAGGCTGGCCAGACTTACTGTCCCAAGGGCCGTTTTTCCATCGGAATTCTGCGGCCCTGAACCTGACTGTGTGGCCATTGAGTCCTGGATCCTAGCGTCTTCAGGATTATCCCAAGGGGTCGTTGCCACCATGAAACAGGCTAGGAAGTCCACCTCTGCTAAGATCTACCACAGAACGTGGAAGATTTTCTTAACCTGGTGCTCGGCTCAGGGAGTGTCTCCCTGGCCATTTGCATTGCCTACTTTTCTTTCCTTCCTGCAATCGGGGTTAGAAAAGGGCTTGTCGCTCGGCTTCCTTAAGGGGGAAGTCTCGGCACTATCCGTGTTTTTTTCAGAAGCGTCTAGCACGTCTTTCTAAGGTGCGCACGTTCCTACAGGGGGTCTGTCATATCGTACCCCCGTACAAGCGGCCGTTAGATCCATGGGATCTCAACAGGGTATTAGTTGCTCTCCAGAAGCCGCCTTTCGAGCCTCTGAAGGAAGTTTCCTTTCTCGCCTGTCACAGAAGGTGGCGTTTCTCGTTGCGATCACATCGCTTCGGCGAGTGTCTGAGCTGGCAGCTCTGTCATCCAAGGCTCCCTTCCTGGTGTTCCACCAGGACAAGGTAGTGCTGCGCCCCATTCCGGAGTTTCTCCCTAGGGTCGTATCCTCATTTCATCTTAATCAGGATATATCCTTGCCTTCCTTTTGTCCTCATCCGGTTCACCGGTATGAAAAGGACTTACGTTTGTTAGATCTGGTGAGAGCACTCAGACTCTACATTTCCCGCACGGCGCCCATGCGCCGTTCCGATGCACTTTTTGTCCTTGTCGCTGGTCCGCGCAAGGGGTTGCAGGCTTCTAAAGCCACCCTGGCTCGATGGATCAAAGAACCAATTCTAGAGGCCTACCGTTCTGCGGGGCTTCCGGTTCCTTCAGGGCTAAAAGCCCACTCAACCAGAGCCGTGGGTGCGTCCTGGGCATTACGACACCAGGCTTCGGCTCAACAAGTGTACCAGGCAGCTACCTGGTCCAGTCTGCACACTTTCACCAAGCATTATCAGGTGCATACCTATGCTTCGGCGGATGCCAGCTTAGGTAGAAGAGTCCTGCAGGCGGCAGTGACACCCCCGTAGGGGAGGGCTGTTTTGCAGCCCTAACATGAGGTATTTCTTTACCCACCCAGGGACAGCTTTTGGACGTCCCAATCGTCTGGGTCTCCCAATAGAGCGCTGAAGAAGAAGGGAATTTTGTTACTTACCGTAAATTCCTTTTCTTCTAGCTCTTATTGGGAGACCCAGCACCCGCCCTGTTGTCCTTCGGGATGTTTTTGTTGTTTGCGGGTACACATGTTGTTCATGTTGAACGGTTTTTCAGTTCTCCGATGTTACTCGGAGTTAATTTGTTTAAACCAGTTATTGGCTTTCCTCCTTCTTGCTTTGGCACTAAAACTGGAGAACCCGTGATACCACGGGGGGGTATAGCCAGAAGGGGAGGGGCCTTGCACTTTTTAGTGTAGTGCTTTGTGTGGCCTCCGGAGGCAGTAGCTATACCCCAATCGTCTGGGTCTCCCAATAAGAGCTAGAAGAAAAGGAATTTACGGTAAGTAACAAAATTCCCTTCTTTCTTCTAGCTCTAATTGGGAGACCCAGCACTCGCCCCTGTTTTTTTGTGTACACATGTTGTTCATGTTGAATGGTTTCAGTTCTCCGATGTTCCTTCGGATTGAAGTTACTTTAAACCAGTTTGTAATTATTTTTCCTCCTTCTTGCTTTTGCACCAAAACTGAGGAGCCCGTGGGAGCACGGGGGGTGTATAGGCAGAAGGGGAGGGGCTTAACACTTTTGAGTGTAATACTTTGTGCTGCCTCCGGAGGCATAGCCTATACACCCAATTGTCTGGGTCTCCCAATTAGAGCTAGAAGAAAAGGAATTTACGGTAAGTAAACAAAATTCCGTTCTTTGTTTACTTACCGTAAATTCCTTTTCTTCTAGCTCCAATTGGGAGACCCAGCACCCGCCCCTGTTCCCTTCGGGCTGTTGTTTTTTGTGTACACATGTTGTTCATGTTGAATGGTTTTCAGTTTTCCGAACTTCCTTCGGATTGAATTTACTTTAGACCAATTTATAAGTTTCCTCCTTCCTGCTTTTGCACCAAAACTGAGGAACCCGTGATGCACGGGGGGGTGTATAGGCAGAAGGGGAGGGGCTTTACACTTTTAAGTGTAATACTTTGTGTGGCCTCCGGAGGCAGAAGCTATACACCCAATTGTCTGGGTTTCCCAATTGGAGCTAGAAGAAAAGGAATTTACGGTAAGTAAACAAAATTCCCTTCTTTTCCATCAAACAAACTCCTCAGTTAACCCAGTAACATTGGTATCAACATTATCAGTAGCAATCTCGTTATGTGTGACACCTACCAGCGATCAGGCCCCTGCTGTGAGATCTCTGGTTGTTGCAGAATGGTCCAGGCCATTTTCTTCAAAGGTGATGTCCTGTTGGGCAGGACACATCGCTGTGTTTGACACTGTGTGACAGGGTCCCAGTGACTGCTGAGATCGTTTTACAGGTCGCTACTGCGACCTGTATCGTTCCTGCATTGCTGGTAAGGTCTGACTGTGTGACATCTCACCAGCGACCTCCCAGCAACTTGGTCGCATCGTTTTCGGGATCGCTGGTAAGTCGTTGTTTGTGACTGGGCCTTTAGGCTATGTGCGCACGTTGCGTAAATACATGCAGTTACGCTGCGCTTTGTAGCGCAGCGTAACTGCATGCGTCCTGCGTCCCCTGCACAGTCTATGGAGATTGTGCAGGGGCCGTGCGCACGTGGTGTTCTAGAGCGCAGCGCTTCGGCTACTGCCGAAGCGCTGCGTTCTAAGAAGTGACATGTCACTTCTTCCGTGCGCTTTGCCGGCAGCCCCTGCTCTGTCTATGGGAGGAGCTGCAGGCAGAGCGCATGGAATCGGCTTTTTTTTTTTTCCACTACGGACATTTCTGCAGCGATTTAAAGCGCACATGTGCTCTTCAGATCGCTGCAGAAATTTCTGCAGTGAATGTACGCAACGTGCGCACATAGCCTAAATCCTACATTAACCAAACTGTTTGCCGTGTAAACAAATAGGTGTTGCTTTTTGGACACTAGTCATCTATTAGACTGACCTAGGGATAATTACTGTTTGCATGTCCTATGTATTTGCAGAATTACCATGGGATACTCCAAGTGATGCTTGTCAAGAATATTGTGACTGGAAGGAATCTAAGCATTACCTGACTCCATGGAAGAAGATTGACGCTGCTCCTCTCGGTAACACGACTTCTGTCATTTACTCATAAAGTTGCAGCTCTTCCGCGCTGGAGAAGTAGAGAATTAATCACCGCACAGCCCTGTGGTAACTGTACTCGTATCCGCTTGTTTTCCCAGCTTTGCTGTGCAAGATGTTAGCTGAAATCCCTGGTTCAAGGCTTACTATTCCAGAAATCAAGAAGGACCGCTGGTTCACTAAACCACCCAAGAAGGGTACGTGGGGTTGCACGTGATCTAAATCCTGAACTGCCGATAGACAGATTTTCCATGTATTTTTCACTTTTTTTTTTTTTCCCCCTTCCTTTGCCGATAGGTATAAAGAGAAGTCTTGTGTCATCAGGGGGATTGGAAACTCCTGGACTTCTCAGCAAACACATTCGGTCTGACATGGATTTGTCTCTGTTCTCCTACAGGTACATCCTATTTTCTTGTGACGTATTAAAATACTGTCTCATAGTCTTTCAGAAATTGGAGCAGGTCTTGGTATTAGCTAGCCTTAAACATTGTGATATATACAGCAAGTGACAGAAGTATTGAACTTGTCATCAATTTTCTAAGGAAATATATTTCTACAGATGCAATTAACATGAATTTCTGCTCAATGTCTGTAACAACTCACCAATCCACAAAGGCAAAGAAATGAAACCATAGATGTCCATAAATTAAGCTATGTAGAATAATGAAAAATTACACAGAATAAGTATTGAACACCAGAAGAATAGTGAAGGTGCAAAAATCCATGGAAAGTCTTGACACCAGCTGAAATCTATCATTAGAAAACAATCCTTCCTCTTAGTAAAAAAATATTAGTTCAATATATGACCTTTTAAAATGGTGTCTTATTACCAATGTAACAAGAAACCTCTCATGATGGGTAAAACCAGTGAGCTGTCTCAAGACCTTCACAACTTTATTTTTGGAAAACATACTGATGGCATTGATTACAGAAGAATTTCTAATCTACTGAAGGTTCCAGTGAGCACTGCTGGGGCCATAATCAGTAAGTGAATCAAAAAAGGTCTGTGGAGCCTCTGTTAGGAGTCTCGACACAGAAAATAGCCAGATATCCCTTGTCATATCTTTAAACTTGTCAAAAAGTTGGATATTGACTAAAAGGGCCACTTAATATGGTGGTCTCCTTTAAAAAGAGCCACTCCTTGGCTGGGTCCTTCCCGTAGGGCTATCTGGCTATTTTCTGTGTCGAGACTCCTAACAGAGGCTCAACAGACCTTTTTTGATTTGCATACTTCCCAGGGGGCAATGCGCCTAGGATTTCACTGTCTTGAAAGCCTTTGCTGGCTTCAGAGAAAAAAAAATAAATCTGCTAGAATGGCTGAGCCGGTCACCGGAGCTGAATCCAATAGAAAATGTATGTAAGGAACTAAGTCAGAGTTCATAGAAGGAGCCGGGACCTGCAGGATGTGGAGAGTGTTTGTTTGGAAGAATGGGCCAAAATCCACCTGAGCAATGCAGGCAACTAGTGTCTCCATACAGGAGGCGTCTGTAGCTTCATCACCAACAAACGCCTTTTTTTATGAAATATTAATACATTTCTTTGTCGCTCTATTGGGAGACCCAGACAATTGGGGTGTATAGGCTATGCCTCCTGAGGCCGCACAAAGTATTACACTCAAAAGTGTTAAGCCCCTCCCCTTCTGCCTATACACCCCCCGTGCTCCCACGGGCTCCTCAGTTTTTTTTTTTTTGCTTTGTGCGAAGGAGGTCAGACACGCACACATAGCTCCACAGATTGGTCAGCAGCAGCTGCTGACCAGGTCGGATGGAAGAAAAGTGGGCCCATATAGGGCCCCCAGCATGCTCCCTTCTCACCCCACTCTTGTCGGCGGTGTTGTTAAGGTTGAGGTATCCATTGCGGGTACGGAGGCTGGAGCCCACATGCTGTTTTCCTTCCCCATCCCCCTCAGGGCTCTGGGCGAAGTGGGATCCTATCGGTCTCCAGGCACTGAGACCGTGCTTCATCCACAACTCCTGTGGAGCCTGCTGGATAGGAGCCGGGTACCGTTCAGGGACATGGCCCTGCTACTTGAAGGTACTCTGTATCCCTGTGGGGACCGCGCACGGCAACACCTCAGCTTTGCTGGGTGTGCTAGTGCACCGGGGACCGCGGCGCTGACCGGGTTAAACTGTGCCATTACACACTCAGCGTCGCTGAGTGTGTTTATATGTAGGGGCTACCGCGCTAACCGCCGCTGCCATGGGAAACTGCGGCGCGGCTGGGACTTGTAGTTCGCCGGGGACTTCGGCGCCGGCCGCGCTTTTACGGCGGCCACGCTTATACTCGAGTCCCCGGCTTTCTTGCGGCCTAGTTTCCTTTTCTCCCGCCCCCAGCCCTGACAGGCAGGGGAAGGGCGGGACGCTGCACGGAACGAGCAGCACTGAGGGCTGGAGTATGATTTCCATACTCCACCCCCCTCACTGTGCACAGTGTGAGCACCAGTTCCCGCACTTTCTCGGCCACGCCCACGGCTCCCTCCTCTCGTCAGGACGCCGGCAGCTATTCCTGTCAGCTCCTCCGACGCTGCAGAGAGGGACAAACCCTGGGAGACCCAGACACGGTCTCTGGTGGCCTCACAACCGCTTTAAAGCGGGTGGTAAGCAGCACCTGTTGGTGCTAGCCCCATGGTGCTGTAGTGTATTGATACATTATTTGTTTATAGTATACTCTTTCACTGTATGAGCACAGTTCATTCTGGCTATATACCCTATTGTGTTACTCAGGGAAAACAATAGCATGGCGCCCACAAAGGCAGGGGTGCCAAAAGCACAGGCTTATTATGCTGCCTGCGCCGCTTGTACGGCCCAGCTGCCGGCAGGTTCCACTGACCCTCATTGTGTGCAATGTTTGTCCCCTGTGGCACTTCTTCAGCCAGAGCCTCTGCTAAGAGGGGCCCAGGGGGAGCCACCTGTTGGCACTGTCCAGGTGACGGGGACTGAGTTTGCAAAACTCTCTGAGACTATGGCTAAGATACTAGAAGCCTTGCAGTCCAGGCCGGTATCTCAGCAAAGGGACTCTATTGAATCATTGTTCCCTGGCCCCCCTCAGTTGGACCAACAATGTCCTCCCGGGGTATCTCATACATCCCAGGCTGAGGGTTCTGTCTTAGACCCCAGTCCCAGACCGACTAAGCGGGCTCGCTTAGAATTTCCCTCGACATCATATTGTTCAGGGTCTCAGCGGGGGGAATCTCTGGTTGATGATGCGGAGACAGCTGATCAGGATTCTGATCCTGAGGGCGCTCTCAATCTTAATACTCCAGACGGGGACGCCATAGTGAACGATCTTATTGCGTCCATCAATCAAATGCTGGATATTTCTCCCTCAGCTCCTCCGGCTGAGGAGTCAGCTTCTCAGCAGGAGAAATTCCGTTTCAGGTTCCCCAAGCGTACACCGAGTATGTTTCTAGACCACTCTGATTTCAGAGAGGCAATCCAGAATCACCATGCTTGTCCAGATAAGCGTTTTTTCTAAGCGCCTTAAGGATTCACGTTATCCTTTTCCCCCTGACGTGGTTAAAGGTTGGACTCAGTGTCCCAAAGTGGATCCTCCAATCTCCAGACTGGCAGCTAGATCCATACTTGCAGTGGAAGATGGGGCCTCGCTCAAAGATGCCACTGACAGGCAGATGGAGCTCTGGTTGAAATCCATCTATGAAGCTATCGGCGCTTCTTTTGCCCCAGCATTCGCAGCCGTATGGGCGCTACAAGCTATCTCAGCAGGTCAAGCGCAAATTGAAGCAGCCACATGCACGTCCGCGCCACAAGTGGCATCCATTACCACCCAGACCTCGGCATTTGCGTCTTACGCTATTAATGCTGTCCTGGACTCTGCGAACCGTACGGCGGTTGCGGCCGCCAATTCGGTGGTACTCCGCAGGGCCTTGTGGCTACGGGAATGGAAGGCAGATTCTGCTTCCAAAAAGCGCTTAACCAGTTTGCCAATTTCTGGCGACAGGCTGTTTGGCGAGCGTTTGGATGAAATCATCAAACAATCCAAGGGAAAGGATACATCCTTACCCCAGCCCAAACAGAACATACCCCAACAGAGGAGAGGGCAGTCGAGGTTTCGGTCCTTTCGGGGCGAGGGCAGGTCCCAATTCTCCTCGTCCAAAAGGTCTCAGAAAGAACAAAGGAACTCTGATGCATGGCGGTCTAAGTCACGTCCTAAAAAGACCACCGGAGGCGCCGCTAACAAAGCGGCTTCCTCATGACTTTCGACCTCCTCTAGCAGCATCCTCGGTCGGTGGCAGGCTCTCCCGCTTTTGCGACACCTGGCTGCCACAAATAAAAGACCGCTGGGTGAGAGACATTCTGTCTCACGGTTACAAGATAGAGTTCACCTCTCGTCCCCCGACTCGATTCTTCAGGTCATCCCCGCCTCCCGAGCGAGCCGAGGCTCTTCTGCAGGCGCTGCGCACTCTGAAGGCAGAAGGAGTGGTGATCTCTGTTCCTCTCCAGCAACAGAGCCACGGTTTTTACTCCAACTTGTTTGTGGTCCCAAAGAAGGACGGGTCTTTCCGCCCGGTCCTGGACCTGAAACTGCTCAACAAACACGTAAAAGCCAGACGGGTCAGGCTGGAATCCCTCCGCTCCGTCATCGCCTCAATGTCCCAAGGAGATTTCCTTGCATCGATCGATATCAAAGATGCTTATCTCCACGTACCGATTGCTCTAGAACACCAGCGCTTCTTGCGCTTCGCCATAGAAAACGAACAACTGCAATTCGTGGCACTGCCGTTCGGCCTGGCAACAGCCCCACGGGTTTTCACCAAGGTGATGGCTACTGTAGTAGCGCTCCTACACTCGCAGGGTTACTCGGTGATCCCGTACTTGGACGATCTGCTAATCAAGGCACCTCTCAAGAGGCATGCCAACGCAGCCTCGACACTACCCTGGAGACTCTCCAGGGTTTCGGGTGGATCATCAATTTTCCAAAGTCAAATCTGACACCGGCCCAATCACTGACGTATCTTTGCATGGAGTTTCATACCCTCTCAGCGATAGTGAAGCTTCCGCTGATCAAGCAGCAGTCACTACAGAAAGGGGTACAATCTCTCCTTCAAGGCCAGTCACACCCCTTGAGGCGCCTCATGCACTTCCTGGGGAAGATGGTGGCAGCAATGGAGGCAGTCCCTTTCGCGCAGTTTCACCTGCGTCCCTTTCAATGGGACATCCTACGCAAATGGGACAGGAAGCCGACGTCCCTCGACAGGACCGTCTCCCTCTCTCAGGCGACCAAAGCTTCCCTTCGGTGGTGGCTTCTTCCCACTTCATTATCGAAGGGGAAATCCTTCCTACCCCCATCCTGGGAAGTAGTCACGACGGACGCGAGTCTGTCAGGGTGGGGAGCGGTTTTTCTCCACCACAGGGCTCAGGGTACGTGGACCCAGCAAGAGTCCTCGCTTCAGATCAATGTTCTGGAAATACGGGCAGTGTATCTTGCCCTGAAAGCGTTCCAGCAGTGGCTGGAAGGCAAGCAGATCCGAATTCAGTCGGACAATTCCACAGCGGTGGCATACATCAACCACCAAGGCGGCACACGCAGCCGGCAAGCCTTCCAGGAAGTCCGGCGGATTTTGATGTGGGTGGAAGCCACGGCCTCCACCATATCCGCAGTTCACATCCCAGGCGTGGAAAACTGGGAAGCAGATTATCTCAGTCGCCAGGGCATGGACGCAGGGGAATGGTCCCTTCACCCGGACGTGTTTCAGGAGATCTGTTGCCACTGGGGGGTGCCGGACGTCGACCTCATGGCGTCCCGGCACAACAACAAGGTACCAATGTTCATGGCACAGTCTCAAGATCCCAGAGCTATGGCGGCAGACTCCTTAGTTCAGGATTGGTCGCAGTTTCAGCTCCCTTATGTGTTTCCTCCGCTGGCACTGTTGCCCAGAGTGTTACGCAAGTTCAGGGCCGACTGCCGCCGCGCCATCCTCGTCGCTCCCGACTGGCCGAGGAGGTCGTGGTACCCGGATCTGTGGCATCTCACGGTCGGCCAACCGTGGGCACTACCAGACCGACCAGACTTGCTATCTCAAGGGCCGTTTTTCCATCTGAATTCTGCGGCCCTCAACCTGACTGTGTGGCCATTGAGTCCTGGATCCTAGCGTCTTCAGGGTTATCTCAAGACGTCATTGCCACTATGAGACAGGCTAGGAAACCAACGTCCGCCAAGATCTATCACAGGACGTGGAAAATTTTTCTGTCGTGGTGCTCTGCTCAGGGTTTTTTCTCCCTGGCCTTTTGCCTTGCCCACTTTTCTGTCCTTCCTTCAATCTGGACTGGAAAAGGGTTTGTCGCTCGGCTCCCTTAAGGGACAAGTCTCAGCGCTCTCTGTGTTTTTTCCAGAAGCGCCTAGCCAGGCTTCCACAGGTACGCACGTTCCTGCAGGGGGTTTGTCACATCGTTCCACCTTACAAGCGGCCGTTAGAACCCTGGGATCTAAACAGGGTGCTGATGGTTCTTCAGAAACCACCTTTCGAGCCAATGAGAGATATTTCCCTCTCACGACTTTCGCAGAAAGTGGTTTTTCTAGTAGCAGTCACTTCACTTCGGAGAGTGTCTGAGCTAGCAGCGTTGTCGTGCCAAGCCCCTTTCCTGGTGTTTCACCAGGACAAGGTGGTTCTACGTCCGGTTCCGGAATTTCTCCCTAAGGTGGTATCCCCCTTTCATCTCAATCAGGATATTTCCTTACCTTCTTTTTATCCTCATCCAGTTCACCAATGTGAAAAGGATTTGCACTTGTTAGATTTGGTGAGAGCACTCAGACTCTACATTTCTCGTACGGCGCCCCTGCGCCGCTCGGATGCACGCTTTGTCCTTGTCGCTGGCCAGCGTAAAGGGTCATAGGCTTCCAAATCAACCCTGGCTCGGTGGATCAAGGAGCCAATTATCGAAGCTTACCGTTCGGCTGGGCTTCCGGTTCCCTCAGGGCTGAAGGCCCATTCTACCAGAGCCGTGGGCGCGTCCTGGGCTTTGAGGCACCAGGCTACGGCTCAGCAGGTGTGTCAGGCGGCTACCTGGTTGAGCCTGCACACTTTCACGAAGCACTATCAGGTGCATACCTATGCTTCGGCGGATGCCAGCCTAGGTAGACGAGTCCTTCAGGCGGCGGTTGCCCACCTATAGGAAGGGGCCGTTTTACGGCTCTCTTACGAGGTATTATTTTACCCACCCAGGGACTGCTTTTGGACGTCCCAATTGTCTGGGTCTCCCAATAGAGCGACAAAGAAGAAGGGAATTTTGTTTACTTACCGTAAATTCCTTTTCTTCTAGCTCCAATTGGGAGACCCAGCACCCGCCCCTGTTTTTTTGTGTACACATGTTGTTCATGTTGAATGGTTTCAGTTCTCCGATATTCCTTCGGATTGAAGTTACTTTAAACCAGTTTTTAATTCTTTTTCCTCCTTCTTGCTTTTGCACCAAAACTGAGGAGCCCGTGGGAGCACGGGGGGTGTATAGGCAGAAGGGGAGGGGCTTAACACTTTTGAGTGTAATACTTTGTGCGGCCTCCGGAGGCATAGCCTATACACCCAATTGTCTGGGTCTCCCAATTAGAGCTAGAAGAAAAGGAATTTACGGTAAGTAAACAAAATTCCCTTCTTTTGTAAGCGTGTTCAATACCTTTTTTCCTGTGGTGGATTGAGATTAAGAGCATGTAGCTCGAAACGCGTACTCCTCTGTCATCCCATCCCGTCTTTATGGGGATTTTTTATACTTTGTGGATATGATCCAATTTTACTATGAAAATTGAATAAATAAAAGAAGCAAATTTTATTACATTTCCTGGACACGAGTGCTTGATTTTTTTTCTTTTTCCTGGAGTTTCTTGGCTGGGCCGGCCTTCCCGTGCACCTGTCCTTCATTGGAGTCTCCATGTGATCTGGGTGAGCTGATTCTACCTTTCTGTTTCTTTTTTCCTGTGTCTCTTCTCATTATTACACATCACTAAATTTATGGACATCTATGATTGGATTTCTCCTTGATTTGGATGGGTTGTTATCAAAAACTTTTAAATTCATGTCCGTAGCAGTTTTAGAAAAAAATTTACTTAGAAAATTGGTGAAGTGTTCAAAACTTATTTCACCCACTGTATGTTCACCCCTTAAATGCACTATTGATCAAAGAAGGTTTGGGCTTTATTAAACAGCCCCCCCCTCCCCCCAACTGATTGCTTTCTTTGTCGCTCCATTGGGAGACCCAGACAATTGGGTGTATAGCTTCTGCCTCCGGAGGCCACACAAAGTATTACACTTTTTTAAAAGTGTAACCCCTCCCCTCTGCCTATACACCCTCCCGTGGATCACGGGCTCCTCAGTTTTATGCTTTGTGTGGAAGGAGGCACACATCCACTCATAGAAAAAAAAAAAAAAAATTCTCATACATAGTTTGACAGAAGAAAAGAGGTCCCCTATGGGGTCCCCGGCATGCTCCCTTCTCACCCCACTATGTCGGCGGTGTTGTTAAGGTTGAGGTACCCATTGCGGGTACAAAGGCTGGAGCCACATGCCGTCTCCTTCACCATCCCTTATGCGGCTCTGGGAGAAGTGGGAGCTTCATCGGTCATTCACATGCTGAGACCGTGCTCCATCCGCAGACCCTGGTGGAACCTGCTGGACCGGAGCGTTTTCATCCCCAGGGACCGGGCCCTGCACCTTCAAGGTACTCTGTGTCCCCATGGGGGGACGGTACGGGGAGAGAGAGGTCGCCTCTCTCCCCAGTAGCGCCGTCCGTTGTTTTTTCATCGGACTTCCGCGCCGGCCGTGCCTGCTTGTCGGGCACGGCCTTAAATTTAGTCCCCGGCTTCATCGCAGCCTAGTCACGAAAAATCCCGCCCCCGGGCCTGCTTGTCAGGGGGAAGGGCGGTACTACCGACAGAGGGCTGGAGCATCTTTGCATGCCTCCCCTCCCCTCTCATGGACCACTATGGGGCCTCCAGATTCCCGCCTTTTGCCGGCGCCGCCCATGGCTCCACTCCCCCCTTGAGAGCTCCGGCGGCCATGTTTGGCATTCTGCCGGTGTATGCTGCAGCCTGCACATCTCTACAGCTCTGGGGGACCCACGACAGGGAATCTGGAGGACACCAGCGGTTGGTAAGCCACACCGGTCACCCGGTGCTGGTTCCCCTAGGGTGCCGTGATATATATTTATCTACATATATTATTTATATTCGGAACGGCTGTTTAACCCTTTCCCATATACCCTCAGTGGTCGCTCTCCTAAGGGACACTTATTGCTTGCAGCATGTCGTCCACAAGGAGCAAAGCCCTTAAGACACAGGTTTTTTTCGCAGCCTCTACCTCTTGTGGGGCTATGTTGCCTGCGGGATCCACCTACCCTCACTGTGATCAATGCTCGACTCCTGCCACGCTTGCTCAGCCGGAGCCCGGGGCACTTGTGGGCCCCTCGGCTCATGTAGATCCCCCTGCTCCTCCTGAGCAGGCTGCAGGGACAGAGTCACCGTCATTGGCCTCTTTCGCTGAGAAACTCTCTGTCACTTTCTCAATCCATTGCACAGTCTATGGACAAATGGTCATCTAAGCTCCTTGAGGCTTTGCAGTCCAGACCGGGCTTTTCACAGGCCCCGGCCCCTGTTAGTTTGTCTCCTCCAGGGCCTTCTCGGTCCGCGCCGCAGCGCGCTCCCAGGATAGCCCCTAGGTCCCAGGCGGAGGACTCCTGCCCGGATCGCAGTCCCAGACCGGCTAAGCGGCCTCGCTGGGACTCTTCCCCGGCCTCCTCACGCTGCTCTGGATCTCAGCTGGAGGACTCTCAGGACGACGAGGCGTACGTGGGAGCTCAGGGCTCTGACCCTGACTTCGCCCTCAACCTTGATACCCCTGAGTGGGACGCCTTAGTAAATGATCTTATTTCGTCCATCAACCAGGTGTTAGATCTCTCACCTCCGCCTCCTCCCGTAGAGGAGTTGGCTTCTCAGCAGGAGAAACACCAGTTTCGATTCCCCAAACGTACGCGCAATACGTTCTTTGATCACTCTAACTTCAGGGACGCTGTCCAGAAGCCCAGAGCGGTCCCGGACAAGCGTTTTGCTAAAAGGCACTCTGACACGCGTTATCCCTTTTCACCTGAGGTCGTTAAGGGCTGGGCGCACTCACCCAAGGTGGATCCGCCAGTCTCTAGATTGGCTGCTAGGTCCGTTGTGTCTGTTGCCGATGGCTCATCCCTGAAGGATGCCACTGACAGACAGAGCTCTTGGTGAAGTCTATTTATGAGGCCACGGGAGCGTCTTTTGCCCCGGCCTTTGCGGCTGTGTGGGCTCTCCAAGCAATCTCGGCATGTCTGACTGAGATCAATGCTGTCACGCGGAATTCTGCTCCGCATGTGTCTTCCTTGACCTCTCAGGCATCAGTATTTTCGTCCTACGCCATGAACGCCGTCCTGGACTCTGCTAGCCGTACGGCTGTAGCATCCGCTAACTCCGTGGCAGTCCGCAGGGCCATGTGGCTGCGCGAATGGAAAGCAGACTCTGCTTCCAAAAGGTTCTTAACTGGTTTGCCTTTTTCTGGCGAACGTTTGTTTGACGAACGGTTGGATGAGATTATTAAGGAATCCTCGGGAAAGGACTCCTCCTTACCCCAGTCCAAACCTAAGAGACCTCAGCAGAGAAAAATCCAATCGAGGTTTCGGTCCTTTCGTCCCTCCGCCAAGCCCCAATCCTCTTCGTCCAACCGGCCGGAGAAAGGCCAGAAGAACTCCTATGGGTGGCGGTCCAAGTCACGCCCCCAAAAGGCCGCCGGAGGCACTGCCTCCAAGACGGCCTCCTCATGACTCTCGGCCTCATCTAGCCACATCCTCGGTCGGTGGCAGGCTCTCCCGCTTTTGCGACGCCTGGTGGCCACACGTTCAAGACCGATGGGTGAGAGACATTCTGTCTCATGGTTACAGGATAGAGTTCAGCTCTCGTCCTGCGGCTCGTTTTTTCAGAACCTCCCCACCCCCTGCACAGGCAGACGCACTGTTTCAGGCGGTGGACGCTCTAAAGATGGAAGGAGTTGTGATTCCCATTCCCCTTCAGGAACGTGGTTGCGGATTTTACTCCAACTTGTTCGTGGTGCCAAAAAAGGACGGGTTTTTCCGTCCCGTTCTGGACCTCAAGCTGCTCAACAGACATGTGAGCATCAGACGGTTTTGGATGGAATCTCTCCGCTCGGTCATCGCCTCGATGTCACAAGGAGACTTCCTAGCATCGATCGACATCAAGGATGCTTATCTCCATATGCCGATCGCACCCGAACACCAACGTTTCCTGCGTCTCGCCATCGGGGACGAACACCTCCAGTTTGTCGCATTGCCCTTCGGCCTGGCGACAGCCCCACGGGTCTTCACCAAAGTCATAGCATCCGTCGTGGCGGTCCTGCACTCTCAGGGCAACTCGGTAATCCCATGCGATCTCCTAGTCAGGGCCCCTTCTTGGGTGGCGTGTCAACGAAGTCTTACCTTCACTCTGGCGACTCTCCAGCAGTTCGGGTGGATCATCAATTTCCCGAAATCCAAGTTGACGCCGACCCAATCACTGACTTACCTCGGGATGGAGTTTCATACCCTTCCAGCGTTAGTCAAGCTACCGCTGGACAAATAGCTTTCTCTGCAGGCGGGGGTGCAGTCACTTCTTCGGAGTCAGTCACACCCCTTAAGGCGCCTCATGCACTTCCTGGGGAAGATGGTTGCAGCTATGGAGGCAGTGCCGTTCGCGCAATTCCATCTACGGCCACTCCAATGGGACATTCTTCGCAAATGGGACAAGAGTTCGGCTTCCCTCGACAAGAACATCTCTCTTTCCCTCGCAACCAAGACGTCACTTCAGTGGTGGCTCCTACCCACATCTCTGTCTCGGGGAAAATCCTTCCTCCCCCCAACCTGGGCCGTGGTCACCACGGACGCGAGCCTGTCAGGTTGGGGAGCGGTTTTTCTCCACCACAGGGCTCAAGGAACCTGGACTCCAATAGAATCGTCCCTTCAGATCAATGTTCTGGAGATAAGGGCAGTATATCTAGCCCTATTGGCTTTCCATCGGTGGCTGGAGGGCAGACAGATCCGAATCCAGTCGGACAACGCCAATGCCGTCGCCTACATCAACCACCAAGGTGGCACTCGCAGTCGTCAAGCCTTCCAGGAAGTCGAGCGGATTCTGCAGTGGGTGGAAGTCACAGGCTCCACCATCTCCGCAGTTCACATCCCGGGCGTGGAAAACTGGGAAGCAGATTTTCTCAGTCGTCAGGGCATGGACGCGGGGGAATGGTCTTTTCTCTATCGTTTCATTGGGGGACACAGGACCATGGTTATGCTGCTGTCACTAGGAGGCTGACACTAAGTAAACAGAAAAAGTTAGCTCCTCCCCAGCAGTATAACCCCTGAGCCGGAGGCGTGCTCAATCAGTTTTTTGCTTAGTGTCGTAGGAGGCTGATGTGGGCCGACTGGGCCCCCTTCAGCCACTTGATTTTTTGCGTATATTTTGTCATTTTTTTCTCGGCGACGCTCGTCGCTCTCATCTGTGGTAATTCTCTTTTTCTGTAGGTATCGTTTCTCTACCTCAGCTCTCGCAGCCCGTGTGGGTACCACTCCCCTGGGTCGCAGAGGCTTGAGTCGTCGGGCCCTCTCCCCCGTCCAATTCCACGGTACCACTCCCGGGTTGGCACGCGGGGCTGAACCTTCCTGGGCACCCCCTATTCACCCTGCGGTATCACCCCAAAGGGTGCAAGGAGCATACAGCAGGGACTGGACCTCGCAGCGCGTCTGGATTGTATGATGGGGCCCGCAGCGCTGCTACACTACAGAGGGGCTCCCTCCCCCCACCAGCGTCCACCTCCCTGCCTGCCTCATTCTTCTCCTGCTGCCCGCAGCCATTCCTCCGGTGTGCGGAGCACACGGACACAGGTGCAGAGCTCCTCGCCTGCACACTGGCAGATGCGACGCCGCCGATCAGGTAGGACACCCTCTCCTACCTTCTCCCGGGCGGCTGCAAAATTTAGGCCCCGGTCCGGGCCTACTCACCGGGCGCCCCGGCAACGTCCCCATCTGGCGCTGGAGTCCTTCAGCACACATGCAGGGCTCGGCCGGTACCCGGACATCGCTGCCGCGCCGCCGCTCCCGCAGGTAGGACCGCCGGTCTCTACCTTCCCCTGCGCCGGCTGTTTCAAATTTAGGCCCCGGCTTCGGCCCTGTCTCCGGCGTCCCAGGCCCGCCCCCCGCCGCATCGCTATTGGCCGCCGGCCGCTCCGTCTCCGCCCTCCGCTCAGCCCCAGGCATCACAGTGGGGGCGGTGGATGTTTTTTCCCGCTCTCCTGAGCCCACCTCCAGCCTCCTCAGCATTCATTTTGAAAGAAAAAAAAAAAAAAAAAGGGATTATGGCAGACTTCCGGTATGCGGTTTGCTGACGCTGCAGCAGCCCGTATATCAGGGAAGAATAAACCCAAGTCTTCCATGATTATTAAATACAGTGGGGTTTTATCAGGGGTTGAGTTTTTTACATTATATATTAACCCCTTCAGGTTCTTTTTCGGGCTTTGCATCAGAGACACACATCCCAATAGGGTTTGTATATAGAGCTCTCAGAGATGAGTTTTTAGTTATTTTGGGCCGGTAGCTCAGGTTTGCGGTTCCCTTAATTGTAATTTCCCCCACATAATGTCAGATTAGTGTTGACAGCTACCGCAGCCCCTGGCACCGCACGCCCCTGTATCTCGCCCCTGCCGGCTGGTTAGCGCCCTGTCTCAGGCCATATATTCCCTCGCTGACGTCCCTCGGGTTCGTGCACATGCGCTGCGTCCCCCGCCGACGCTCGGTCATACCATCCACAGAACGGCGCAATCCCCTCGTGGAGACCAGTCCCGTACCAGGGACCTTTTCCTAGGCTAGAAGCGGACCCGCCAGGTCTCGTCTTTCGTGGCCCCCCAGTTTTCCACCTTATTCCCCAGGTCCAGACTGCCCTTCCTCCGGTAGTCTTCCGACCTCTCGGGTGATAACCCAGGCTTTCCACCTCCGCTGGACTCCGAGCAGGACCTGGATGTTTTGGCGCAGGATGAATAGCCGGCTAGAAATGGTGAGTCAAGCCGTAAGGCTTCGGACAGCCCTCTTCTCTCCATGCACGCAGGTCTCCTTTAAGACATTTGGAGCGGACCCTTGATGTGCTCAGGGGACATCCAGAGTTCGCCGAGTTACCGCGTGATCACAGATAACTACCAGACACGACGTTTACCAGCGGTAAGCCATGTCATTGTCATTATTCCCTTCTCCAAAGGGGTTTCGGAGAGAATGGACATGCTACACTGGAGTCGCTGATTGATCACAGACATCTACCAGTCACGGCGTTTACCAGCGGTAAGTCGTGTTATTGTCAGTATCATTCCCCCAAAGGGCTCTGGAGAGAGGGGGCAGTCCACCTTGCAGAGACGAAGGTGGCAGGCCCCTGCGGTTTTCAGTGGACATCCAGTTCGCCGTGTGACTGCGTTATCACGGATAATCCCCGGACACGATTTTTACCAGTGGTAAGTCCTTTTATTTGTCATTACCCCTTCTCGAAAGGGGCTCCGAAAGGAAGGGGCACGCTACCCTGTAGTCGACCCGCCTGTGTTCCTCCGGGCTTCTCGTCCCTAACGTGACGCCCCTCAGGGACTCAGCGGACACCATACGCAGCGGACCACGTTCCACCTATGCCGTCCCAGGACTGGTTATCATCTTCAGTGAGTACCCTCTCTTCACAAGCCTGGGGTTTGCCTGCTGCTCGGCCTCAGCCTCTACCATCAGTGTGTCCACCCGTCGAGACTTACGACTCGGGATCAGGAACGCAGATTCGACATCTAGGAAGTCGCTGACTTCCCTTCCGACTTAGGGAACGCCCCTCTGGAGATGGGCGAGTCCAGTGGCCCCCCTAGGCTACGTCAGGGTAGAGTACATCTCTCCCCTAGATTACGTAGGGAAGGGTACACCCCTTTCCCTGCATCGGCCCAGATGCATCAGGATCGTCCCCTCACGCTAGGTCCCAGCCCGTTCACGCCGCACCCGTCAGGGAGCCTCTATCCCTCCAACAGCCCCTCCGCCTTGCGTGGCAGTGGACCGTTACAGTTTTTCTAAGAGCGCTTCCAGGGATCACTGTCCCTGCGCATCCTACTCTACAGAGCTGCTAGGCTCTCTACGCCCAGGTACGACCGGGAGGCCCAGAGTTCTCCCTTCAAGGATCCTCTCTTTGAGGTTTAGACCGTCCTCTTCACTTTTTCGCTACTAGGGTAGCTGAGATACCGGAAGGAGTCCTCCCAGACCCCGGCCCGGTCCATCATCCCTTAGGCACGGTTTTCGAGCCCGTTCAAGGGTAGCTACTCCTCACGCAGGAGTAGGTTCTTTCCTGGCACAGAGTCCCGCGTACCCTTTGCCACCCGCTCCCGTTTTTTCCATCGGTTTTTTGCTATGCGAGTCCTCGGCAGTCTGTGGCGGTGATAGCGACGGTGCACTTACCAGATTTCATCCCTGACTCTCCAGCGGACCACACTAAAGAACGGAGACAGGAAGGTTCCAGTCTTCGCAACCGTCCCTTGGGAAGCTTCCCTTTCCTCCTCTGGAGGATATTATCAACCGTCACCAGTCTCCCGTGCTAGGGTATGCTACCCCACCATTCCTCGGCACGGTCCCGAGGGACACCCCTAGAGCGTTGTCTCCCCTTCAACATTCCGGAAACCAGAGCCATCCTGTTAGCCCGGTTACAATTTCTTCTCTGGGTCGGGGTTGCCCAGTTAGGTTCCAGTCGGACCATGCCACAGCGGTGACGTGCATCATCCACCAGGAAGACGTAGAGAGTGTCATGGCAAGGGAAGAGGCCAAGAAGATCTTGCTCTGGGACGGGTCCCTTCACTCGCTAATCTCGGCAGTACATCCCTAGCATGGACGTTTCGACGGCCGATTTTCTCGGTAGGAAAGACCTCCCTTAGGAAAAGGGCTCCTCAACAGGGAAGTCACCAGCCAGATCCCTGGCGAAGGAAGACCTCCAGTCGTGGACCTATTGATCGTCCGATCCAGCTTTCAAGCCAATGGTGCTTAGAGTGTGCCACCTGCTCTGGACTAGGTGACGACGCCCTCGACCGGTCGTGTAGCCTGTTCAGGCTCTCCTGCATCTTCCCGCGGCTTCCCATAGTCTCGAGGGTTCTCAAGATGGACCAAGGCAACGATGCCTCTGGAGTGGCCCAGGCGAGCATAGTTCGCATAACTTACTCAACTCCTCGCAGAGGCCCCATGGCTCCTTCCCGACCGCAAAGTTCTTCCGTGTCGGGGCCCCTCTCTTCTACCAGGACTCAGAAGTCCCAAGTTCGTCGGCCTCACCAGTGGATCCCGGGTGCTGCCTCGGTCAGGTCTGTTGTCAAGAGGTTTACAGACAATGTTGAGGGCCGGGAATCCAGTTTCCTCCAGGGTTTATTTCCACTCGGAAAGAGCTCCCCCGGTGGTGTGAGGACCACATCTTCCCTTCTTCTTTCTAGCATTCTTCCAGTCAGATCCGATTGTGGCCCTCTCGCGCGTCTCTGTTTCGGCCAGGTGTCGGCCCGTTTCGTTTCGGGTTTTCTGAGTCCTTTCACTTCCCGTCCTCCAATCAGGGCCTTCGCTCAGAGAAGCGTCCATCTGGCTAGGCTGTATCATCGTTCACTAGAAACGTGGGTCCTTAATCCAGTGATGGGTTCGCTTCAAGGTGCCCCTTTTTCCCGGCTCCCACCTGTTTTTGATAGGTGGGCTCCTCGTGGCCATCTCATTGTTACAGACGGCATCAGGGCGGACAGCCCTCTTGTCGTTTTTTCCCCCCCTTTTTCCGGCTCCTCCAGCAGGACAAGGGGGGGCTCCGGCCAGAACCCTTCGTTTCTGTCCAAGGCAGCTCGCTGTTTCCTTCCAGAAGAGGTGTTTAGTTTTCGGTTTTCGGTTCTAGTCTCCTCTCTCAGCCGGAAAGGGGCCTAGTTCGTTCCAGAACTGGTACGAGCCCTCAGTCTTTCATGTCTGCAGGACACCTTTTTTCGGTTACACCGACAGTCAGTCCATCCCTCCACCCGTTCCCAAGAGGCGCATGCCGGCGCCAGGGGCCAGAATTTTCACATGGATCCATTCCTCCATATGTGAAGACTATCGCATGAAGGGCGGACTTCCGCCGCGGTCTACCGAGCAAGGGGTACCCTTTGGACGATTGGACTCCAGACGTCGACCGACCAGGTCCCCTGGGCCGCCACCCGATCTAGTCGGCATACCTTTTACTAGTTCTACCAGGGTCACACCCGAGCTTCGGCAGCGGCCAGTCTTGGAGTAAGGTTTGCGGGTGGCAGTGGCACACCTGTAACAACGTAGGTGCTTGTAGGTCTGACGCAAGCCCGACAGGGGGAAGCGGTTGCCTTCCTATCTCCGGTGATGGTTTTTCTTCCCACCCAGGGACTGCTTTTGGACGTCCCATGGTCCTGTGTCCCCCAATGAAACGATAGAGAAAGAAGGATTTTTGTGTACTCACCGTAAAATCTTTCTCTGAGTCTTCATTGGGGGACACAGCACCCACCCTGCTTGTGTTATTTGTTATATATTACCTGTCTGTTACCCCAGTGGCCATATCCCCAGGCCACTGTTCACACGACTATTGGTCATAGTTTTTACCTTGTTTTATCCAGGATTGTTTGGTTCTCCTCCTACTGCTTGTGCACTAAACTGATTGAGCACGCCTCCGGCTCAGGGGTTATACTGCTGGGGAGGAGCTAACTTTTTCTGTTTACTTAATGTCAGCCTCCTAGTGACAGCAGCATAACCATGGTCCTGTGTCCCCCAATGAAGACTCAGAGAAAGAGATTTTACGGTGAGTACACAAAAATCCTTCTTTCACCCAGACGTGTTTCGAGAGATCTGTCGCCGCTGGGGAACGCCGGACGTCGATCTCATGGCGTCACGGCACAACAACAAGGTCCCGGCCTTCATGGCACGGTCTCAGGATCACAGAACTCTGGCAGCGGACGCTCTGGTCCAGGATTGGTCGCAGTTTCGACTGCCATATGTGTTTCCCCCTCTGGCAATGCTGCCCAGAGTACTACGCAAGATCCGGTCCGACTGCCGTCGCGCCATTCTTGTCGCTCCAGACTGGCCGAGGCGGTCGTGGTATCCGGATCTGTGGCATCTCACGGTGGGTCAACCGTGGGCGCTTCCAGACCGTCCAGACTTGCTGTCACAAGGGCCTTTTTTCCATCTGAATTCTGTGGCCCTCAACCCGACTGTGTGGCCATTGAGTCCTGGCTCCTAGCGTCCTCAGGGTTATCTCAGGATGTCATTGCCACTATGAGACAAGCCAGGAAGCCAACGTCCGCCAAGATCTATTACAGGTCTTGGAAAATCTTCCTATCCTGGTGCGCTGATAACGGTTTTCCTCCATGGCCGTTTGCCTTACCCACATTCCTTTCATTCCTACAATCTGGAATGGACAAGGGTTTGTCCCTCGGCTCTCTCAAGGGCCAAGTGTCGGCGCTCTCCGTGTTTTTTCAAAAGCGTCTAGCCAGACTTCCTCAGGTCCGCACGTTCCTGCAGGGGGTTTGCCACATGGTCCCACCTTACAAACGTCCGTTGGATCCTTGGGATCTTAACAGGGTTCTGACGGCTCTTCAAAAGCCGCCTTTTGAGCCGCTGCGGGATGTTTCTCTTTCCAGTCTTTCTCAGAAGGTGGCCTTTCTAGTGGCGGTCACATCACTTCGGAGAGTGTCTGAGCTTGCAGCGCTGTCATGCAAAGCCCCCTTCCTGGTTTTTCACCAGGATAAGGTGGTTCTGCGTCCTGTCCCGGAATTTCTTCCTAAGGTGGTATCCCCCTTTCATCTAAATCAGGATATCTCCTTGCCTTCCTTTTGCCCTAATCCAATTCACCAGTGTGAAAAGGATTTGCACTCTTTGGATCTAGTGAGAGCACTCCGGCTCTACATTTCTCGCACGGCGCACCTGCGTCGTTCAGATGCGCTCTTTGTCCTTGTCGCTGGCCAGCGTAAGAGTTCGCAGGCTTCCAAGTCAACCTTGGCTCGGTGGATCAAGGAACCGATTCTCGAGGCCTACCGTTCTTCTGGGCTTCCACCTCCTTCAGGGTTGAAAGCCCATTCTACCAGAG
Organism: Anomaloglossus baeobatrachus; assembly: GCF_048569485.1. Lineage (NCBI taxonomy): Eukaryota > Metazoa > Chordata > Amphibia > Anura > Aromobatidae > Anomaloglossus > Anomaloglossus baeobatrachus. The sequence goes on along the minus strand of NC_134363.1, from coordinate 186,648,962 downwards.
CCGTGGGTGCGTCCTGGGCTTTGCGGCACCGGGCTACGGCTCAGCAGGTGTGTCAGGCAGCGACGTGGTCTAGTCTGCACACTTTCACGAAACTCTATCAGGTGCATACCTATGCTTCGGCAGATGCCAGCCTAGGTAGGCGAGTCCTCCAGGCGGCGGATGCCCACCTGTAAGAGGGGGCCGTTTCGGCTCTTTTTATTGAGGTATTCTTTTACCCACCCAGGGACTGCTCTTGGACGTCCCAATTGTCTGGGTCTCCCAATGGAGCGACAAAGAAAAAGGGAATTTCTTTGTCGCTCCATTGGGAGACCCAGACAATTGACAATTGGGTGTATAGCTACTGCCTCCGGAGGCCACACAAAGTATTACACTTTAAAAAGTGTAACTGCCTATACACCCTCCCGTGCATCACGGGCTCCTCAGTTTTTATGCTTTGTGTTGAAGGAGGCACACATGCACACAAGCTCCACATTTTAGTCAGCAGCAGCTGCTGATTGTATCGGATGGAAGAAAAGAGGGCCCCCCACAGGGCCCCCGGCATGCTCCCTTCTCACCCCACTGAGTCGGCGGTGCTGTTAAGGTTGAGGTACCCATTGCGGGTACAGAGGCTGGAGCCCACATGCCGTTTTCCTTCCCCATCCCTTAGGGGCTCTGGGAGAAGTGGGATCCTAACCGGTCATCCAGGCACTGGGACCGGGCTCCATCCGCAGCCCCTGGGGGAATCTGACGGACAGGAGACTGGATATCATCAGGGACAGGGCCCTGCATCCATAAGGTACTCTGTGTCCCCTTAGGGACGGTACATGCAGCGCCTGTGTTACAGACGCCGCAGCGGCTCCTGTGTGATTTGTGAGACCGGGACTACCGCGCCGACCGCGCCTGTTTGCCGGCCGCGTTTTTAACTTTAGTCCCCGGCTTTTGCGGCCTAGTACCATATACTCCCGCCCCCGGGCCTGCCAGTCAGGGGTAAGGGCGGGACGGCCGACTGGACGTCGGCAGTGAGGGCTGGAGCATACTTTGGTATCCTCCTCCCCCCTCACTGAGCACTGTGGGGCACTAGTTTCCTGCACTTTATTAGGCACGCCCACGGCTCCATCCTCCCCTCAGAACGCTGGCAGCCATTGTTATAATCAATACTGCCGGTGGGGGATTTCAGAACGGGCTCCGCAGTTCTGACAGAAGTGGGATCCTAACCGGTCGCCGGTCACTGGGACCGGGCTCCTTCCGCAGCCCCTGGGGGAATCTGACGGACAGGAGGCTGGATACCATCAGGGACAGGGCCCTGCATCCATCAGGTACTCTGTGTCCCCTTAGGGACGGCGCATGCAGCGCCTGTGTAACAGACGCCGCAGCGGCTGCTCTGTGGTTTGTGAGCCTGGACTACCGCGCCGACCGCGCCTGTGGGCCGGCCGCGCTTTTAACTTTAGTCCCCGGCTTTTGCGGCCTAGTACATGTACTCCCGCCCCCGGGCCTGCCAGTCAGGGGTAAAAGCGGGACGGCCGACTGGACGTCGGCAGTAAGGGCTGGAGCATGCTTGGTATCCTCCTCCCCCCTCACTGAGCACTGTGAATCATTTCTGCTGGTGGGGGATTTCAGAACGTGCTCCGCAGTTCTGGGAAAAGTGGGATCCTAACCGGTCGCCGGTCACTGGGCCCGGGCTCCCTCCGCAGCCCCTGGGGGAATCTGACGGACAGGAGGCTGGCTATCATCAGGGACAGAGCCCTGCACCCATGAGGTACTCTGTGTCCCCTTAGGGACGGTGCATGCAGCGCCTGTGTTACAGACGCCGCAGCGGCTGCTGTGTGTTTTGTGAGCCGGGACTACCGCGCCGACCGCGCCTGTGGGCCGGCCGCGCTTTTAACTTTAGTCCCAGGCTTTTGCGGCCTAGTACAGGTACTCCCGCCCCCGGGCTTGCCAGTCAGTCACTTCTGCCGGTGGGGGATTTCAGAAGGAGCTCTGCAGCTCTGAGAGTCCCTGGCAGGGAACTGGTGGACACACCACCGCTTGGGGCGGTTGGTAAGCCACACCAGTTGTCAGGTGCTGGACCCCTCTGGGTCCTGTAGTGTGTGTGTGTATGTATATATATGTGTGTATGTATATGTATGTATGTGTATATATATATATATATATATATATATATATATGTATGTGTATATATATATATATATATATATATATATATATATATATATATATATATATATATATATATATATATATATATATATATATATATATATATATATATATATATATATATATATATATATATATATATATATATATATATATATATATTAATATATATATATATATATTAATATATATATATATATATTAATATATATATATATATATATATATATATATATATATATATATATATATTAATATAATATATAATAATTATACATTTTCTCTATTCGGCAGCATTATTTGCTTTTGGCTCCCTCAGCCGGAGTCTCCGGCACTGGTGGGACCCTCGGCTCAGGAGGTACCGCCGGTTTCCACTGCACAGATGGAAGGGACAGAGTTTACAATTTTGACTGAGAAACTCTCTGAGTCGCTTCACATTCCATGGCTCAGTCCATGGACAGATGGTCTGCTAAGATACTAGAAGCTTGGCAGTCCAGACCGGTAACACAGGGTCAGGGCACCGTGAGTTCATCGTCCCCAGGCCCTCTCGGTCGGTACAGCAAAGGGCTCCTGGGGTGGCACCCAGATCCCACGGTGAGAACTCCGTCACGGACCGCAGCCTCAGACAGGCTAAGCAGGCTTGCTGGGAACCTTCCCCGGCGGCATCACGCGGTTCGGGGTCTCAGCATGAGGACCCTCTGGAGGATGAAGCGGAGGTCGCAGCTCAGGGCTCTGATCCTGACGTTGCTCTCAATCTGGATACACCTGAAGGGGACGCCATAGTAAATGACCTTATAACGTCCATCAACCAGGTGCTAGTCCTTTTCCCCCAACTCCACCTATAGAGGAGTCGGCTTCACAGTAGGAGAAACACCAGTGTAGGTTTCCCAAACGTACCCGGAGTGCGTTTTTCGATCACTCTAACTTCAGAGATGCTGTCCAGAAGCACAGAGCACTTCCGGACAAGCGCTTTACTCAGCGCCTTAATGACACACGTTACCCCTTCCCCCCTGACGTAGTTAAGGGTTGGGCTCAGTGTCCCAAGGTGGATCCTCCAGTCTCCAGACTGGCGGCTAGATCCGTAGTATGAGTGGCAGATGGTTCATCGCTCAAGGATGCCACTGACAGGCAAATAGAGCTCATGAGGAATTCCATCTATGAAGCCATAGGCGCGTCCTTTGCTCCGGCCTTCGCAGTCGAGCGGGCACTCCAAGCTATCTCAGCTTGTCTGTCTGAGACTAATGTGGTCGCACGTACCTCTGCTCCGCAGGTTGTGTCTTTGACTTCTCAGGCGTCGTTTTTTTCGTCCTACGCCATGAACACCGTCCTGGACTCTGCGAGCCGTACAGCGGTAGCATCCGCCAATTCGATGGCAGTCCGCAGGGCCATGTGGCTACGCGAATGGAAGGCAGACTCTGCTTCCAAGAAGTTCTTAACCGGTTTGCCATTTTCTGGCGACCGTTTGTTTGGCGAGCAATTGGATGAAAAACCGATGGGTGAGAGACATTCCGTCTCACGGTTACAGGATAGAGCTCAGCTCTCGTCCTCCGACTCGTTTCTGCAGATGGAGTTGTGATCCCCGTTCCGCTTCAAGAACGTAGTCGCGGTTTTTACTCCAACCTGTTCGAGGTACCAAAAAAGGACGGATCATTCCGGTCCGTTTCCGGGCCTCATTCTGCTCAACAGACACGTGAGAACCAGACGGTTCCGGATGGAATCTCTCCGCTCAGTCATCGTTTCGATGTCCCAGGGAGTCTTCCTAGCATCAATCGACATCAGGGATGCTTATCTCCATGTGCCGATTACACCAGAGCATCAACACTCCCGGTGTGTCGCCATCCAGGTCGAACGCTTTCAGCTCGTGACTCTGCCTTTCGGCCTGGCGACAGTCCCACGGGTCTTTACCAAGGTCATGGCATCAGTGGCGATGGGCCTACACTCTCAGGGACACTCGGTGATCCCTTACTTAGACGATCTCCTAAGTCAAGGCACCCTCCCGGGTGCCACGTCAACACAGCCTGAACGTTGTTTTGGAGACTCTCCAGAGGTTCGGGTGGATCATCAATTTCCCAAGTAAAAATTGACACCGACCCAATCACTGACTTACCTCGGGATGGAGTTCATTCTCTCTCTGAGATAGTGAAACTACCACTGGACAAACAGCGTTCGCTGCGGACAGGGGTGCACTTTCTCCTTCGGGCCCAGTCTCACCCCTTGAGGCGCCTCACGCGCTTCCTAGGGAAGATGGTGGCAGCAATGGAGGCAGTTCCCCTTGCGCAGTTTCATCTGCGTCCACTCAACGGCACATTCTCCGCAAATGGGACAGGAGGTCGACGTCCCTAGACAGGAACGTCTCTCTTTCACTGTCAGACAAAACCTCTCCTCAGTGGTTGCTTCTTCCCACTTCTTGGTCGAAAGAAATGTCCTTCCTGCTCCCATCCTGGGCTATGGTCACGACGGACAAGAGTTTGTCAGGGTGGACAGCGGTCTTCCTCCACCACAGGGCTCAGGGAACCTGGACTCTGACAGAGTCCTCCCTTCAGATCAATGTCCTGGAGATAAGGCCAGTGTAGCTAGCCCTAAAGTCGTTCCAGCGGTGGCTGGACGGCAGGCAGATCCGGATACAGTCGGACGACGCCACGGCGGTCGCGTACATCAACCGCCAGCACAGAGCGCTGGCGGCGGACGCATCAGTTCAGGTCTAGTCGCAATTTCGACTGCCTTATGTATTTCCTCCTCTGGCGCTGCTGCCCAGAGTGTTACTCAAGATCGGGTCCGACTGCAGCCGCGCCATCCTCGTCGCTCCAGACTGGCCGAGGAGGTCGTGATGCCTGGATCTGTGGCACCTCACGGCGGGTCGACCGTGGGCACTCCCGGACCGACCAGACTTGCTGTCTCAAGGGCCATTGTCCATCTGAATTCTGCGGTCTTCAACCTGACTGGGTGGCCATTGAGTTCTGGCTCTTAGCGTTCTCAGAGTTTTCTCTATCACGCCTTTCGCAGAAGGTGGTCTTCCTAGTGGCAGGCACATCACTTCGGAGAGTGTCTGAGCTAGCAGCGCTGTCATGCTAGCCCCCTTCCTGGGGTTTCGCCAGGATGAAGTGGTTCTGCGTCCGGTCCCGGAATTCCTAATTAAGGTGGTATCCTCCTTTTCTTCTCAATCAGGATATCTCCTTACCTTCTTTTGGCTCTCATCCAGTTCACAATTGTGAAAAGGATTGCACTTGTTAGATCTCGGGAGAACACTCCGGCTCTTCTTTCGCGCACTGCGCCCCCGCGCCGTTCTGATGCGCTCTTTGTCCTGGTCACTGGCCAGCGTAAGGGGTCGCAGGCTTCTAAGTCAACCTTGGCTCGGTGGATCAAGGAACTGACCCTTGAAGCCTACCGTTCTTCTGGGCTTCCGATTCCTTTAGAGCTGAAAGCCAATTCTACGAGAGCCGCAGAGGCATCCTGGGCATTGCGTCACCAGGCTACGGCTCAGCAGGTGTGTCAGCACTACCTGGTCGAGTCTGCACATTTTCACGAAACACTATCAGGTTCATGCCTATGCTGTGGCAGATGCCAGCCTAGGTAGGCGAGTCCTTCAGGCGGCAGTTGCTCACCTGTAAGAGAGGGCCGTTTTTTCAGCTCGTTTTATCGAGGTATTCTTTTACCCACCCAGGGACTGCTTTTGGACATCCCAATTGTCTGGGTCTCCCAATGGAGCGACAAAGAAGGGAATTTTGTTTACTTACCGTAAATTCCTTTTCTTCTAGCTCCTATTGGAAGACCCAGCACCCGCCCCTGTTCCCTTCGGGCTGTTGTTCTTTTGAGTACACATGTTGAAGGGTTCTTTTGGTTCATGGTTTTCAGTTCTCCGAACATCCTTCGGATTGAATTTACCTTAGACCAATTTATAAGTTCCTCCTTCCTGCTTTGGCACCAAAACTGATGGGCCCGTGATGCATGGGGGGTGTATAGGCAGAGGGGAGGGGTTACACTTTTTAAAGTGTAATACTTTGTGTGGCCTCTGGAGGCAGTAGCTATACACCCAATTGTCAATTGTCTGGGTCTCCCAATAGGAGCTAGAAGAAAAGGAATTTACGGTAAGTAAACAAAATTCCCTTTGTTTACTTACCGTAAATTCCTTTTCTTCTAGCTCCTATTGGGAGACCCAGCACCCGCCCCTGTTCCCTTCGGGCTGGTTGTTCTTTTGTGTACACATGTTGTTCATGTTGATTTGTTCTTATGGTTCATGGTCTTCAGTTCTCCGAACATCCTTCGGATTGAATGTACCTTAGACCAATTTATAAGTTTTCTCCTTCCTGCTTTTGCACCAAAACTGAGGAGCCAGTGATGCACGGGAGGGTGTATAGGCAGAGGGGAGGGGGTTACACTTTTTTAAAAGTGTAATACTTTGTGTGGCCTCCGGAGGCAGAAGCTATACACCCAATTGTCTGGGGTCTCCCAATAGGAGCTAGAAGAAAAGGAATTTACGGTAAGTAAACAAAATTCCCTTCTTTTTGTCTGGTGGGTAGAACATTCAGCTTAAACATTGCATACAGTGGCGTACAAAACGCAGACTTCTTTCGATCAACCCTAAAAACCACTGTGTGCATGCTTACATATCAGCAGAGTGCATCTGCCCCCCAGACTCCCCCACTGATTTACAGGCTTCTAACAGGTTAAAAAGAATATCAAGATGTGTAAGGCTAGTTTCCCACTTGCAAAAAGTCTTTAATTTTTTTGCTGCATTTTTCTTCTGCAGCTATCGCACACCACAGGCCATCCAGATCATCTCATGTTTGGTTAGACAATCATGTGACCACAAGTATGCAATTTTCATACATGCGGGTCTAGTGCAAATAAATTATAATATTATTAATAATAATATATTAATAAATTATGTAAAATTATAATAATAGTACGATTATATATATATATATATATATATATATATATATATATCGTACTATCATAATTAATATAATTTATTATTATATTATTATTAATATATTATAATTTATTTTATTTTTTTTTTTGGCCTCGCTCAGTTCAAGTGAATTGTACTTGAGCCAGAATGTGGCCAAAGATATGCAAATCGCAATGACTGTCTGCTCTCACCAGCAACAGTGGAAGATCCTGACAGTGTGCAGTGCACACACAGAATACAGGAGTCTGCAGTCAGTGACTGCAGCTTTTAGCAGAGGACTGGACAACCCCTTTAACAAAGTAGTTGATTATCCTTCCATGAGCACAGCATGCAGTGCTTGCAGCGATGGCTGATTGTACGTGTGTTACAGAGCTGTGTGTTCTTGTTGCAGTGAAGAGAAGGTGACGTTTTCCAGTACCCAGCCAGAGCCCCGCACGTCCGCCCCCGCCTGGGATAGCTGCACTTCCTCACATAGATAAACTGGTGCAGGGTAAAGGCTTCAGCTTCTCGCAGCCGGCCCTGCCCTGAGAACATGCTGCTGAACAGCCAGTTGCTGGGCACCCCGGGCTCCTCGCAGGTATTGCAGGCATGTATGGTTAATATTCGCTTTGTCACATCTTCTTCTGTTCTCTGTAATTCACACAACAATCATTGCTGCGTCCATTCACAGAACCCGTGGCAGCGCTTAGTTAAAAGGATGACCCGCTTCTTTACCAAAGTGGATGCAGAGACCTCATATAGCAATCTGAAGGAGACCTGTGAAAAGATGGGTTATGTCTGGAAGAAATGCTGTGTTAATGTGGTGGGTGCACTTACTTTGCATTGCAGGGCATTTATTTCATATCTTGATGCTAACGCCTAAATTCTGATTTCTTCTTATTAGGTGACTATTTCAACCACTGATCGGAGAAACAGCAAGCTGATATTTAAAGTGAATATAGTGGAGATGGAGGAGCGCATTTTATTGGACTTCCGACTTTCCAAGGTATCGTAATGTGGCATAAAGACACTGGAGCAATCTGTGTCTTCTAGATCTGAAGATGAGGCAGCGAGAAATGGAATGTTGAAGTACATTGGGCGATGGCGATCGGCTTCTCGGCCTCCCTCTGAAGTTTATACTTGACAGCGCCCTCCGCTGGCTGACAGGTCAATGTATCTGAGCGAACGTCTTGTCAATCGGCCATCGTCACTCCCCAATGCACTTCTAGACACAAAATGTGGTTTGTAACTGCTGGGGCAACATCTTGGGGTCAGTAAAGGACTGGCTTGTCTAATAATGGGCTACACAATCATATTAGTGGTTTAAGGTAGGGGTTTGCTAATAGTTTGAAAGGTTCCCTTTTAAAGAGCTTGTCCGCTGGAAACAAGTTACCTATCCTCAGTGATCCGATACTAATCGGTGTGGATTACAGGGGTCAGATCACCACCAATCGGTAGATCAGGACACTTTTATCCCCGTTACAAAATGACAGGGTACGTCAGATCCCAGACCACCGCTCAATTCATTGTCTATGCTGAGAAAGCTGAATGCATGTCAGGCATGTACGCTGCCACTCCATCCTACCTCGGGTAAGTGTCCTGTTCTGCTGATTTGGAGCAGGTCACAGCAGTTAGACACCGACCGAGATCAACTCCCCCCCCCCCCCCCCATCAGCCGACCCCTTTATTAATGCTTGTATATTTTTACTTAATATCCTTTCTCTCCAGAATGCTCTGCATTTTTATTTATATATTTTTTTTCTCTTGCAGGGTGATGGACTGGAGTTCAAGAGACATTTCCTTAAGATAAAAAAGAAATTAGATGATATAGTTGCCAACCAAAAAGTTGTCATGTCTGTGACCTGATCTTGTGGAGATTTGGTTGAGGTATTTTAATGACCCCAGACTCGTTGCTGTTAAGTTCTCGTTCCTGGTTTCCTTTGTTCCTCTGGCACAGATAGGTGAGTAGTGGCTGATGTGGTCGGTGGATATTGAGCTGCTCTCGGGGACGGTGGAGTCCCAGGAATTGTCATGGGCTCTGCTGGATGATATCTTTGAGATATTGATGGATAGTTTTCTTTTTGTGGGTTCTTTCCTCTCCTGGTTCTCTTAATACCGTTTCTGAACGCAGACCTGCACTGGAGACTTAATAATTTGTCACTACATTATAAGGACCATATATACTAACGCGGGTGAATGGTCGGCCCTGAAGGAAACCTTGCATACGTCTATTGGTTTGGCTGCTCCTCTCAAGAACATGATTTAAAAAAAAAACCTGCTAAACCCATGGGTGACACACGCTGACCCTCAGAACATTTCAGAAGACATGGTGACCATGGATAGAACTCTGCAGCCTAATGTTTATCATTGTATGAGAAAAAGAATGTGAATGATTGCAGTTTTATTAAATGAATGAAATAATAATAATAAATAAATGTTTTATGCTTTTGAGATGAAAGATATTACTCCTGCAGATAGAGCGGGGAAATCTGTCTGTGGTTATTGTTTGCATCTATCTACACACTCCGATATATATCAAATCCAGCTGTCAACCCCATGCAAATATCGTCTGGATCCACATCGGACCGATCCATACACTTGTGTCGTTCTGTCCTTTTGCTTCTGATTTTGTATGACCACACACAGACTTTTCTCCTGTTTTCATCGTGTCTGTTAGAAACCATTTCCATGCTACTTCACACAATGCGGGTGCCCAGGCTTTGGTGCTATTCTATGTGGCCCCTAATGCTTGTGGTCCTTATGGAGTAAGTACTAACAATGCCATCTTTAGGGCAACCTACAAATATTATCAGCATGGGGTCTCCTAATCACTATGTAATCCTGTAGATAAGGGTCCTAGAAGTACAACCAACCCTTGGCAGAAGTACTGCAAATATTTTCATGTGTGACATCTGTATCAGAGGGTAATACCCCTCAGTGTTAGTGAAGCTCTTGTGACTAAATCAGTCTGACAGTGTGGTCCTCAGACTAGTCCTACTTGTGCACCCCTGTTATAAAGCAAGTGCTCTAAAATCAGATCTTGGCTTCAAACTTTAGATACTGTGGCCGTAGATTGCACTGAATGGGGTGTAAGGCGGGACCCTTGAAATAACGGGTGACATTAGTCATGACTTGAGAGACTGATGACCTCAAAGATGGATGGGGGAGTTAGATATGCAGATTCAGGGACAGTATTGGTCTGTCCTAAGAGACTAAAAGGGGGGTTCTGTAGACTTTCTTGACCGAAACTGATTAAACTACACTGCGTCGAACACTGCCACTGTCTTTCCGAGGACTTTGGTTTTGCATTAGAGGATGCTTGCCTGGATGTCTCAAGGCCCTGATGGAAGACTGAAGAACCGATCTCTCCTCTGGAAGAAATCCTGGTGCTTGAATGTTATCGAACATCATACTGCGGAGTTTGGACCAAAACAGAGTTTGTCCTGGTGACAATCCAACCAAATTGTTCCAGTTTCCGAAGAAGGATCTGATATGAAGTAAAATTAGGCCTCCTTATCAAACAAGTGAAGGAGGAGAATTTCTGCCGTCTCCCCCTTAACCCAAAATCTGTTAGCGGAAAAACCCTTGATTGCATTCCCAAACGAAATGTGTGGACTCGCTGGAATAGTTACAAAAGGAGTTCCAATTCAGATTTAAAGGGAACCTGTCATCTAGCTTGAGACCTAAAAGTTTCCCCCTCTGCATCGCCTGGGCTGCATTATAGCAATGTTCCTGTACTTTTTGTGGCCCCTTTTAAACCAAATTAAATACTTTATAAACTTGTACCTTTTTGCTATGTAAATTTTGTAAATTATCCATGGGGGCGGGCTCTCTGCTGACCGTTGCCGTCCCCCCACGCTCCATTTCATCCATCAGGACGCCACCCACTGCGCCCGAGGTGCCGCCCACGCCAGGATCGCTGGTGACGTGTGTCACAAGCACGAGATTATGGGCGGCGCTGTGATTGCATCGCAAGTGCCTGCCCATAATCTCGTGGACGCACTGTCCCCCACTGCCTCCAGCGTTCTGCACAAGCGCTCGCCAGCCAAATGACCTGACGTCACCTCCTTCCCATTTTACCCTGCAGCAGGGCAAGATGGGAAAGATTTGACGTCTGGTCATCTGGCCAGCAAGCGCTTGCGCAGAACGCTGGAGGAAGAGGGGAAAGTGCGGTCACGAGGTTATGGGCGGCACTTGCTGATGACACTCACAGCGCCGCACATAACCTCGTGCCTGCGCAAAACGTCACCAGCGGTCACACGTGCACACAGTGCACAGTCCCGCTACAGTCGCACAGCGCATGCTCGGGACCACGGGTGCCCAGGGGCGGCGTCCTGAGATATGAAATTCAGCGTTGGGGGGCGGCGTAAATCTGCTGGAGGAACAGCAACGGGCAGCAGAGAGCCCGCCCCCATGGACGATTTACAAAATTTACATAGCAAAAGGTACAAGTTTATAAAGTATTTAATTTGGTTTAAAAGGGGCCACAAAAAGTACAGGAACCTGCTAGAATGCAGCCCAGGAGCTGCAGAGGGGGACACTTTTAGGTTTAAAGCAAAATTTCTGATGACAGGTTCCCTTTAAAGAGCGTAACCCATTTACTGTTTGGAAATGTGGAAACAATTTACCGAATGCAACCGGCTGAACTGCAGAAGTGTCCCCCTCTGAAAGACACATTCACGTCACGCAGCTTGCCTAATTTCTATGCACCTCTCCCCCTGAGACACTGGGGACCGTGCACTCAAAATGGCAGCCATCTTTAGCAGCACTTACGTGAGCAGACTTTTTCCAGAATGAAACCTCTGAAATCTCCATCCAGATCTGGACTCTGATGCACACTTGCATCGCTTGTTACGGCTAGCGGTGACATATGGAACCGGACATCGACCATCTCATCAGCCAAAAGCCGGCCCATAGCGCCCATTGAAATACTGGTCCGTTTATAGATTTAAATTCACTTGTTCTTTAAAAAGTTCCATTTTATATTTTTACTTTAAAATAAGATATGCAGTGGGATTTGTTTTAGTTTGTTTTTTTTATAATCTAGTCTGGCCCTCCAACAGTCTGAGGAACAGTAAACTGGCCCCCTGTGTAAAAAGTTTGGGGACCCCTGGTCTAAAGATACAAATGGTTCGGCCACACCGACTGCAGAGGATACGGACTGAACAATTACAGCCTGTACTCTGTCGTTACACTGGTGAAATGGGGTGCACAATTACACTCTGTTACCTATAAGAGATTCATCTGAAAGACAAAAAAAAAGGAAGGTTGGTGCCTAAACTAAAGGCCCCGTTACACGCAACAATGTATCTAACGATACATCGCCGGAGTAACGCATTCCGTGACGCACATGCGGCATCGTTAGCGACGTCGTTGCGTGTGACACCAGCGAGCGGCTGTTAACGATGGAAAATACTCACCAAATCGTCCATCGTTGACACGTCGTTCATTTTCATAAAATCGTTGATTGTTGAGCACGCAGGTTGTTCGTCGTTCCTGTGGCAGCACACATCGCTACATGTGACACTGCAGACGAACACAGCTTACCTGCGGCCGCCGGCAATGCGGAAGGAAGGCGGTGGGTGGGATGTAACGGCCGCTCATCTCCGCCCCTCCTCTGATATTGGGCGGCCGCTTAGTGATGCCACTCCTTAGAAAGGAGGCAGTTCTCTGGCCACAGCGACGTCGCTAGGCAGGTAAGTACGTGTGACGCGTCCAAACAATTTTGTGCACCACGGGCAGCGATTTGCCCGTGACGCACAAATGACGAGGGCGGGTACGATCGCTAGCGATATCGCTGCGTGTGACGGGGCCTTAAGACCCATCTGAGACAGACCATACCTTCAACTGACACCACTGGAAACGCCAGCAGGCAAGGAAGGTATCTGCTGCCGGGGAGGAGACCATTCTATTTAGATGCAATAACAGTGTCATCCTCCAGGGGGCAGCAGACTATCCCATGGTTCTGTGTCCCCCAATGAGATGAGCGAGAAAAAGAATTAGAATGCGATCACCAAGTACTAAAAAGGAGCAAGTAAAACTTACAGCTGGTTCTGCAAAAAACGTACAGCTGTGTACAGCAAAATAACAAAAATAGTGACCCTTAATTTTTTTTTTCATTTTTTGTGCAGTAGTACCAAAGTGTAACACAAACGAAATAGAAGTGTGGTATCGTAATCAGATCGACCACAGAATAAAGAAAACCTGACAATGTCTAAGACAGGACGGTGGGTTAAAAAGAATTTGTTTTGCCTTCAAAGAATGTTAAAAAGTGATAAAAACATTATTTTTTTTATTGTTGCATTCTGGAAACAACTTATTTTTTGTGAGTCAGATGCTCCTTAGTGTCACGGTATTCTGAGTTACAAGCTTTACAATCTTCCATCAGTAGAGCTGGATGAGGAGTTGTTGTTATTGGTAAACGTACATTTTTGTCATAAAGGCCAAAGTGGGATGTGACGCCAAGAAGTGAAGCTGCAAGAAGAAGGAAGTGGTGTTTTTGTTTATTTCCTCCTCTCAGCAGGGCATACCTGCCGCATATTACGTATGTGAAGAATGCTGCAGGTGTGCTCTGTCTCCGGGCTGCAGGTGCGCTCTGTCTCCGGGCTGCAGGTGCGCTCTGTCTCCGGCTGCAGGTGCGCTCTGTCTCCGGGCTGCAGGTGCGCTCTGTCTCCGGCTGCAGGTGCGCTCTGTCTCCGGGCTGCAGGTGCGCTCCGTCTCCGGGCTGCAGGTGCGCTCCGTCTCCGGGCTGCAGGTGCGCTCCGTCTCCGGGCTGCAGGTGCGCTCCGTCTCCGGGCTGCAGGTGCGCTCCGTCTCCGGGCTGCAGGTGCGCTCCGTCTCCGGGCTGCAGGTGCGCTCCGTCTCCGGGCTGCAGGTGCGCTCCGTCTCCGGGCTGCAGGTGCGCTCCGTCTCCGGGCTGCAGGTGCGCTCCGTCTCCGGGCTGCAGGTGCGCTCCGTCTCCGGGCTGCAGGTGCGCTCCGTCTCCGGGCTGCAGGTGCGCTCCGTCTGGATGAATGAACAGGTGTAACTTTAGTTTATGCAGAAATCTGCATACACTTCACTGAGCTTAGACATCCTCAGCGAGACACGCAGCCTCTTGCCGTGCCGCCGGATGAACCCTCAGGTTGGAGTGACGCCTGCAATTCTTGGTGCAATTTTTCTTGCAGAAGTGGATCCAAATTTGATATAAAAAGGCTTAATGCTCCCTTCCTGCAGGAGCCACATCTGCTTTTAGTATCGAAAACTGCATGTGCGATTCCAGCCGCCCATTGTATGATGAGAAAACTCTTTGCTCCTTACAGATTTAGGAAAAGTGAAAAGTTGCTGCCCCCTAGAGGCCGGTGTGGATGTATCTGGAAGTAGTGCAGCAGCATTGCGAGAGTACTAGATTTATTTCCTCACCTATGTAGTGAGACGATATGTCAGTGGACTGATACTGGCGGTGGCCGAGCTGCTGCTGATAACCGTTATGAAACCCATCACCACTGACACTGGCGGTGGCCGAGCTGCTGATAACCGGTATGAAACCCATCACCACTGATACTGGCGGTGGCCGAGCTGCTGCTGATAACCGGTATGAAACTCATCACCAATGACACTGGCCGAGCTGCTGATAACCCATATGAAATCCATCACCACTGACACTGGCAGTGGCTGAGCTGCTGATGACCAGTATGAAATCCATGACCACTGACACTGGCGGTGGTCGAGCTGCTGATGACCAGTATGAAATCCATCACCACTGACACTGGCGGTGGTCGAGCTGCTGATAACCAGTATGACATCCATCACCACTGATACTGGCGGTGGTCGAGCTGCTGATAACCAGTATGAAATCCATCACCACTGGCAGTGGCTGAGCTGCTGATGACCAGTATGAAATCCATCACCACTGACACTGGCGGTGGTCGAGCTGCTGATAACCAGTATGACATCCATCACCACTGACACTGGCGGTGGTCGAGCTGCTGATGACCAGTATGAAATCCATCACCACTGACACTGGCGGTGGTCGAGCTGCTGATAACCAGTATGACATCCATCACCACTGATACTGGCGGTGGTCGAGCTGCTGCTGATAACCGGTATGAAATCCATCACCACTGATACTGGCGGTGGCCGAGTTGCTGCTGATAACCCGTATGAAATCCATCACCACTGACACTGGCGATGGTCGAGCTGCTGATAACCAGTATGAAATCCATCACCACTGACACTGGCGATGGTCGAGCTGCTGATAACCAGTATGAAATCCATCACCACTGATACTGGCGGTGGTCGAGCTGCTGATAACCAGTATGACATCCTGACATCCATCACCACTGACACTGGCGGTAGCAGAGCTGCTGATGACCAGTATGAAACCCATCACCACTGACACTGGCGGTGGTCGAGCTGCTGCTGATAACCAGTATGACATCCATCACCACTGACACTGGCGGTGGTCGAGCTGCTGCTGATAACCAGTATGACATCCATCACCACTGACACTGGCGGTGGTCGAGCTGCTGCTGATAACCAGTATGACATCCATCACCACTGACACTGGCGGTGGTCGAGCTGCTGCTGATAACCAGTATGACATCCATCACCACTGACACTGGCGGTGGCCGAGCTGCTGATAACCGGTATGAAACCCATCATTACTGATACTAGCACGTGGCTGAGCTGCTGATAACCAGTATGAAATATATCGCCACTGACACTGGCGGTGGCCGAGCTGCTGCTCATAACCAGTATGAAACCCATCACCACTGACACTTGGCGGTGGCTGAGCTGCTGATAACCGGTATGAAACCCATCATTACTGATACTGGCATGTGGCTGAGCTGCTGATAACCCGTATGAAATCCATCACCACTGACCAGGGCTGTGGAGTTGGTAAGCCAAACCTTCGACTCCAATTTCTCTTGCTCCGACTCCGACATATGTTGCTTATAGTTAGGTGAAAAATGTATTGTAATGCATGAACATGTGAATGTGACCATCAGACATTTAATAATTTTTATGATAAAATAATCAAGATATTTGGATAGAACATAAATATATATATATTACTTATTGTATTACTCAAACAATAGTCCAAAACAGTATAACCGCACTTCAGTACAATATTACAACCAACCTTGAACATTTTTACATGTTCAATGAAGAGGTGACAATGTGAAAGAGTTTAAAAACAATTCTTTATTAATACATATTAAAATTCATAAATATACAGCAAGAAAAAAAGTGCTACGTGATAGATATATTAAGGGTCACAGACAGAAGACAGTAACAAATATAGTCCCATATATATTAAATTAACGGGAACTGGAATAATAACCACCTACATATATAAATATTGCATGCGTTAGTTAAATGCCTTAAGGGAAATTCCCACAATTAAAGTGCTGATAAGATAAAGGTTCCAAGGGGCATCCAGAATAAATAATAAATACTATATAAATAATTAGTCAAATATTCAATTGATCATTTCATAAATTACAGCCCACTTCGGCAATACAGCACGCCAATACAATTGTAACCATACATAGGAGGCAATAACACATATTAGTATATTTACCAGTGTAATAAGGTGGCAAAAAGGCCGTCTGTGACCCCTCACTCCGACACGTGTTTCACTCTGTTGCTTTTTCAAGGAGCATGGAATACAACTTTAGAACACAAAACACTGTAATAAATTGTAAATATGTAATACACTATGTAATATACAGTAGATTACATATATATCGTGTGTGTGTGTATATATATATATATATATATATATATATATATATATATATATGTATATATATATGTATGTATATATGTATTACATATTTACAATTTATTAGTTTTTTGTGTTCTAAAGTTGTATCCAATAAATATATTTTATGTTCTATCCAAATATCTTGATTATTGTATCAAAAAAATGATTAAATGTCTGATGTTCACATTGTGCTACAATAAATTTTTCACTTAAATATAAGCATTATACTAAATGTTATTATTTAGTAAAATATTCCGCACATTCTGCATTGCACGACTGTCCCCAATTTATTATATATTTTAGGAGTCGGAGTCGGTGCATTTTATACTAACTCCGACTCCACCAAAATGAGCTCCGAATCCACGACTCCGACTGCCACTGACACGGGCGGTGGCCGAGCTGCTGATAGCCTAGAGGTAATGGATTACATACTGGTTATTACCAATTTTACTTTCCATGTAAATTCACTTGCAAACTTTAATTTCCTCTCTTTCTTTTCCTCTTTGTACAGTGATGGTAGCCTCTGCTTCTCCTAAGTCACCGGATGTCGCCCTTTCCCTGACAATTCTAGAAATCTTGTAAGTATTGTAAAAGGCTCCTTGGCCGCTGGATCCTTGTATCCCGCTGGATCCTTGTGTCCCTGTGGCGCCTTGTGTCCCTGTGGCGCCTTGTGTCCCTGTGGCGCCTTGTGTCCCGGTGGATCCTTGTATCCCGCTGGCTCCTTGTGTCCCTGTGGCTCCTTGTGTCCCTGTGGCTCCTTGTGTCCCTGTGGCTCCTTGTGTCCCTATGGTTTCTTGTGTCCCTGTGGCTCCTTGTGTCCCGCTGGATCCTTGTGTCCCGCTGGATCCTTGTGTCCCGCTGGATCCTTGTGTCCCGCTGGATCCTTGTGTCTCGGTGGCTCCTTGTGTCCCGGTGGCTCCTTGTGTCCCGCTGGCTCTTTGTGTCCCGCTGGATCCTTGTGTCCCGGTGGCTCCTTGTGTCCCGGTGGCTCCTTGTGTCCCTATGGCTCCTTGTGTCCCAGTAGCTCCTTGTGTCCCAGTGGCTCCTTGTGTCCCTGTGGCTCCTTGTGTCCCGCTGGCTCTTTGTGTCCCGCTGGATCCTTGTGTCCCGGTGGCTTCTTGTGTCCCGCTTTCTCCTTGTATCCCGCTGGATCCTTGTGTCCCTGTGGCTCCTTGTGTCCCTGTGGCTCCTTGTGTCCCTGTGGCTCCTTGTGTCCCTGTGGCTCCTTGTGTCCCTGTGGCTCCTTGTGTCCCTGTGGCTCCTTGTGTCCCTGTGGCTCCTTGTGTCCCTGTGGCTCCTTGTGTCCCGGTGGCTCCTTGTGTCCTGGTGGCTCCTTGTGTTCCGGTGCCTTCTTGTGTCCCGGTGCCTTCTTGTGTCCCGGTGGCTCCTTGTGTCCCGGTGGCTCCTTGTGTCCCGGTGGCTCCTTGTGTCCCGGTGGCTCCTTGTGTCCCGGTGGCTCCTTGTTTCCCTGTGGATCCTTGTGTCCCGGTGGATCCTTGTGTCCTGCTGGATCCTTGTGTCCCGCTGGATCCTTGTGTCCCGCTGGATCCTTGTGTCCCGCTGGATCCTTGTGTCCCGCTGGATCCTTGTGTCCCGCTGGATCCTTGTGTCCCGCTGGATCCTTGTGTCCCGCTGGATCCTTGTGTCCCGGTGGCTCCTTGTGTCCCGGTGGCTTCTTGTGTCCTTCTGGATCCTTGTGTCCCGGTGGCTCTTTGTGTCCTGCTGGATCCTTGTGTCCCGGTGGCTCCTTGTGTCCCTATGGTTTCTTGTGTCCCGCTGGATCCCTGTGTCCCGCTGGATCCCTGTGTCCCGGTGGCTCCTTGTGTCCCGGTGGCTCCTTGTGTCCCGGTGGCTCCTTGTGTCCCGCTGGATCCCTGTGTCCCGCTGGATCCCTGTGTCCCGCTGGATCCCTGTGTCCCGGTGCCTTCTTGTGTTCCGGTGCCTTCGTGTGTCCCGGTGGCTCCTTGTGTCCCGGTGGCTCCTTGTGTCCCTGTGGCTCCTTGTGTCCCGGTGGCTCCTTGTGTCCCTGTGGCTCCTTGTGTCCCTGTGGCTCCTTGTGTCCCTGTGGCTCCTTGTGTCCCTGTGGCTCCTTGTTTCCCTGTGGATCCTTGTGTCCTGGTGGATCCTTGTGTCCCGCTGGATCCTTGTGTCCCGCTGGCTATTTGTGTCCCGCTGGATCCTTGTGTCCCGGTGGCTCCTTGTGTCCCTATGGCTCCTTGTGTCCCAGTGGCTCCTTGTGTCCCTGTGGCTCCTTGTGTCCCTGTGGCTCCTTGTGTCCCAGTGGCTCCTTGTGTCCCGGTGGCTCCTTGTGTCCCTATGGCTCCTTGTGTCCCGGTGGCTCCTTGTGTCCCTATGGCTCCTTGTGTCCCAGTAGCTCCTTGTGTCCCAGTGGCTCCTTGTGTCCCAGTGGCTCCTTGTGTCCCAGTGGCTCCTTGTGTCCCAGTGGCTCCTTGTGTCCCTGTGGCTCCTTGTGTCCCGGTGGCTCTTTGTGTCCTGCTGGATCCTTGTGTCTCGGTGGCTCCTTGTGTCCCTATGGCTCCTTGTGTCCCGCTGGATCCCTGTGTCCCGGTGCCTTCTTGTGTCCCCGTGGCTCCTTGTGTCCCGGTGCCTTCGTGTGTCCCGCTGGCTATTTGTGTCCCGGCGGATCCTTGTGTCCCGGTGGATCCTTGTGTCCCGGTGGCTCCTTGTGTCCTGCTGGATCCTTGTGTCCCGCTGGATCCTTGTGTCCCGCTGGATCCTTGTGTCCCGCTGGATCCTTGTGTCCCGGTGGCTCCTTGTGTCTCGGTGGATTCTTGTGTCCCGGTGGCTCCTTGTGTCCCGGTGGCTCCTTGTGTCCCGGTGGCTCCTTGTGTCCCGGTGGCTCCTTGTGTCTCGGTGGATTCTTGTGTCCCGGTGGCTCCTTGTGTCCCGGTGGCTCCTTGTGTCCCGGTGGCTCCTTGTGTCCCGGTGGCTCCTTGTGTCCCGCTGGCTTCTTGTGTCCCGCTGGATCCCTGTGTCCCGCTGGATCCCTGTGTCCCGGTGCCTTCTTGTGTCCCTGTGGCTCCTTGTGTCCCGGTGGTTCCTTGTGTCCCGCTGGATCCTTGTGTCCCGGTGGATCCATGTCCCGGTTGAACGCTTTCTTTTTTTGCACACACCTTTGCTTCCTGTTTGACTTGAATTTCTTAAGACAACCTTATCCTCACGTTGCGCCCCGTGCTCCTTGGCCGGCTCCTTTTTCCCTCCTGTACGGGTGCTCCTTGGCCGGCTCCTTCTTCCCTCCCGTACGGGTGCTCCTTCTTCCCTCCCGTACGGGTGCTCCTTCTTCCCTCCCGTACGGGTGCTCCTTCTTCCCTCCCGTACGGGTGCTCCTTCTTCCCTCCCGTACGGGTGCTCCTTCTTCCCTCCCGTACGGGCGCTCCTTCTTCCCTCCCGTACGGGCGCACCTTCTTCCCTCCCGTACGGGCGCACCTTCTTCCCTCCCGTACGGGCGCACCTTCTTCCCTCCCGTACGGGCGCTCCTTCTTCCCTCCCGTACGGGCGCTCCTTCTTCCCTCCCGTACGGGCGCTCCTTCTTCCCTCCCGTACGGGCGCTCCTTCTTCCCTTTCGTACGGGCGCTCCTTCTTCCCTCCCGTACGGGCGCTCCTTCTTCCCTCCCGTACGGGCGCTCCTTCTTCCCTCCCGTACGGGCGCTCCTTCTTCCCTCCCGTACGGGCGCTCCTTCTTCCCTCCCGTACGGGCGCTCCTTCTTCCCTCCCGTACGGGCGCTCCTTCTTCCCTCCCGTACGGGCGCTCCTTCTTCCCTCCCGTACGGGTGCTCCTTCTTCCCTCCCGTACGGGTGCTCCTTCTTCCCTCCCGTACGGGTGCTCCTTCTTCCCTCCCGTACGGGCGCTCCTTCTTCCCTCCCGTACGGGCGCACCTTCTTCCCTCCCGTACGGGCGCACCTTCTTCCCTCCCGTACGGGCGCACCTTCTTCCCTCCCGTACGGGCGCTCCT
Organism: Anomaloglossus baeobatrachus; assembly: GCF_048569485.1. Taxonomy (NCBI): domain Eukaryota; kingdom Metazoa; phylum Chordata; class Amphibia; order Anura; family Aromobatidae; genus Anomaloglossus; species Anomaloglossus baeobatrachus. The sequence continues at coordinate 186,628,210 of NC_134363.1, read as the reverse complement.
TCTTCCCTCCCGTACGGGCGCTCCTTCTTCCCTCCCGTACGGGCGCTCCTTCTTCCCTCCCGTACGGGCGCTCCTTCTTCCCTCCCGTACGGGCGCTCCTTCTTCCCTCCCGTACGGGCGCTCCTTCTTCCCTTTCGTACGGGCGCTCCTTCTTCCCTCCCGTACGGGCGCTCCTTCTTCCCTCCCGTACGGGCGCTCCTTCTTCCCTCCCGTACGGGCGCTCCTTCTTCCCTCGCGTACGGGCGCTCCTTCTTCCCTCCCGTACGGGCGCTCCTTCTTCCCTCCCGTACGGGCGCTCCTTCTTCCCTCCCGTACGGGCGCTCCTTCTTCCCTCCCGTACGGGCGCTCCCTCTTCCCTCCCGTACGGGTGCTCCTTCTTCCCTCCCGTACGGGTGCTCCTTGGCAGGCTCCTTCTTCCCTCCCGTACGGGTGCTCCTTCTTCCCTCCCGTACGGGTGCTCCTTGGCAGGCTCCTTCTTCCCTCCCGTACGGGCGCTCCTTCTTCCCTCCCGTACGTGTGCTCCTTCTTCCCTCCCGTACGGGCGCTCCTTCTTCCCTCCCGTACGGGCGCTCCTTCTTCCCTCCCGTACGGGTGCTCCTTGGCAGGCTCTTTCTTCTCTCCTGTACGGGTGACTTGGCGCTCAGCAGAGACCCTCCCTGTTTAGCAATTTCACGCCTTCAGAACATCGTGCGACTTTTTGACCTGAAATGTTGATTTTCTGGACCAGCCACATTAGTGAAATAGATGAGATCTGGAATCTACACAAAGGTATGACGCGAGTAGAGGAGACGAAGGTGAGTGCAGATGCATCGCACATCAGGAGATCTAGTAGATCGCTCCAAGCCTGCAGAAAGCAATCAAGGACTTCATGAATGTACCCAGAAGATGGATCCCTAACCGGACATCACACACGTCCAGTGCAAAAGTCAACACGTCCACGGCCAGCCCCACTGGAGAGATGGAATTGAATCTGATCTGTAAGATCTCTGTAGCCGAGCAATCTGCAGGATTTGTGTAAGACATGAGCGGACTCCTCGCTGTGCCGGCGATCCTCGTGAGCCTGCAGGACTGGGCGCCGGGTGCCTACAGGCGGCTGCGGGATAACTATGGCGCTCGCTGTGCCGTCCTCAGCGCTGTGCTGCTCGTATACTGGACCCAGGGACTGGTGGATTACACAGCACTTGTGTCACTGCTTGCCTCCTCGCTGGCCTGTGTGCTGATTGTCTGCAGCGCCATTAGCAGCGTCTTCTCTAGTTATCTCGCCCTTATCTTGTTGTGGTTGTTCAGTGTTTTTTGCTTTAACAGATTTGAGGAAACTGAAGAGAAGAAAACTGTAAAAGTAAGTGCAGATGAGGAAAGTGAAACATTAACATTATTCATAAGGGAATCTGCGGTATGAAGGGACATGTGTAGCTATACCTTGTGCGGGTGACCTCAGAAGTGCAGGGTCCCTGCACCCCAAGGTAGAGATTCCCACTGCATAGTGCACTGGCTGCGGGAGGACACAGCACTGCAGAAAGCCTGCGCTCGGAGTATGGTAACACTGACCATTTATGCTGCAGATTGTCCCTTATATTCACCTTTAACAATTCTGCTGAAATTCACTGTGAATCTGCAGCATTTCTCCACAGAAACCTGCATTATTTGGTGCAGACCTGGGGATATGTCTAGTGACCCTTATCACCAGTCGTTCCAAAAGTACAACTCCCAGCATCCCGGACATCACACTATATTGGTTACTCAGGATTGGCAATAGCTGTAACAAATGTCAGTCTGCCTGACTCACTTATGCATGGTGATGGGTCCTGAAATAACACTATATTGTTATTATTTACCTCATGTATTATACTCCAGAGCTGCACTCACTATTCTGCTGCTGCAGTCACTGTGTATATACACATTACTGATCCTGAGTTACCTCCTGTGTTATACTCCAGAGCTGCACTCACTATTCTGCTGGTGCATTCACTGTTTACATACAGTACATTACTGATCCTGAGTTACCTCCTGTATTATACTCCAGAGCTACACTCACTATTCTGCTGCTGCAGTCACTGTGTATATACATTACTGATCCTGAGTTAGCTCCTGTATTATACTCCAGAGCTGCACTCACTATTCTGCTGGTGCAGTCACTGTGTACATACATTACATTACTGATCCTGAGTTACCTCCTGTATTATACTCCAGAGCTGCACTCACTATTCTGCTGGTGCAGTCACTGTGTACATACATTACATTACTGATCCTGTATTATACTCCAGAGCTGCACTCACTATTCTGCTGGCTTTACCTGTAGATAATGTGGATTTGCTGTTACCTCAGTAAAGTTTGGAAATGTTCTTGTTTTTTCTGCATTTCAGGTGAAAGAAGCTGCAGAGAAGCGAGCTGAGGACAGAGGCGGGTTGGTGTCTTTCTTGTGACGTGTCGCTTATAGTTCACTATGTGGGATTTCTGCTCTGACAGATCCGTGTGTTGTACATTTGCCTGCGGCCGCTCGTCCTTATCTGATTCCGGGTTTTTCTATAGCCCCCGATACACATCAGTGTTAATTCCCCGATACCCGTGGACTCGGTAGAGAGTCTAAAGGCCGCTTTACACACTGCGATATCGGTCCCGATATCGCTAGTGTAGGTTCCCGCCCCCATCTGTTGTGCGACACGGGCAAATCGCTGCCTGTGCTGCACAACATCACGCAGACCCGTCACACACACTTACCTGCCCTGTGACGTCGCTGTGACCGGCGAACCGCCTCTTTTCTAAGGGGGCGGTCCGTGCAGCGTCACAGCGACGTCAGAGCTGCATCACTGAACCGCCGCCCAATAGCAGCGGAGGGGCGGAGATGAGCAGAACGTAACATCCCGCCCACCTCCTTCCTTCCGCATTGTGGCCGGGAGGCAGGTAAGCAGAGCTTCCTCGTTCCTGCGGTGTCACACGGAGCGATGTGTGCTGCTGCAGTATCGATATTTGAGAATAGACCCCCATGTCACCGATCAGCGATTTTGCACGTTTTTGTGACGATGCAAAATCGCTCATAGATGTCACACGGAACGGCATCGCTAATGCGGCCGGATGTGCGGTTTTCTCCGTGACCCCGAGTTCGCATTAGCGATGTCGTAGCGTGTAAAGCCCCCTTTTCATGTACAGGGCCCCCGACAGATGACGTCAGGGGAGATCAGGATCCACCGTGTCTGATTTCGCTCCTCTAGATATGCCGCCTCCAGAGATGCCGGTCAGCGTCCCTCGTAGAGGACAGGAGCGGGCGCTCCGCAGGGTGACGGCTCCTGTATATGGCGGAGTCGGGAGAGGCCATCGTTCAGCAGACCGCTATATACACCGATGTGCTGTGACGAGTCCACAGCTCCAGGCTGATCTGCGCCCATATAATGAATATACTGATCTATAAGGGGCCACAATGTGTAATAAAGGGACAGATGCCGGATTATGGGATATTCTGGGTTATTGGGCGGTCACAGCCGTCGTTCTGCTGATGTCACTTGCTTTATGTGCCGTATAGGACACCCCAGAGCCTGTATACGATGGGCTCATTATACGTCTCCCATCCCCCAACGGGGGGGCCAATACTTAATTTCAGAGATTTTTAATGATAAAGCTCCAAACTGACAGAAGAGCGGACATTACATGCAATATACTGGGATTACTGCGCAGCCAAAACCTCCGGCATCCCGACTCATCCTGGTGCACGAGCGCGTCCTCCTGGTGCACGAGCGCGTCCTCCTGGTGCACGAGCGCGTCCTCCTGGTGCACGAGCGCGTCCTCCTGGTGCACGAGTGCGTCCTCCTGGCGCACGAGCGCGTCCTCCTGCTGCACGAGCGCGTCCTCCTGGCGCACGAGCGCGTCCTCCTGGCACACGAGCGCGTCCTCCTGGCACACGAGCGCGTCCTCCTGGCACACGAGCGCGTCCTCCTGGCACACGAGCGCGTCCTCCTGGTACACGAGCGCGTCCTCCTGGTACACGAGCGCGTCCTCCTGGCACACGAGCGCCTCCTGTTGCTACACGAGTGCGTCCTCCTGGTGCACGAGCGTGTCCTCCTGGTGCACGAGCGCGTCCTCCTGGTGCACGAGCGCGTCCTCCTGGTGCACGAGCGCGTCCTGGTGCACGAGCGCGTGCTCCTGGTGCACGAGCGCGTCCTCCTGGTGCACGAGCGCGTCCTCCTGGTGCACGAGCGCGTCCTCCTGCTGCACGAGCGCGTCCTCCTGCTGCACGAGCGCGTCCTCCTGGTGCACGAGCGCGTCCTCCTGGTGCACGAGCGCGTCCTCCTGGTGCACGAGCGCGTCCTCCTGGTGCACGAGCGCGTCCTCCTGGTGCACGAGCGCGTCCTCCTGGTGCACGAGCGCGTCCTCCTGCTGCACGAGCGCGTCCTCCTGGTGCACGAGCGCGTCCTCCTGGTGCACGAGCGCGTCCTCCTGGTGCACGAGCGCGTCCTCCTGAATCTGCTCTCATCTATTATTATATTTAGTGTTTACATACAAGATTAGTCCAGATCAGCGAGGATCATGTGCGGAAATTGGGTAGTAATCCTCTAGAGTGTGGGGGAGTCCTCGCATGGGGCGACTGCGTCCTGTGCTCCTGGGGAGTTTCCTCTGCGCCGGTCATAACATGACCCTGGTCATAATTACAAGAAATGGGCCCTATGTGGCCCCAAATCCTCTACATAGCTTCATGCCAACAATATTTTGCACCCTCCACCACCTAAGTGTAAGGGTTAACGACGCCCCAGAAACATTTACTGCTTCTATATACGTACTGTGTGTGTCACTAATAAAGGGTCATCTCTAGGTCCTAGGTCCTCCGCTCTCATCTCTAGGTCCTCCGCTCTCATCTCTAGGTCCTCCGCTCTCATCCCTAGATCCTCCGCTCTCATCTCTAGGTCCTCCGCTCTCATCTCTAGGTCCTCCGCTCTCATCTCTAGATCCTCCGCTCTCATTTCTAGGTCCTCCGCTCTCATTTCTAGGTCCTCCGCTCTCATCTCTAGGTCCTCCGCTCTCATCTCTAGGTCCTCCGCTCTCATCTCTAGATCCTCCGCTCTCATCTCTAGGTCCTGTGCTCTCTTCTCTAGGTCCTCCGCTCTCTTCTCTAGGTCCTCCGCTCTCTTCTCTAGGTCCTCCGCTCTCATCTCTAGATCCTCCGCTCTCATCTCTAGGTCCTCCGCTCTCTTCTCTAGGTCCTCCGCTCTCATCTCTAGATCCTCCGCTCTCATCTCTAGGTCCTCCGCTCTCATTTCTAGGTCCTCCGCTCTCATCTCTAGGTCCTCCGCTCTCATCTCTAGGTCCTGCGCTCTCATCTCTAGGTCCTCCGCTCTCATCTCTAGGTCCTCCGCTCTCATTTCTAGGGCCTCCGCTCTCATTTCTAGGGCCTCCGCTCTCATTTCTAGGTCCTCTGCTCTCATTTCTAGGTCCTCCGCTCTCATCTCTAGGTCCTCCGCTCTCATTTCTAGGTCCTCCGCTCTCATCTCTAGGTCCTCCGCTCTCATCTCTAGGTCCTCCGCTCTCATTTCTAGGTCCTCCGCTCTCATTTCTAGGGCCTCCGCTCTCATTTCTAGGTCCTCCGCTCTCATTTCTAGGTCCTCCGCTCTCATCTCTAGGTCCTCCGCTCTCATCTCTAGGTCCTCCGCTCTCATTTCTAGGGCCTCCGCTCTCATTTCTAGGTCCTCCGCTCTCATTTCTAGGTCCTCTGCTCTCATTTCTAGGTCCTCCGCTCTCATCTCTAGGTCCTCCGCTCTCATCTCTAGATCCTCCGCTCTCATCTCTAGGTCCTCCGCTCTCATTTCTAGGGCCTCCGCTCTCATTTCTAGGTCCTGCGCTCTCATCTCTAGGTCCTCCGCTCTCATCTCTAGGTCCTCCGCTCTCATCTCTAGATCTTCCGCTCTCATTTCTAGATCCTCCGCTCTCATTTCTAGGTCCTCCGCTCTCATTTCTAGGTCCTCCGCTCTCATCTCTAGGTCCTCCGCTCTCATCTCTAGATCCTCCGCTCTCATCTCTAGGTCCTGTGCTCTCATCTCTAGATCCTCCGCTCTCTTCTCTAGGTCCTCCGCTCTCATCTCTAGGTCCTCCGCTCTCATCTCTAGATCCTCCGCTCTCATCTCTAGGTCCTCCGCTCTCATTTCTAGGGCCTCCGCTCTCATTTCTAGGTCCTCCGCTCTCATTTCTAGGTCCTCTGCTCTCATTTCTAGGTCCTCCGCTCTCATCTCTAGGTCCTCCGCTCTCATCTCTAGGTCCTCCGCTCTCATTTCTAGGTCCTCCGCTCTCATTTCTAGGGCCTCCGCTCTCATTTCTAGGTCCTCTGCTCTCATTTCTAGGTCCTCCGCTCTCATCTCTAGGTCCTCCGCTCTCATCTCTAGATCCTCCGCTCTCATCTCTAGGTCCTCCGCTCTCATTTCTAGGGCCTCCGCTCTCATTTCTAGGTCCTGCGCTCTCATCTCTAGGTCCTCCGCTCTCATCTCTAGGTCCTCCGCTCTCATCTCTAGATCTTCCGCTCTCATCTCTAGATCCTCCGCTCTCATTTCTAGGTCCTCCGCTCTCATTTCTAGGTCCTCCGCTCTCATCTCTAGGTCCTCCGCTCTCATCTCTAGATCCTCCGCTCTCATCTCTAGGTCCTGTGCTCTCATCTCTAGATCCTCCGCTCTCATCTCTAGGTCCTCCGCTCTCATTTCTAGGGCCTCCGCTCTCATTTCTAGGTCCTCCGCTCTCATTTCTAGGTCCTCTGCTCTCATTTCTAGGTCCTCCGCTCTCATCTCTAGGTCCTCCGCTCTCATCTCTAGGTCCTCCGCTCTCATTTCTAGGTCCTCCGCTCTCATTTCTAGGGCCTCCGCTCTCATTTCTAGGTCCTCCGCTCTCATTTCTAGGTCCTCCGCTCTCATCTCTAGGTCCTCCGCTCTCATCTCTAGGTCCTCCGCTCTCATTTCTAGGTCCTCCGCTCTCATTTCTAGGTCCTCCGCTCTCATTTCTAGGTCCTCCGCTCTGACCAGTTTTGTGAATGCAGAGAAGTTTGTGAAGTTGTACCAGTCCTGGTTGTGCGAAGAGGAAACTGTCGGAACAGATTCAGAATCGATAGAAGAAAAGATCTGCAAACTCAAGGTAAATGATCGGCCGTTGTGAAGCTGGAGCTCTGCACCCGACATAGTCATCAATCCGTATCCATAGGTCCACACATGCCTGATGAGGCCGGAAAACTCACTATATGCTCAGTCTGGCTGGAATAGTGATGAGCGGGCACTACCATGCTCAGGTGCTCGCTCATCACTAGTTACGAGTACTGAGCACCCGAGCATGGTAGTGCCCGCTCATCACTAGTTACCAGTACTGAGCACCCGAGCATGGTAGTGCCCGCTCATCACTAGTTACCAGTACTGAGCACCCGAGCATGGTAGTGCCCGCTCATCACTAGTTACGAGTACTGAGCACCCGAGCATGGTAGTGCCTGCTCATCACCAGTTACCAGTACTGAGCACCCGAGCATGGTAGTGCCTGCTCATCACTAGTTACCAGTACTGAGCACCCGAGCATGGTAGTGCCCGCTCATCACTAGTTACCAGTACTGAGCACCCGAGCATGGTAGTGCCCGCTCATCACTAGTTACCAGTACTGAGCACCCGAGCATGGTAGTGCCCGCTCATCACTAGTTACGAGTACTGAGCACCCGAGCATGGTAGTGCCCGCTCATCACTAGTTACCAGTACTGAGCACCCGAGCATGGTAGTGCCCGCTCATCACTAGTTACCAGTACTGAGCACCCAAGCATGGTAGTGCCCACTCATCACTAGTTACGAGTACTGAGCACCCGAGCATGGTAGTGCCCGCTCATCACTAGTTACGAGTACTGAGCACCCGAGCATGGTAGTGCCCGCTCATCACCAGTTACCAGTACTGAGCACCCGAGCATGGTAGTGCCCACTCATCACCAGTTACCAGTACTGAGCACCCGAGCATGGTAGTGCCCGCTCATCACTAGTTACGAGTACTGAGCACCCGAGCATGGTAGTGCCCGCTCATCACTAGTTACCAGTACTGAGCACCCGAGCATGGTAGTGCCCACTCATCACCAGTTACCAGTACTGAGCACCCGAGCATGGTAGTGCCCGCTCATCACTAGTTACGAGTACTGAGCACCCGAGCATGGTAGTGCCCGCTCATCACTAGTTACGAGTACTGAGCACCCGAGCATGGTAGTGCCCGCTCATCACTAGTTACCAGTACTGAGCACCCGAGCATGGTAGTGCCCGCTCATCACTAGTTACGAGTACTGCGCACCCGAGCATGGTAGTGCCCACTCATCACCAGTTACCAGTACTGAGCACCCGAGCATGGTAGTGCCCACTCATCACTAGTTTCGAGTACAGAGTACCCGAGCATGGTAGTGCCCGCTCATCACTAGTTACGAGTACTGAGCACCCGAGCATGGTAGTGCCCACTCATCACTAGTTATTAGTACTGAGCACCCGAGCATGGTAGTGCCCGCTTATCACTAGTTACAAGTACAGAGCACCCGAGCATGGTAGTGCCCACTCATCACTAGTTACAAGTACTGAGCACCCGAGCATGGTAGTGCCCGCTCATCACTAGTTACAAGTACAGAGCACCCGAGCATGGTAGTGCCCGCTCATCACTAGTTACGAGTACAGAGTACCCGAGCATGGTAGTGCCCGCTCATCACTAGTTACTAGTACTGAGCACCCGAGCATGGTAGTGCCCACTCATCACTAGTTACTAGTACTGAGCACCCGAGCATGGTAGTGCCCACTCATCACTAGTTACTAGTACTGAGCACCCGAGCATGGTAGTGCCTGCTCATCACTAGTTACAAGTACAGAGCACCCGAGCATGGTAGTGCCCGCTCATCACTAGTTACGAGTACTGAGCACCCGAGCATGGTAGTGCCCGCTCATCACTAGTTACAAGTACAGAGCACCCGAGCATGGTAGTGCCCACTCATCACTAGTTACCAGTACTGAGCACCCGAGCATGGTAGTGCACGCTAATCACTAGTTACAAGTACAGAGCACCCGAGCATGGTAGTGCCCGCTCATCACTAGTTACGAGTACTGAGCACCCGAGCATGGTAGTGCACGCTAATCACTAGTTACAAGTACTGAGCACCCGAGCATGGTAGTGCCCGCTCATCACTAGTTACCAGTACTGAGCACCCGAGCATGGTAGTGCCCGCTCATCACTAGTTACTAGTACTGAGCACCCGAGCATGGTAGTGCCCGCTCATCACTAGTTACGAATACTGAGCACCCGAGCATGGTAGTGCCCGCTCATCACTAGTTACCAGTAATGATCACCTGAGCATAGTAGTGCCCGCTAATCACTAGTTACAAGTACAGAGCACCCGAGCATGGTAGTGCCCGCTCATCACTAGTTACCAGTACTGAGCACCCGAGCATGGTAGTGCCCGCTCATCACTAGTTACCAGTACTGAGCACCCGAGCATGGTAGTGCCTGCTCATCACTAGTTACCAGTACTGAGCACCCGAGCATGGTAGTGCCCGCTCATCACTAGTTACCAGTACAGAGCACCCGAGCATGGTAGTGCCCGCTCATCACTAGTTACCAGTACTGAGCACCCGAGCATGGTAGTGCCCGCTCATCACTAGTTACGAATACTGAGCATGGTAGTGCCCGCTCATCACTAGTTACCAGTACTGAGCACCCGAGCATGGTAGTGCCCGCTCATCACTAGTTACCAGTACTGAGCACCCGAGCATGGTAGTGCACGCTCATCACTATTTGTTATTTCACGTTTCAGGTCTCGTCATTTTTATTTTTTACATGAGTCCTAATGGTAGCGCACAAAGCCTCTGCACTGCACATGATTCATGTCAGATATTAGAGCACATGATGATGCCAGTGAACCCCAGCACACTTATAAAGCGGTGTGAGCTGAGCCTCGGTCATCAGATCAGTGGGGTCCAACAATCGGCACCGACCAACTGCTATAACCACCGGCAGTCACCTGCTTGTAAACGGAGTGACCGGAGCTCCAGTGTGCAGAGTATAACAAACAATTGGGGGTGTTAGACCCCCCGGGACTGATTGTGGGCAGAAAACCCCTATAATAAATTAGGCGCATCCTGCTCTATCACAAATTAGATTTAAAGGGGCATGAAACCCGCTTTTATTGGTTTCCTCAAATGTGTGATAGATGGTTGCAAAAATGTCATGGTGCAGTTATTTAGGCACGAGCTATTCTGAGAGATGTTATGGCAAAATGAATGGGCACCACTGCTTGTTGGGGCTCTGCCCTCTCCGCTCTGCTCCTTGTCTCACTAGTTACTGTCCTTGCTTTTCCCCAGATTGCCTGTAAAGAGCTGAAGAAGGTGCAGATCAGCATCGACTCGCTGAAGACCCAGGTGTTCTACAACTTCCAGCCCCCCGCGCAGGATTCCAGCCGAGTCCAGGGTCTCATTAACAAGTTTGAGCACACAAAGGCCTACATGGATCTCCGGTGAGTGGCAGCGCGTCCTGCGTTCAGTATCACACGTCTTTATAGGGGCTGCAGCGCTGGTTTTCTGAGGCACCACCAGAGGGCGCTCTCTGCATGTGCAGTAATAGCACTGCCAATTACAATATTACATTTTATTTTTTATTTTTTTTTGCATTTTACTCACGGTATATAGTGCTATTGCTTTCACAATGCTTTACAATTACATTTTTTTGCTTATTTATTTTATTTACTGTATATTTATTATGCCCTCTTGTATTACACCATTAATTCCACAGCACTTTACAGGCATCATCTGTATCAATAACTGATTAGGTGCTAATTTCCAGCCACCAAGAATTACTCTTATTTATATATACATATTAGCTGTACTACCCGGCTTCGCCCAGGTTAAAAACTGTTGTTTCCCTGTCTGTCTATCTATCTCTTTCCCTGTCTGTCTATCTATCTCTGTCGCTTTCCCTGTCTGTCTCTTTCCCTCTCTTTCCCTCTGTCTCTTTCCCTGTGTCTGTCTCTTTGTCTGTCTCTTTACCTGTCTTTGTCTGTCTCTTATCCTGTCTGTCTCTTTCCCTCTCTTTCCCTGTCTGTCTGTTTCCCTGTGTCTGTCTCATTGTCTGTGTCTGTCTCTTTACCTGTCTGTGTCTGTCTCTTAACCTGTCTCTCTTTTTCACTCTCTTTCCCTGTCTCTTTTCCTGTCAGTCTGTCTTTCTTTGTGTCTGTCTCTTTGTGTCTGTCTTTTACCCTGTCTATGTCTGTTTCTTTCCCTGTCTGTGTCTGTCTCTTTCCCTGGCTGCATTGTGACACGTCAACATTCCATATAAGGGCGTGGCTGCGCATTCTTCTGAAGTTCTGGCTGCACTGTGGCACCCAGCTCCATTCGCTTTAATGGAGGCAGTTTTTTTGGTGAATAACTGTAAAGCACGGGGTTAAAATTTCCCCTCAAAACATAGCCCATGACGCTCTCGGGGTCCAGATGTGTGAGTGTGCAAAATTTTGTCGCTGTAGCTGCAACGGCTCGGATGCCAATCCCGGACACAGACAGACAGACAGACAGACAGACAGACAGACAGACAGACATATATATATATATACACACACATACACATACACACATTCAGCTTTATGTATTAGATATATATATTTTTTCTTTTGTTTCCAGGAGGTATTTGCTCTCCACAGCTCTGAGGCAGCTGTCGACATTCACAGAGAAGGGGATGGTGCTGAAGATTTGGCTTTCTGAAGCGCTGGAGTTTCAGGAGAATCTGCACTGTACAAGCTGTAGCAGCCGCGCGGATATCCAGCAGGTCTCATCACTGCTAATGGTAATGCTCTAGGGGGGCTTTACTCCGGGAAAGGAACAACATTTTTTTTTTTTTTTTTTTTGCAACATCCTTAAATATTGCCTGTAAACTATAATGCACTTAAAAGTAAAACATATTGTCTGCCGTCCTTCTCTCGCCGACTGGACTGATCTTCCTCTACATGATATATTCAGGGTATCAGGAAGGACAGTGAAATAATCGGAGAGAAGCTGGGAGAATATGCGCAGGAGGCCCAGGGCCTGACTGCGTCCTTGCAGGTAAGAGTCCACACACCGTCCTCCATCAGCCCCGAGACATTGTATTCACCCATCAATAAGACCGGAGGGAGACCATTGTTATTTATCATTGCATCAGCCATTGCTCCACATCCTCTAAACCCTATTATCTCCAGGAGATCAGCGTATGTTCCGGAATATTTCACAAAGCCTTGAAAGGAGCAAGAAGTCAGAAGGGAAGAAAGAAATGGCACGACTTACTGACTGTTTCCATAACGGAGGAGGTGAGTGTGTCAGCCTATCTGCTGTCAGTCGGTCTATTATAATAGTGTCAGACTATCTGCTGTTAGTCGGTCCATTATAATAGTGTCAGCCTATCTGCTGTTAGTCGGTCCATTATAATAGTGTCAGCCGATCTGCTATCAGTCGGTCCATTATAATAGTGTCAGCCTATCTGCTGTCAGTCTGTCCATTATAATAGTGTCAGCCGATCTGCTCTCAGTCAGTCCATTATAATAGTGTCAGCCTATCTGCTGTCAGTCGGTCCATTATAATAGTGTCAGCCTATCTGCTGTTAGTCGGTCCATTATAATAGTGTCAGCCTATCTGCTGTTAGTCGGTCCATTATAATAGTGTCAGCCTATCTGCTATCAGTCGGTCCATTATAATAGTGTCAGCCTATCTGCTGTCAGTCTGTCCATTATAATAGTGTCAGCCGATCTGCTCTCAGTCAGTCCATTATAATAGTGTCAGCCTATCTGCTGTCAGTTGGTCCATTATAATAGTGTCAGCCTATCTGCTGTCAGTCGGTCCATTATAATAGTGTCAGCCTATCTGCTATCAGTCGGTCCATTATAATAGTGTCAGCCTATCTGCTATCAGTCGGTCCATTATAATAGTGTCAGCCTATCTGCTGTCAGTCGGTCCATTATAATAATGTCAGCCTATCTGCTGTCAGTCGGTCCATTATAATAGTGTCAGCCTATCTGCTGTCAGTCGGGTCCATTATAATAACCCTGGGACTATATCTACTTTCCTTTATAATACGGCCTCTTCCCTCGCAGATTCAGTATGGGGTACAGTGGTGCACACTACGTGGGGTCAACTTCTACTATCCTAAAGCTCTTTTCTGTAATTTGATCTTATTTATTGGGGTTAAAAAAAGAGAAAGAAACAATGTAATTCCGACTTCATATTTTAAACCACATTTTATTTAATAGATATTCCTGCGATGTAATAACGGTGACCCTTTCTCCTGGTAGGCGGCACAAGTGGCCCAGCGTTTCTCCAGATTCACAAGGCTAAATGAGTGTTACCAGACTCATCTGGATGGGCTCCTCCAGCTCCCTGATCCCCGGCCCGGAGACTCCAGATCCACCTCCGTCTCCTGAGATCTTCTGAAACTTTTCCTGAAACGTCCTTGTTTCTTCCCCCATACCTTGTAGATGGTAAGCCGTTACAGCAGGCTCCTCTCTGTGCCACGCGTTTAGGTCATGGTCTCTTGTGGTGAAAACACTGCCTTCTTTTTTTTTTATGCAGTATTTTTTTTCTATTATCTTCTATTGGGAGCCTGAAAAGATACATAAAACAAAGAAAAAAACAAACAAATTTGAGTTTGAAGTTCAGAATCCCAATATTTATATTAAGTTTTGATTTATCATTTAAGCAATTTATATATCTATATATCTTTAATAATTTTGTACTTTTATATTAACTTTATAAGTGTTATTCATAAAAGCAATAGCAGGGTGTAGTCTCTGTTATAAAGATGTCGATCTTTAACCGATCGATTGACCAACCTGATTTAGTCAACATTGTCAAACGTGTGAGACCATTTGTCTTTCTTCTATAGCTTTTTGTATAGCAAGATTTCTGCGACACAGCATTTCTACATCGAGAGGAAACCACATGAAAAAAAAAACAAAGATGCAGCAAAAAAGTAATGAGCAGGTTGCTATTGAATATTTTTGCTATTTAATATTTTGCTATGGCACATTTTGCTATGGCACATTTTGCTATGGCACAGTTTGCTATGGCATAGCTTGCTATGGAATATTTTGCTATGGCACATTTTGCTATGGCACAGTTTGCTATGGTATAGCTTGCTATGGAATATTTTGCTATGGCCCAGTTTGCTATGGTATAGCTTGCTATGGAATATTTTGCTATGGCATATTTTGCTATGGCATAGTTTGCTATGAAATATTTTGCTATGGAATATTTTGCTATGGAATATTTTGCTATGGCATATTTTAGTGCAAACACTTGCAGGGGAAAAAATGCAACAATTTTGCCTAGGAATGGGCCTTGTTATCCTTGTTTTCTGTGTATGATATACTGACACATTGTCTGGAATGAGAGACACTTTAATAAAATACAATATAAGAAATCAATAACTTTCCACAATTGTGGGCAATATTGAGTTACTTAGCTGAAAAAAACGCTGCACTGTCGTCACTTATTCATTGATTGATAAAGGGCTGAAAAGGAAAGTCGGTTGTACTGTATAATGGTGCGGACGTTTCTATATGGGATGGCTGTCATGCCATAATGTTACAGTGAGTATACACTATGTATATACAGTATGTGTATATGAGTGGTACCTGCCAGCTGATTCATGCTGCCTGAACCCCAGGCCAGGAGTCAGACACCAGGTGTCGGGTACTTTGTGTCTCTGACGACTACTCGTCAGACGTAAGACCCCCGTGGCTTCTCCCCACCCCAATCCCCTAGGCTGACAGGTCTCCATATGCACATAGGGGCCCTAGGTGGGGTCTTGCCTTAGAGACGCCCAGCTCTGACCGACTGTTTAGAGTGTTTTCTTTGTAATGTCAGCAGTAATGCAGTGCCTGATTCCTGCTGGTGTGAATGGGATCACAGCTTCCTTTTTACCCTATCAGTGCCGTTATCCATGCTGCAGTCTGCAGTGTGGACACCAGGTGGCAGCAGAGTCCTCTATACCGCTCTCCTCCACATCCAATTATAACACTGCACTTATTGATGTATTAATGAGCCGGGTGCAGACGGCATCTATAAGAGACCTGACATGTATAGCATTACAGAGCGCTGGACACAGAGCGCGGTCTGAAGACCCCCTCTGTAATTATCTGGAGTAATGATGGATAATTGCACTCTATCCTCTCTTTCACCATTAAAATGACCTCTTTCTTCTCCTCACAGTGCGTTATTCTGTAGGAGGCTTTCAGCGGACTATATTTAGTGAGTGAGATGTTGGCCTGGGATTCATCGAGGTTGGCTGGACGGGGATAGTGCACCTCCACCTCTCTCTGCGGGAGGATTGCTCTGTGATTTTCATTGCTCGGTGGTCATCACCAGGGGGCGCTCCCTTACTGCATGTATCGTGGACGCAGTATGTAATCATATCACCCTAGTGGGATCGCTTGGTCTTGTATCCATGAAATCTCTGCTAAAATCTGCATTTGCAAATTTGCTATAATTGCAAATATCTTGGCGCCCGCAGCAAAATCACCCCTGCACATTTTCTCCTCTTTGTTAAGAGCTGCCATCTCGGACTGGAAAATTTGAGCGGTATCTGGGATGTCGTGATATTTTTAATATGCAGACGGTGACGTCCTTACAAAGTGACGTAAACCTGCAGGTGCAGATCTGCAGCGGGTGCCAATACTTCTGCATCTGATAGAAGAAATAGAGCAATAATGCAAATGAATCAATAGAGTTATGACTTGCTTTCCTCTACATCAGTGCCCGCAGGTGGCCCGGGCATCTGTGTTTGCTTTAGGTTTGCAGTCGGCAGATTTGCTCATTATTTCGCTTTTTTCAGGAGATGTTGACTAACATCATTGAAAACAGATCTGGGTAAGAAAGGGTTACAGAGCCCTTCACGTAGCCGGACAGTCGAGTTTTTGGACACATGGTTAGTGATTCCTGGTGGATTTGTTGTGCGATTAGTAAATTATTAAGGCAGAAGAATTGCATAACAATCCCTGAACAATCGTGTGTTTTGTTTTTGCAGCAGCGCGTCCTGGAATGCGGCTGTGACCATTAATAAGCGGCCGCTCGGATGTGGCTGTGACCATTAATAAGCGGCCGCTCGGATGCACATTGTATCTGGCCTCATTTCTGAGCCGTGTTTATGATTAAGCAAACAAGCAGAAACATCCTAATAATGGGAACTGCCCCGCAAGCACTTTCCCTTTAATTCTGCATGGAACAATTACATGTCTGAGCCCCGGCTCCATCCTCCAGGACGTCTGCACGCTGCTCCTGTCATTAGGGACTTGGCTCTCAGCGCCAGTTGGCAGTGAACTCTGGGCCTGGTCAGATCGGTACAAATTGTGTAAGAACCAAGAGACAACAACAAGCGAAACAACCGGGATAATGGTGGATTACTGTCTGTTCTGCTCACTCTTAAAGGGGCGGTCATAAGGTGACCATAGTGTTCCATAGTTGTTGGCCAAATACTTTTTTGGCCGACAACTGCTCCCCCCGATTCCCATATAGACATGTAGATGCAGTCAGCCGAAGGTGCATGTGTTCTCAATGGGGAGAGGAGAATAAGCCACTGCCAGACCCTGCTCTGCCCTCCAGACCCCACTGTTTTCCAGACTCCTGCGGACTCCTCTGTCCTCCCTCGTCCTCCAGACTCATTTGTCCTCTCCTGCCCTCCCTCGTCCTCCAGATTCCTCTCACCTCCTCCAGACTCATTTGTCCTGACTGCTCCCCTGCCCTCCATCATCCACCAGACTCCTTTGTCCTTTTTCCTCCTTTGTCCTCCCTCCCTCCGTCCTCCCTCCTCATTTATCCTCCCTCCTCCTTTGTCCTCCCTGGTTCTCTGTCCTCCCTCTTCCTCTGTCCTCCCTCTTCCTCTGTCTTCCCCTCTTCCTCCTTCCTCCCTCTTCCTCTGTTCCTTCCTCTTCCTCTGTCCCTTCCTCTTCCTCTGTCCCTTCCTCTTCCTCTGTCCCTTCCTCTTCTTCTGTCCATCCCTCTTCCTCTGTCCCTTCCTCTTCCTCTGTCCCTTCCTCTTCCTCTGTCCCTTCCTCTTCCTCTGTCCCTTCCTCTGTCCCTCCCTCTTCCTCTGTCCCTCCCTCTTCCTCTGTCCCTCCCTCTTCCTCTGTCCCTTCCTCTTCCTCTGTCCCTTCCTCTTCCTCTGTCCCTCCCTCTTCCTCTGTCCCTTCCTCTTCCTCTGTCCCTTCCTCTTCCTCTGTCCCTCCCTCTTCCTCTGTCCCTTCCTCTGTCCCTCCCTCTTCCTCTGTCCCTTCCTCTTCCTCTGTCCCTCCCTCTTCCTCTGTCCCTTCCTCTTCCTCTGTCCCTTCCTCTTCCTCTGTCCCTTCCTCTTCCTCTGTCCCTCCCTCTTCCTCTGTCCTCCCTCTTCCTCTGTCCCTCCCTCTTCCTCTGTCCCTCCCTCTTCCTCTGTCCCTTCCTCTTCCTCTATCCCTCACTCTTCCTCTGTCCCTTCCTCTTCCTCTATCCCTCCCTCTTCCTCTGTCCCTTCCTCTTCCTCTGTCCCTCCCTCTTCCTCCTTCCTCCCTCTTCCTCCTTCCTCCCTCTTCCTCTGTTCCTCCCTCTTCCTCTGTTCCTCCCTCTTCCTCTGTCCCTCCCTCTTCCTCTGTCCCTCCCTCTTCCTCTGTCCCTCCCTCTTCCTCTGTCCCTCCCTCTTCCTCTGTCCCTCCCTCTTCCTCTGTCCCTCCCTCTTCCTCTGTCCCTCCCTCTTCCTCTCTCCCTCCCTCTTCCTCTGTCCCTCCCTCTTCCTCTGTCCCCCCCTCTTCCTCTGTCCTCCCCTCTTCCTCTGTCCCTCCCTCTTCCTCTGTCCCTCCCTCTTCCTCTGTCCCTCCCTGTTCCTCTGTCCCTCCCTCTTCCTCTGTTCCTTCCCTCTTCCTCTGTTCCTTCCTCTTCCTCTGTCCCTCCCTCTTCCTCTGTCCCTCCCTCTTCCTCTGTCCCTCCCTCTTCCTCTGTCCCTCCCTCTTCCTCTGTCCTCCCCTCTTCCTCCTTACTCCCTCTTCCTCTGTTCCTTCCTCTTCCTCTGTTCCTTCCTCTTCCTCTGTTCCTCCCTCTTCCTCTGTCCCTCCCTCTTCCTCTGTCCCTCCCTCTTCCTCCTTCCTCCCTCTTCCTCTGTCCCTCCCTCTTCCTCTGTCCCTCCCTCTTCCTCTGTCCCTTCCTCTTCCTCTGTCCCTTCCTCTTCCTCTGTCCCTCCCTCTTCCCCTGTCCCTCCCTCTTCCTCTGTCCCTCCCTCTTCCTCTGTCCCTCCCTCTTCCTCTGTCCCTCCCTCTTCCTCTGTCCCTCCCTCTTCCTCTGTCCCTCCCTCTTCCTCTGTCCCTTCCTCTTCCTCTGTCCCTCCCTCTTCCTCTGTCCCTCCCTCTTCCTCTGTCCCTCCCCTCTTCCTCTGTCCCTCCCTCTTCCTCTGTCCCTCCCTCTTCCTCTGTCCCTCCCTCTTCCTCCTTCCTCTGTCCCTCCCTCTTCCTCCTTCCTCTGTCCCTCCCCTCTTCCTCTGTCCCTCCCTCTTCCTCTGTCCCTCCCTCTTCCTCTGTCCCTCCCTCTTCCTCTGTCCCTCCCTCTTCCTCTGTCCCTCCCTCTTCCTCTGTCCTCCCCTCTTCCTTCCTTCCCTCTTCCTCTGTCCCTCCCTCTTCCTCTGTCCCTCCCTCTTCCTCTGCCCCTCCCTCTTCCTCTGCCCCTCCCTCTTCCTCTGCCCCTCCCTCTTCCTCTGTCCCTCCCTCTTCCTCTGCCCCTCCCTCTTCCTCTGCCCCTCCCTCTTCCTCTGTCCCTCCCTCTTCCTCCTTACTCCCTCTTCCTCCTTACTCCCTCTTCCTCTGTCCCTCCCTCTTCCTCTGTCCCTCCCTCTTCCTCTGTCCCTCCCTCTTCCTCTGTCCCTTCCTCTTCCTCTGTCCCTCCCTCTTCCTCCTTCCTCCCTCTTCCTCTGTCCCTCCCCTCTTCCTCTGTCCCTCCCTCTTCCTCTGTCCCTTCCTCTTCCTCTGTCCCTTCCTCTGTCCCTCCCTCTTCCTTCCTCCCTCTTCCTCTGTTCCTTCCTCTTCCTCTGTTCCTTCCTATTCCTCTGTCCTCCCTCTTCCTCTGTCCCTCTTCCTCTGTCCCTCCCTCTTACTCCTTACTCCCTCTTCCTCTGTCCCTCCCTCTTCTTCTGTCCTCCCCTGTCCCTCCCCTCTTGCTCTGTCCCTCCCCTCTTGCTCTGTCCCTCCCCTCTTGCTCTGTCCCTCCCCTCTTGCTCTGTCCCTCCCCTTTTGCTCTGTCCCTCCCCTTTTGCTCTGTCCCTCCCCTCTTGCTCTGTCCCTCCCTAGGGTGCAGTAGTATGGTGCAGGTGGCACATCCGGCGATGACCTGGGACATGTATATAAGTAGAGGTGACCCTGGGGTCGTGCGGTTCCAGAACACATTACAGGCCAGTGTCCTCACATGTGACATCCAATAGTCCAGAACACTCTGTAATCCGGCACGCTGATTGTCAGATTCCTCTGTACGGAGAAGAGCTGCCCCGGCGGCCGGGCATGTGCCGGGGACTGGGACGCATTAAGCCGCTGGTAATTCGTATGACTTCCACATGATTTCTGCACTCGATCCAAAAAATGAAAAGTGTTCCCATCCTCGCCCGTCCATTCTCCGCGCCCGGCTTCCATTATCTGTAAGACAAAGGGAACACGACACATGGTAATGATCACATCACATCCAAAGCTGGAAATCATCCTCACATTGAATCCCGGGAAAAGCGCGGAGATTCCCAGGCTGCACAGACAGTAGGGTCCAGTAATCCGGCATCCAGTACTCCAGAAGCCTCGTGTGCCCAGGGTAGCAGGACTGGGATCGGGGAGTCTAGACTTGTGTCTATGGAGATTCCGGTATCTGGACGTCCAGCAGTTCGGGATCACACTGGACCCAACCAGGGTCTAGAAACCATCGACATTTGCCATTTACTCGTCCTGGGCCTTTTCCTGGCTCTAATCATCTCGCAGAGACGTCCCCGCCTCATGTAACGCGCAGAGAAGCCAAGAAAGAAATAATGCAGGCCATTAATCCATCATCAGCAGCACAGATTACAGATAATCCCTGCTCTAGCTCCCATCCCAAATAACATGGGAGAATGTCTGCCCCTCCGGCCGCACATCCGGGGGTCCCTGCCCCTCCGACCGCACATCCGGGGGTCCCTGCCCCTCCGACCGCACATCCGGGGGTCCCTGCCCCTCCGACCGCACATCCGGGGGTCCCTGCCCCTCCGGCCGCACATCCGGGGGTCCCTGCCCCTCCGGCCGCACATCCGGGGGTCCCTGCCCCTCTGGCCGCACATCCGGGGGTCCCTGCCCCTCCGACCGCACATCCGGGGGTCCCTGCCCCTCTGGCCGCACATCCGGGGGTCCCTGCCCCTCTGGCCGCACATCCGGGGGTCCCTGCCCCTCCGGCCGCACATCCAGGGTTCCCTTGCCCTGATCTGTCTATACAGCCATCACGTCTGCAGTCAAGAAAAAAAAGTTATCACTTCTGCTGCATCTGATCCTGTAATGTGCGATACCGTCCCAGAACATCCCACTGCACCACTGTATAGTATATATACACACACTGGATAGCACAATGTGTTATCTCTGGTATTACATGGGACTGCAGGTGACATCTACTACATTATTTGTACTCCAGAGAGATATCACTGTATTATCTGTGGTGTTACATAGGACTGCAGGTCTCATGTGCTACATAATCTGTACTCAGAGAGATATCACTGTGTTATCTGTGGTGTTACATAGGACTGCAGGTGACATCTACTACATTATCTGTACTCAGAGATATCACTGTGTTATCTGTGGTGTTACATAGGACTGCAGGTGACATCTGCTACATTACCAGTTATGTTACATAGGACTGCAGGTGACATCTACTACATTATCTGTACTTGGAGATTTCATTGTGCTATATGTAGTGTTACATAGGACCGCAGGTAACATCCTCTACATTACTGATGATGTTACATAGGACTGCACATACTACATTTCCAGTGATGTAGCATGTACTATATTGCCTGTCATGTTACATAGGACTGCAGGTAACATCTACTACATTACCGGTGACGTTACATAGGATTGCAGGTGACATCTACCACATTACCTGTACTCCAGATATATCACTGTGCTATATGTGGTGTTACATAGGACTGCAGGTAGCATCCATTACATTACCGATGTTGTTATGTGGAGGTGGCACTGAGCTATAGCTTGTTTGTTCAAACGTAATAAGAATATCTGTGTATATAACTAAATCAAAATGTAGATGTAGATGCAAAATTATCTGTCTGTCTGTGTAGCAATTGCACAGACCTATAGTATAATTCAAAGTTGTATAATTATGAAGGAGTTAACTAAAGATGATGAAACCAGAATGTGAAGCTATAAACTCTTATCAGTAATGTTCACACAAAAGGAATGTACGGGAGGGCAGGAGGGATGAGAGAAATTGGGGAGTGAACACACTCCTTTGTTAGTTTCAAGGTTATTTATGCTTACTTACTGTATAATTGGATCTATCGTAATATACGAGCTCAGTGGGTGATGCTGGCTGAAAAGAGAGCATGTCTGTGTTCTTTGTCTTATATACATGGATATATATATATATTGGCACTGATCTATGGCAATACGGCGCCGTCTCTGGATATCCCAAATGAGGACTCCATTAGCAGTCTTCAATGCAAATTCCTCCCTTGACAGTTACATAGGACTGCATGTACTACATTACCTGTGATGTTACATAGGACTGCATGTAGCATGCACTATATTACTTTTCATGTTACATAGGACTGCACATAGCATCTACTATATTATGTCATGTTACATAGGACTGCAGGTAGCGTATACTACATTACTGGTGATGTTACATGGGACTGCAGGTAGCATGTACTATTTTATCTGTCATGTTACATAGGACTGCCCATAGCACCTGTATCTTTCTCTACCCTCGGCGTTCTCTATCCCATCCACCTCTGCTTCCCCTGTTTTCCTGGATTGCACTTTCCCCGATGATCACTTCTGTTTGCAGCAGGATTTTGCAATCAGTGATTTGGTGATTGCAGAATAAATGTTGATATAAAGTCGCAGGGGCGGGGCCGGGGGTGACGGCTCCTGTATCCTCTCCTCTGGGATCTGCCGTGTTCCTTGCACCCCGCGGAGGCGGAGACCCCCCATCCTGATCACATCCGGTCACATCAGGTGAAGTAATGCGATCAGCAGCAGAAAGTATCATTGATGGTTGGGACGGGAAATCCGCAGCGCTCGGGTCGCCTCGCTCTCAGCGCCGCCGGTACTGAGCTCAGAAGAGAGAAGACAAAAAATGATCACTTGTCGGTGTCCTTAGTGGACGAGGCCCCTCATGTGTCTTATCAGGAGGAGGTGGTCTCCGTGTCCCGCAGCCGCTCCGCCATCTGTCCCCTACGTATCACCGACCTAAATCCTACAGAAGGGAGGATTCTGGGCTCCTCGGCCTCTGCCGCCGGCTCCGCCGAGTGATTGGCACTTGCTCCTTGGCTGCTGCACATCCTGTGCCAAGGACAATTTCCAGGCCCGGCCCCGAGGATTAAACACCGAGAAAACTAATACCTTTAATGAACGTCCATATGACGTGAAAATGATCTGAGGTGGAGCAGTGACCCGGCCTAAAAAAATATATAAATCCCCATGTGGCTCCAGATATATATATAAGGTTTAATGTGTCTGGTGCGGGATGGAAATCCACGCTGCAATTATAAAACTGCAGAATAAACCCCAAAAACAAGATGGGGGGAAACAAGCAAAAGAAATGTAGAATAGGTGAAGGGTACGTGGCAAGAGCGCCACATGGCATTAACACGTGTCCTGCCCTAAAGTCACAAAACCCACCATTAGGAATGGCGGTCGTAAGTCTATCGCAGTCAGAAGTGCACCGCAGTCGGAAGTGCACCGCGGTCGGAAGTGCACCGCGGTCGGAAGTGCACCGCGGTCAGAAGTGCATCGCGGTCAGAAGTGCATCGCGGTCAGAAGTGTATCGCGGTCAGAAGTGCATCGCGGTCAGAAGTGTATCGAGGTCAGAAGTGTATCGCGGTCAGAAGTGCATCGCGGTCAGAAGTGCATCGCGGTCAGAAGTCCATCGCGGTCAGAAGTCCATCGCGGTCAGAAGTCCATCGCGGTCAGAAGTCCATCGCGGTCAGAAGTGCATCGCGGTCAGAAGTGCATCGCGGTCAGAAGTGTATTGCAATCAGAAGTGCATCGCGGTCAGAAGTGTATCGAGGTCAGAAGTGCATCGTGGTCGGCCCGCCACATTTCTATCGCCATCCCTTAGTAATGGATTGATGCTCGTGCCCGACACATGCGCAGAACTTGTCTGTGCAGAGACCTCGCTGCGGTACTACACGTGCAGAGGAAGAGGCCACGAGCCACAATCTCCACGCGCCGGGCACATTGGGCAATGTTTTATTTTAAAGAGACCAATCTTGAATATGATATTAGGGTCTTATATTTTCGGGGTTAGCGGTTCGGCTATGTAAGGGTTACATGAGCACGGTTTCAGCGTGTAGCTAATTGTTGCGCACATCCCATTACTCGCGGTGTTCACGTGAGAGGTTTTTATCTGGCACGGATCCCCCGGCTACAGACAGGAATAACATTACCGCCCGATCTGCCGCGTGCACCACCCTCCGCTCATTACGCAGCCGCCTCATATGCTAATCATTGGTGTTCTTGTCACCAGTGGAAGCGTCCCGTCACTGCCACGCCGCTGACCTCATGAAGGTGATGGATATTTTGTATATCTGCTCTTGGCCAGACTTACTGTCTACTTCATGTTATAAACGAGCCTTCACGTCCCGCTCCTCCCCGAGCGTCCATCGCACAGCGCAGCCGCGTCTGGACAAAGTTAATTCTTCTGCGTTCGTCCAAAATTTACATCGTCGATCCCAATAGAAACATCTCATTCTGATGAAGATACTGGACAGATAATATCCTGCGTTGTCTGGACGGATCACTGCGACATGACGAAGAACAGCGCAGCCTCAGAGCGGAGAATAAACCGGTGCTGGACCCGTGGGGCTCCGCGGATCAATCATCCCACGCCAGAAAATGTGTCAGGCTTTGTAACGCATCGCACCGGTTTTCCATCAATTGCTCCGGGTCTACAGACGGCTCATCAGTCACAATAGTGCCACATACAGCGGCATGTAAAAGTCTGGGCACCCCTGGTCAAAAACAACTGTTATTGTGAACACTTAAGCAAGTTGAAGATGAAATGATCTCTAAAATGCGTAAAGATTACACGTTTACTTTCTATTTCAGGCAAAAAAACTAACTTTTTTTGCATTTGAAGAATTGCAAAAAAAGAAAAATTGGGCCAGTGCAAAAGTTTTGGCACCCTTGGAGATTTATGTGCTCAGATAACTTTGACCACGGTTTAATAGGGTTATGGCTTGGACACTATAATTGTTAGGAAAGGCCGGTGATGCAAATGTCACAGCTTTATAAAATCCGGCCTCCTCTAAACTTGTGCCAAAAACACAGCAGCCATGGGTTCTTCTAAGCAGCTGCCTAGCACTCTGAAAATGGAGGAGGCCCACAAAGCAGAAGAAGGCAATAAGAAGATAGCAAAGGGTTTTCAAGTTGCCCTTTACTCATTCGAAATGTAATTAAGAAAGAAATGTCAGTTACCAAGAACAATGGAGGTCAAGATAAGGTCTGGAAGACCAAGTAAAATGTATGTGAGAGCTACTCGTAGGATTGCTAGAGGCAAATCAGAACCCCTGCATGACTGCAAAAGACCTTCAGGAAGATTTATCAGACTCTGGAATTGTGATATACTGTTCAGAGACACCTGCAAAAATATCGGCTTCATGGAAGAGTCATCAGAAGGAAACCTCTCCTGTGTCCTCTACATAAAATTCATGGTGAGAAGTCTGCAAAAGAACATCTAAACAAGCCTGGTGCATTGTGGAAACAAGACCTGTGGACCGATGAGGTTAGAATGGAACTCGGGCCACAATGATCAGAGGTATGTGTGGAGAAAAAAGGGCACAGAACGTCAGGAAAAGAACATCGCGCCAACCATTAAGCATGGTGATGGATCAATCATGCTTTGGGGTTGTGATGCAGCCAATGGCACGTGGAACATTTCACGAGTAGAGGGAAGAATGGATTCAATGAAATTTCAACAAATTCTTGATGTAAAAATAACACCATCTGTAACATTACCTATTGTGAATAGTGGATGCTGCGTTATCTACTGTATATAGAGGTGTTATCAGTCATTATACAGGAGGGGGAGGAAGTGAGCTGTGACATCACCTATTGTGAATGGAGGATCTTGTGTTATCTACTGTATATAGAGGTGTTACCAGTCATTATACAGGAGGGGAGCTGTGACATCACCTATTGGGAATGGAGGATCTTGTGTTATCTACTGTATATAGAGGTGTTACCAATCATTATACAGGAGGGGAGCTGTGACATCACCTATTGGGAATGGAGGATCTTGTGTTATCTACTGTATATAGAGGTGTTATCAGTCATTATACAGGAGGGGGAGGAAGTGAGCTGTGACATCACCTATTATGAATGGTGGATGCTGCGTTATCTACTATATATAGAGGTGTTACCAATCATTATACAGGAGGGGAGCTGTGACATCACCTATTGGGAATGGAGGATCTTGTGTTATCTACTGTATATAGAGGTGTTACCAATCATTATAGAGGAGGGGGAGGAGGTGAGCTGTGACATCACCTATTATGAATGGTGGATCCTGCGTTATCTACTGTAAATAGGTGTTCTCAGTCATTATACAGAAGGGGGTGAGCTGTGACAAAACCTATTGTGAATGGTGGATCCTAAGTTATCTACTGTATAGAGGTGTTCTCAGTCATTATACAGAAGGGGGAGGAGGTGAGCTGTGACATCACCTATTGGGAATGGTGGATCTTGTGTTTATCTACTGTATATAGAGGTGTTATAAGTCATTATACAGGAGGAGGAGGAGGAGGAGGTGATCTGTGATAGCACTGTCATACTATCCTTCCTTGAAACTATTGGGGTCACCCAACAGAGTTTTTTTGTGCTTTTTTTATGCTTGTGACTTTGTATTTGCACCTTGGGAATCTGCGGGCCGACAGGTTTTGAATCCTACAGAAATGAATCGTATCAGTCTTGTTTCAGTCTCCTACAACGTGTGATGTGGATGGACGACGCCATGTTCTCCTGTCTGGTGATGTGCTGTGCTCTCACCTCCGGTCCGCGCCGTTCCTGTGCTCCCCGCTCTTATTCTTGCCAGCTTCTCCAGCATTTCTTCATGGCGACAGACGATAATCAGAACCAAATGTACCTCAGATGCTGCTTGAAACAATTTTCGGTGCCGACTGTTCTTTAGTAATTGAATTATATTGGAGAAAATACCTTTTAGAGGGAATGAATATCACATGTAACCTGTGGCTCCGTCCTGTCCTGCCGTCCTGCAGACATAATCCCATTGTGTATTCATCCATGCGGGGAAACCTTCATCAACAATTTACTGACGCGTTTCTATACTGAGCAAAGCCACACAAGGAGGCCCCCGAAGAGAAAAGGGAAACATCCCAAAATACGAGAATCTGTCTGTGCTATATTTTTGGGGCGCCCCAGGTAGGATAGGGATTAATTACCCCAATTTGGAGGCAGATTCCAGTCCCAGATGTGTGACCCGAACATTTTTAAAAATTAAGGGATATCCTATTGATATGTTGAGAATCTCAAACCATAGAAAAAGTGGAGTAACACATCCATTAAAATTATAATTTTATTGAAGGCATATATATATATATATATATATATATATATATATATATATATATATATATGCCTTCAATAAAATTATAATTTTATTGAAGGCATATATATATATATATATATATGCCTTCAATAAAATTATAATTTTAATGGATGTGTTACTCCACTTTTTCTATGGTTTGAGATTCTCAACATATCAATAGGATATCCCTTAATTATATAATTATATATATATATATATAAATAAATATTATAATCATATCACCGGTAAAATAGCCATAGTGAATATACCCCTATCACCATTCCACACAAAGAAGCATATATGATATTAATATGTCAGCTTACCCATAATAAATGAGGAATCTCTCCCAGAGAACCCCAGCAACCCCGACGCGCGTTTTGCCTTGTGGCTTCCTCAATGGAATGTGCTCAATGTTTGAGCTAAGAAGACCCTTTAATGAGTCGACTTTTACTAGTGTTTGCTTTATGCCGATGTTTGTTTGTCACATCCGGCTTTATACTCCGATCACATCCAAGGCTGCGTTTCCAATTCTTTTGTTGGAGATTACGGAGGATAAGAGAGCCAAGATATAAAGTTACTTCTCCCTGCAAAATTTTGAAAAAATGGTGTCTGTTTTCAAAGAAAACCCGAAAACTGTGGAGACAAAAAGTTTAAATCTGATCGGTGCAAACTGGCTAAAGCAAAACGTCTACCATAGAAGATAATACAGAAGTAGCCGACAATTATAGGGGAGGCCGGGATATGACTGACAGCTCTGCTGGTTCTCACAAGAGAAAGGACTGCACAGTTATTTCTGTAAACACCTCAGGCTGTGGATTCACTCAGTCATTGTAGGAGACACAGCTGGAGAAGATCACTTGTTTTATGGGAAACGAGTCTTCAAAATATGTTAAGCCTAAAACAATACAAGACAACTACTACTGCTTTCCCTCACCTTATATCCTATGTACAAGAATATAACTACTATAATACTGCCCCTATGTACAAGAATATAACTACTATAATACTGTCCCCTGTATACAAGAATATAACTACTATAATACTGCCCCTATGTACATGAATATAACTGCTATAATACTGCCCCTATGTACAAGAATATAACTACTATAATACTGCCCCCTATGTACAAGAATATAACTACTATAATAATGCCTCCTATGTACAAGAATATAACTGCTATAATACTGCCTCTATGTACAAGAATATAACTACTATAATACTGCCCCCTATGTACAAGAATATAACTGCTATAATACTGCCCCTATGTAGAAGAATATAACTGCTATAATACTGCCCCTATGTACAAGAATATAACCACTATAATACTGCCCCCTATGTACAAGATTATAACTACTATAATACTGCTCCTATGTACAGGAACATAGCTACTATAATACTGCCCCTATGTACAAGAATGTAACTACTATAATACTGCCCCCTATGTACAAGAATATAACTACTATAATACTGCCCCTATGTACAAGAATATAACTACTATAATACTGCCCCCCATGTACAAGAATATAACTACTATAATACTGCCCCCCATGTACAAGAATATAACTACTATAATACTGCCCCTATGTACAAGAATATAACTACTATAATACTGCCCCTATGTACAAGAATATAACCACTATAATACTGCCCCCTATGTACAAGAATATAACTACTATAATACTGCTCCTATGTACAAGAATATAACTATAATAATACTGCCCCTATGTACAAGAATATAACTACTATAATACTGCTCCTATGTACAAGAATATAACTACTATAGTACTGCCCCTATGTACAAGAATATAACTACTATAATACTGCCCCTATGTACAAGAATATAGCTACTATAATACTGCTCTCTATGTACAAGAATATAACTACTATAATACTGCTCCTATGTACAAGAATATAACTGCTATAATACTGCCCCCTATGTACAAGAATATAACTACTATAATACTGCTCCTATGTACAAGACTATAACTACTATAATACTGCCCCTATATACAAGAATATAACTACTATAATACTGCTCCTATATACAAGACTATAACTACTATAATACTGCCCCCTATGTACAAGAATATAACTACTATAATACTGCCCCCTATGTACAAGAATATAACTACTATAATACTGCCCCTATGTACAAGAATATAACTACTATAATACTGCCCCTATGTACAAGAATATAACTACTATAATACTGCCCCTATGTACAAGAATATAACTACTATAATACTGCCCCTATATGCAAGAATATAACTTCTATAATACGGCTCCTATATACAAGAATATAACTACTATAATACTGCCTCTATGTACAAGAATATAACTACTATAATACTGCCCCCTATGTACAAGAATATAACTACTATAATACTGCCCCTATGTACAAGAATATAACTACTATAATACTGCCCCTATATGCAAGAATATAACTTCTATAATACGGCCCCTATGTACAAGAATATAACTACTATAATACTGCCTCTATGTACAAGAATATAACTACTATAATACTGCCCCCTATGTACAAGAATATAACTACTATAATACTGCCTCTATGTACAAGAATATAACTACTATAATACTGCCCCCTATGTACAAGAATATAACTACTATAATACTGCCCCTATGTACAAGAATATAACTACTATAATACTGCCCCCTATGTACAAGAATATAACTGCTATGATACTGCCCCTATGTACAAGAATATAACTACTATAATACTGCCCCCTATGTACAAGAATATAACTACTATAATACTGCCCCTATGTACAAGAATATAACTACTATAATACTGCCCCCTATGTACAAGAATATAACTGCTATGATACTGCCCCTATGTACAAGAATGTAACTACTATAATACTGCCCCCTATGTACAAGAATATAACTGCTATAATACTGCCCCTATGTACAAGAATATAACTGCTATAATACTGCCCCTATGTACAAGAATATAACTGCTATAATACTGCCCCTATGTACAGGAGTAGAACTCATTGATCGCTGATGCAGGTTGCTATAGTTGGTGCATTGTTATACATATTGCAGTTTTTGTTGTAGATTGGGAGTTCTTGTGCGTTTTGTTTGTCTTCCCCATTATATACTATATTTGGTTGGCGGATGGTTCTTCTTCTTTCCATTGATCACGTTGATGTCCTGGCTTCTCCCGTGATCTGACATGATGGGGTGTGAGATGACCCCCATCCTCCGGACCCCCTGTATCTGCACATGGGGGTCTGGCGCTCCTGGACTCGCTCCTTTGCGTTTCCCTGCCTCCTATACAGTGAACGATCCTGGGAGGGAACACGAAATGTAAAACACATTCTCTGGCACAGACATGGCTTTACCTCATATTCCTGCCGAGAACAAACCGTCAGGAACGTGACGCTGAGGCCCGGCTGTATGTGCCTTGCACAATACCCTCATCTGTAAAGCTGCTCTCCCCGGCCCATGCATGCAACACTGCAGGAACCGGACCAGCACCGGACTCTAAGGCCAAACTGGTACCAGTATGAATTTAGAATATTGTGACAATCAGGCAGAGCTTATTTGGGCCCCCGCTGGTCACTCAGTGATTGCTAGTGTCACGCTGCACTAGGAGAAGCTGACGTTACAAGCAAAGTAACTTCAGCATGCAGTTAGCAGGTAAACCACCAGAGGGCAATAGAGTAGTCAAAATACTGGGTCAGCAGCAGGAGGTCTCGTCAGTAGCACAGGGATAGACAAATTGTGGTCAGGTGATAGCCAGAGTCAGAAGCCGGGAAGTCACAGGGAGAGACTGTGGTTGGGGTCAGGAACGTGGATACAGGTCAGATGCCAGGGAGGAGGACAAACAGGTCGGGACTGGGATAAGATGGACAGGAAAGGATAAACAGTAGACAGGAGTGGGTAGTCGGGGACCGGGACAGACGAACGAATGGAGGAGAGTACTTGTCAGAACCAGGTTGCAGGACAGATCAGGAAACTCGCCAGAGCCAGTAACACACGCTGCATAGCATAAACTATCACTGGCACTGAACCGGAGGTGCAGCACCAGGATATAGTGTCCCGGAAACCAGAGTGAGGCCGGGAGAAGTTAACCCCTAACATGACCAGGCCGCTGCTGGGTGAAACCATAGCAGCAGACACCGGCCTGGATGATGACAGTTAGGTCTCTGATGTTTCCACTAGTGCTGCAGTGGCGAAGATAAGCAGCTGGCACATCCAAACAACACGTTTGGGTAAGGGAGGATTGGGCATGTTGGATTTCTACATGTCCAATCTTTATTTCCTATAGAAGATACATCCGGAACAGTGTCGGCTGCTCGCTGCCGCCTGACCTGATGCCGGCCGGTGTATGGATGGCCGGGAGGAACAGCTGTCATTCCAGCCGCATTCATCCCAGGGCGGTGTTCACACCCAGGCTTGTTAAGTTGAGGATCCATTTCAAAGTCCACATCATGGAGAATTCAGAGAGGAGTATAAGGTGGGTTTTGATGTGGATTTTGAAGGCGTCATAAAATCCATACCAAAAACCTCCCCGTGCGCCCATCCACGGGTGAATCCCGGGGCGTGGAATTCTCTATGGATTTTATTGCAGGAAACAAATGTCATCCATGTGCGATAGAGAACACCGGAAATGAGCATCAGGCGACTTTACAACAGATTTCCCACTGTCCTCTGCATGTAACACAGAAGGCAGAGATGTCCTGCACATTGTGCACATCGTGCAGTGCCCAGTTCTGTCCAGCAGAGGGCGATCCTGCCCTGGAGAAGCCCCGGCCGCCTCCTGCCACATCACGCACATGGCACAACACGAGGACTTGTCACTGGGACTGCGGCTCTGCTGGAAATTCCTGATCAGGGTTGTGTTTTGGCTGCACCTGAAGCCGGGTCTGTGAGCGGCGCCTGCATCCGGGTCTGTGAGCGGCGCCTGAGGCCGGGCCTGTGAGCGGCGCCTCTGCGGCCGGGCCTGTGAGCGGCGCCTCTGCGGCCGGGCCTGCGAGCGGCGCCTCTGCGGCCGGGCCTGTGAGCGGCGCCTGTGAGCGGCGCCTGCGGTCGCGTCCGTGAGAATCGTTTCTGCCGTTTGCTGGACTTCATTACTGACATTATGAGCAAATAGAAAATATTGAACATCTGGAATGTTTTGTTATTACGGTACTTCTGACGATTTCAGGGAAACTCAACTGATATTTTGTTAAATTTATTATATTTATTTTATTCTTGTCACCGACTCCCATCAATAAGATGAAAGAGGAGCCGCTAACCAATGTGGGTACTATGGCTGTCCCTGTTGTGGGGGCACTGTAGATGTCAATGTTATGTGGGGTCACAGTGCCCCCATAATAGACCACAATGTTCCCATAAAAAGCCACAGTACCCCCATATTAGGCCACTTTCCTCCCATAATAGGCAACAATGTTCCCATAATAGGCCACACTGCTCCCATAATAGACCACAGTGCCCCCATAAGAGGCCACACTGCTCCCATAATAGACCACAGTGCCCCCATAATAGGCCACAGTGCCCCCATAACAGCAATGACTGTCAGAAGGGTCCCCTAACAGCAGCAGCCACAGTGCCCCCATAACAGAGACTGTCACATGGGTCTTATAACAATGACAGCACCCCCATAAGAGACCTAAATGGCTTGCATAACCATGACAGTCACAGTGTTCCCATAATAGTCCACAGTATCCCATAACAGTAGTGGGGATAGACACAGTACCCCCCTAGCAGTAGCGGGGATAGACACGGTGCCCCCATAATAGTAGTGTGAACAGCCACAGTGCCCCCATAACAGTAGCGGGGATCAACACCGTGCCCCCATAGCAGTAGCAGGCACAGCCCAGGTACACTGCTATGGAGGCACTGTGTCTGCTTTGCCATTCGCATCGCTTGCCTGTGTGGACACAGTGATGGCTGACTAGTGGGGGCTATTGGCTCATTGCCTGGGCCGGTGGCCTATGGGGCTGTGTTGCTCGGGGCAGGGGCACAGGCGGTGGATGGTGTGGGGCTGTGTTGCTCGGGGAGGGGTCACAGGCGGTGGATGGTGTGGGGCTGTGTTACTCGGGGAGGGGGCACAGGCGGTGGATGGTGTGGGGCTGTGTTGCTCGGGGAGGGGGCACAGGCGGTGGATGGTGTTGGGGCTGTGTTGCTCGGGGAGGGGGCACAGGCGGTGGATGGTGTGGGGCTGTGTTGCTTGGGGAGGGGGCACAGGCGGTGGATGGTGTGGGGCGGTGTTGCTCGGGGAGGGGGCACAGGTGGTGGATGGTGTTGGGGCGGTGTTGCTCGGGGAGGGGGCACAGGCGGTGGATGGTGTGGGGCTGTGTTGCTCGGGGAGGGGGCACAGGCGGTGGATGGTGTGGGGCTGTGTTGCTCGGGGAGGGGGCACAGGTGGTGGATGGTGTGGGGCTGTGTTGCTCGGGGAGGGGGCACAGGCGGTGGATGGTGTGGGGCTGTGTTGCTCGGGGAGGGGGCACAGGCATTGGATAGTGTGGGGCTGTGTTGCTCGGGGAGGGGGCACAGGCGGTGGATGGTGTGGGGCTGTGTTGCTCAGGGAGGGGGCACCGGCATTGGATAGTGTGGGGCTGTGTTGCTCGGGGAGGGGGCACAGGCGGTGGATGGTGTGGGGCTGTGTTGCTCGGGTAGGGGGCACAGGCGGTGGATGGTGTGGGGCTGTGTTGCTCGGGGAGGGGGCACAGGCGGTGGATGGTGTGGGGCTGTGTTGCTCGGGGAGGGGGCACAGGCGGTGGATGGTGTGGGGCTGTGTTGCTCGGGGAGGGGGCACAGGCGGTGGATGGTGTGGGGCTGTGTTACTCGGGGAGGGGGCACAGGCGGTGGATGGTGTGGGGCTGTGTTGCTCGGGGAGGGGGCACAGGCGGTGGATGGTGTGGGGCTGTGTTGCTCGGGGAGGGGGCACAGGCGGTGGATGGTGTGGGGCTGTGTTGCTCGGGTAGGGGGCACAGGCGGTGGATGGTGTGGGGCTGTGTTGCTCAGGGAGGGGGCACAGGCGGTGGATGGTGTGGGGCTGTGTTGCTCAGGGAGGGGGCACCGGCATTGGATAGTGTGGGGCTGTGTTGCTCGGGGAGGGGGCACCGGCATTGGATAGTGTGGGGCTGTGTTGCTCGGGGAGGGGGCACCGGCATTGGATAGTGTGGGGCTGTGTTGCTCGGGGAGGGGGCACAGGCGGTGGATGGTGTGGGGCTGTGTTGCTCGGGGAGGGGGCACCGGCATTGGATAGTGTGGGGCTGTGTTGCTCGGGGAGGGGGCACCGGCATTGGATAGTGTGGGGCTGTGTTGCTCGGGGAGGGGGCACAGGCGGTGGATGGGGATAGCCCGCTGCTTGCCCCTGACCCTGTCACCGCTGCCCCCTGTCTGTGGAGGGCTGATATGATTAGCCATTTCACACCCCTATGTAAATAAAGGCTCGGCATGAGTCCTCGCCACCATATTATGTGATGGCTCTCCGGGCCGCAGCGCCTGCAATCTGCATGATAAAGGCTGCGCCTCGGCCTTTCAGTCCCCCTGACCTGAGACAAGGGGGCTTTTTCGGATGTTCATGGTGCTGGCGCTTGCTCTGCCATCGCCATTGTGTCCCCCATCATCCTTTAGGGATTAGGGCCGAGCAGTGACAGCGCCTGGGGGGACATCTGGTATCTGTGCGGAGACGGACCCCGCTCGCCCCTCTCTAATCACAGACACATGCGCCCCATCTCCTGACATCACGGGGGGAAAGTCACGGTCACATGAGAACAAATGAACAGAGATTTTATGATGGAAATTTAAAGGGGGCGATCAACGTCTATACCTGGATTTTTTGGCTGAAATATATTTTTAGCATTTGGGATTAATTAAAAAAAAAAAATCTAATTTCCCTTCTATAGCCTCGGCATGCTGTCTGTTACTGGCTGCAGGGGGAGTTAACTGAGGACCCATCAGTGAGCTCCTGACATGGAATTATACTGCTTATCTGCCTGGAAGAGCCAAATGGGGAACATTTTGTAATGAAACCCAACCATACATGTGATTTTAGCTTATTATTAGGATTGGCGGTCGCCCCAGAGGACCATTATAATGTATCCTAGCAAAAAAAAAAAAAAACAAAAAAACCTTGACAGCACGCGGACAGTTCTGACTTTTTTTTTTCTATGTAAAACCTGCTAGTTGCGCGGCCACTTTTGTCCTGTAGGGGGCAGTAGCGCTCATTATCAAGGGGAAGTAGAAAATATCTGTTCCCAACTGCCAAAAACCTGGCCCAGTTTTATCTCATCAGAGGGTATCTGTGCCCCATGAAACCTTTGGGGGCTCATTAATAGTTTGTTGGGTTTCTTTAGTAATTTTCTTTTCTTTGTGCTTCTGGATTTTGCACCACAAGACTGCAGTGCTAACCACTGAGCCACCACAAGACTGCAGTGCTCACCGCTGAGCCACCACAGGACTGCAGTGCTAACCGCTGAGCCACCACAAGACTGCAGTGCTAACCGCTGAGCCACCACAAGACTGCAGTGCTAACCGCTGAGCCACCACAAGACTGCAGTGCTAACCGCTGAGCCACCACAAGACTGCAGTGCTGACCACTGAGCGACCACAAGAAAACAGTGCTGACCACTGAGCGACCACAAGACTGCAGTGCTAACCGCTGAGCCACCACAAGACTGCAGTGCTAACCACTGAGCCACCGTGCCACCTGGTAAAACTTTAAAGAAAAAAAACATTAATTAAATAAGGCATAAACAGATAAAACAGACTTTTCACTCCAGACAGAAGGCGCAATATCAATGGGGACTTGGCCCCTCAGGGCTTAGAATCTACACTCTGCTCACAACCTCTGCTTGCTGTCAATGAATAGACATTTATAAATCTGATCAGAATGGTTCTGTGATGAGTGGAAATATTGATGATGTGGGGTATCAGGCGGGGGTAACTGCGTGGCTTTATTTACCCCGTGGGGTGTTTGTTGGGTCTTTAATGACACGTCCAGGTCATCTTGGCCCCAGGAATAGCAGCCAAGGGCTCATCTGAAGGGCAGCAGCCATTTTTGCTGGTGAATGCTTCCCCCGCCTGTTGTGGGCTCCTATCATCACCGGCAGTGACAGAGGGATAATGTGCATTGGAGCCCTTGTGTTTAATGAGGTTACCGTCGTTGTCAGAGGAGTAGAAGGCGGAGTGGATGGGGTGACCCGTTGGTACTTTTTTGGTGCGTTTTTGGTGTGGATTGTAAACATTGTACACTGTTGTGTGTATGAATAAAGCAAGGGTCTAGATTGTCTAGATGTCATTTAAATGTCAATATATATATATATATATATATATATATATACACTGTATATGAGTCATATCTGCACCAAAAATGCAGGTACAATACCCTATGGGAACAGACCTGCGGATTTCTTGTCGATTTTCGACCTCACATTCACTTGCATTGGCAAAATCCGCAGGTAAATCTGCAGGAATAATTGACATGCTGCAGATTTTTCCGCACTATTTCCACTGCTGATATAACTGCATCATGGGCACAAGACTTAAAAAATGTCACAGCAATGGCTGGGAACTCACAGTACTGCGGATTTTCAAGAAATTCGTGGAAATTCCGTGAAAAAAACGCAACAAAATCCGCAGCGTGTGCATTAGGCCTAAGGCTATGTGCACACGCTGCAGATCTCGTCAGTCCTGATCTGGACAGAATTGGCAGAAACCCACCTGTTTGGGTTCAGAAATGATTCACAGAACCAGGGTCACACATTATGGATTTTTCCGCAGTATCTGGAGCTGAACCCGTGCGTGTTACATGTGGATTTTGCTGAGAATTTTTGGTGCAGATTTCACTTTTTTTTTTTTTTTAATTCAAAAGGTGAAATCTGCGCTGATTCTGCAAAAAGATAAAAAAATGTGGATAAACTCACGTGACCTGTGAGCCTCATCCACGGGTATTTGCTCGTGAGTTTTCCGCTCCTGATACCGGGGCAAATTCAAACAAACAGTTCTTTACGGAAATGCTGCAAATTTAGCGCAACTTTCACCCTTTACATTACAAAGAGTTAAAACTGTAAGGAAAAGAATAAACAATATAAATTTTATGACAATATTTAAAAACTTGGAGAAATATTAGTAAATTTGCAAAACTTTTAATGTACAAATTATAAAATGTTTTTTGTTTTTAAATCAGATCCCCCGATTCCGGTTTCTTTTAGGGTGGATCCCCCCATGATATTGTAGCGGGGGCGTCTGCTTTATAGGAAAGTTTGTAAAACTTTGTTGGTTTTTTTTATTAGTTTCTTTTACCCATTGAAGTCAATGGGTCAAAATAAGCGAGAAAAATAATTCCGCCCGGTGTGAAGGCGCTGGAATGAAGCGAAGGCGAGGTTTGTGCGGATTCCTGGTACTGAGCCTGGCAGCAGCCGCGGAGAAGAGGCCATTGTTGCCGGTCCCTTCACTCCTCTGTCACTTCATAATGAGCTAAGTCACTTGAGGAGCCTAAACAAACATTTTCCCGGCAGACAAAGGCTATGAACCCTCCAGAGCAGGCACAATGTGTATAGCATAGCCGCATGGAGGGGGCTGGGCCGGGCGCCAATTCAATCCCCGCCGACGGCCCAGGCAAATGGACAACTGTGACATTCAGGCCTCAATGGCTTTGCTTAGCAACATTGCTAAAAAGGCAAGAAAAGAAAAACATCTTGCACATGTGACGGATAGGATAAAACTGGCCATGCCATTTTGTTGCCTTGGAGCCGGGGGCTGTGGCCGGGCCCACACTGAGTGGGGGATTCGGGGGGCCGACGCTCCTCTGCAGACACATAAGGGAAGAGCGCGAGAGATCGTCCCTCCGTTGGGTTGTGGCCGATGAGAACGACTCCGCTTCGGATGCCAAAAAGCCAACATTACCATCATGGCCTCCGTTACCGATAACGTTCTCTATAAACGCCTCCTGCAGGACCAATATATAAATGAGGGGTCCTGGGTGCCCCCCTGGCGTGGCCGAGGGCTCGGTGCATCATACAGTCCTCGTCACACTCCTCATCCTTAGCTTCATTAAAAGGAATCTGTGGCCAGGTTTTTGATACCTCATAATGTAGGGACTGAGACCCTGATTCCAACGATGTGTTACTGCGGCACGGTGGCTCAGTGGTTAGCACTGTAGTTTTGTGGTGGCTCAGTGGTTAGCACTGAAGTCTTGTGGTGGCTCAGTGGTTAGCACTGCAGTCTTGTGGCTCAGTGGTTAGCACTGCAGTCTTGCAGCGCTGGAGTCCTGGGTTCAAATCCCACCAAGGACACTATCTGCAAGGAGTTTGTATGTTCTCCCCGTGTCTGTGTGGGTTTCCTCCGATTTCTCCAGTTTCCTCCCACACTCCAAAGACATACAAATAGGGACTCTAGATTGTGAGCCCCAATGGGGACAGTGTTGCCAATGTATGTACAGCGCTGCGGAATTAATAGCGCTATATAAGTGAATACATATTATTATTATTATTATTACTTACTGAGCTGCTTGCTGCAGTTTTGATATAATCCCTGTTTTCTCTGCTGTAGATCTTGTTCTCTGAATGTTGAGCTCTGTATAACCCCGCACACACCACTCACTGATTGGTATCTTTCTGCCTATGCATTATGTATACAGCAGCCAATCCGTATTGGGGGCAGGGTTACACAAAATAGGATGACTAGGAGGCGCGAGACAACTAGTCCTGTAATGATAATCTCCTGGTGATAAAATACTTATTTTATTGAAACTACAAGAAGCACCCCAGTGAGTGACACCTCTCTGAGGTCAGGGTCTTTGGGTCGTGTTTATCCAGACTGGTGTTGCCTGATAGGAATTGCTTGTCCTGCATGTCCCCTCTGACACTGCAGGAGGCAAACAGTCCCGTAGCAAGCTGCACTGACACCGCGGGAGCTGAAGCGGCACACAGTGTCAGTGCAGGCGCTCTCACCCGCTCTCCTGTTTGCAGCAGCAGCTGCTCACTGCACTCAATGTGGCAGTGTGTGTGTGCCGCTGCCTGGCTTCTGCAGTGTCAGTGCAGATGCACAGGAATGGGCCTTCAATCCAGGCAAATGAGTGGTGGCAATCGATGCGTGGCATGAGGGGGAATGA
Organism: Anomaloglossus baeobatrachus; assembly: GCF_048569485.1. Lineage (NCBI taxonomy): Eukaryota > Metazoa > Chordata > Amphibia > Anura > Aromobatidae > Anomaloglossus > Anomaloglossus baeobatrachus. The sequence continues at coordinate 186,589,354 of NC_134363.1, read as the reverse complement.
CGCACCCAGGCCTTGGCCACGCCAGGGGGAACCATGAAGCCCCCATACTCATGCAATCAACCCTTTTCTGTACAAACACCTGTGGCGCCCCTGACCTGGTCAGGCACCACTGAGTACTGCACCCATGCTGGGGACAGTACAAAACAGGTAATCCAGAAGGCTGACCGAGGTGTGACTACACAGGCGCATAGTGATCAGGTCTCACACATGTACCTTTGGGAGGACCCCTGGGGATCCCAGGAGGGGGCGAGGCCTCCATCTCCACTCAAGGGGTGTGGTAGAGAGCCTGGTTGCTAGGTGACGTAGGCAAGAACAGGAGAGGAGGGAACAGTGAGCCAGGCAGTTGAGTGGTGGAGTGCGGGGAGAGCAGAAGCAGACCCTGTAGCTCCACACGATTCTGACAACGTACGCGCAGTGACTACTGACGGGGGAGAACGGTCACCTGGTAGTGCTGCCCGAAATCCACCCACAGCTAAAGAGAGAGCAACGGAGTGGAAAGTAAGGAGACTGTCAGGGAGTTACCAGGCCCGAAGGGGTAACAGGTCCCAGTGCAGAGATAGATCCAGCTTTCTTCTGCCAAACCTGCATGAGGGGGCACTTTACACCCCCAAGACAACACCACAGAGTCCGCAGCCACGTAGCAAAGTGAGGGCCCATAGTTCACAGGAGGCAAGCAGCCGGAGTGACCTGGTCCAGGCTACAAGCAAACGGGCCGAAACGAGGGGAGCAGCAACTTCCCTGGGTGACCCCCATAGGGACTGCAAGTCGGGGTTACCACAAACAACAGAAGGGCTAAGGAAGGCGAGTCAGTAGCCACCCTCATCAGTCAGCCTGAAGGACACCTGGTTCCAGCCTGGTTCATCCCAGCTACGCCCGGGTTACTCACCCTGCCACCAACAGTGAGTAAAACCCCTGAAAAGACATTCTGCTTGTGTTGAGTTATTCTGCGCCTTGTGGTTCCACACACTTACACAGGGCCCTGGGGCTTGCCTCACTCTCAGGAGGCTATTACAACTGACTGCACCCACCATCAGCCCCAGGCATCCCTTAATCTGCAGTGGCGGTCCCCACTGACCGCAATTCTGAGAGTGGCGTCACGACAATCCTAAATAGAAGATCTCCTACCTGTGACAAGATCCAGCTGCGTGGAGTCCCTGAAGGTAATGCACCGACACAACACTGGAGGGGCTTCACATCTGGCGTCACGAACAGGATAAGGACTAGACCTGTTCAGACAGGTGACCATGTGCCTGGGCGGTCCGCTTGAAAAATTGGAAGCGCCGCCATATTGCCACCATGAAAAGCGCGCTGAAAAACAACAGCAGCCCGCGCTGGGAGAAGTTACCGCCCACGAAGAGGTGTGGCTACCCAGAGATCCCCTGCAGAGTCCTGGTCTCACAAGTGATGAGAGCGGAGGCGTTCAGAGACGTCGGGAAAGAAAGGGAGCCAGAAGCCTGCTACTAGAAGAAGGAGACGCAGAGGAAATGGCGTCTGGACGCAGAGACCCAGAGCCAGGCTCCGCTGCCTGGTGGTATAAGGAACTTGCCCAGTTCTGCGACCGACTGGAGGCCAGGGTCATACGGCAGATCAGCGAGGGACGCACGGAGCTTCTGGAGATGGCTGCAGCGGTTCAGGCCTATGAGAGGGGAACCGCACGACGAGTGCCAGACCGAGCGACGACGACTCCGACCCCAATGATGTTACCGATGGGTGAGTCCTGTGTTGCCCCTGTCAGCGCGAGTGCCCCGACCCCTGCTGCCATGCCCGCGGTCCCAGGAGAGATGCCCGGCGCGGCGACGCTGAACCAGGCCGCAGAAGCGCCCGGCGCGGCCCGCCAAGTCCAGGCCGCAGAAGCGCCCAGCCCGGCCCGCCAAGATCCCTCCGCAGCCGCGACCCTCCTCCACGCCGCAGGTGTGACGCTGACCCAGGCCGCCGCCATGCTAGGCCCGGCCCGCCAAGACCCCACCGCAGCAGCGACGCTCGTCCGCGCCGCAAGTGAGGTGCTGAACCAGGCCGCAGCCACGCCAGGTGCGGCCCGCCAAGCCCAGATCGCTGCAGCGACGCCCAGCCCGGCCCGCCAAGAACCGGCCACAGTAGCGATGCCCGCTAAGACTCCAGCTGCGACCCTGATTGAGACTGCAACAGCGACGCTGATCCAGGCCGCCGCCATGCCAGGCGCGGCCCGCCAAGACCAGGCCGCCGCCATGCAGGGCACGGCCCACAAAGACAAGACTGTACAATCATTTACCCCGGCCTGCAAGGCCAGAGCAGACACCGCTCCCCAGCCCAAGGAAGTCCCTGCTAGGAAGTCCCTGCTGGGAGAGGACCCCGAATACTGGAAGCTGAAGGCTGATCTAGAGGCCCACTTCCCACAGGAGATGGTGGACCGGTATCTGCTCCCTCCGCACACCCACAGGAAGACTCCTGCAACATCCACGCCAAAAAGTCCACCGCCCTGGCCTGCTGATGAAAATCCATCCCTAGCGCTGCCACAAGAGGAGTGCCCAGAAGAACTAAGGGGGAGGGGAGGCCAGGAAGCTGAGAAGCTGACCCCGGAGCCATCAGCAGTGGATCCATGCCCAGAGCCAGAGATGTTGCCATATTCCCGCTGGGATGTTAGAGCCCATTTGCCTAGAGGACATCCAGGAAGAAACTTGCAGATGGGAGACTCGGTAGAATTCACCAAACACCAAGGAGAACGCGGATGGTACGCACTAGATGTTACACCATGTCCCAGAAATCCCTACAGAAACAAAGAAGAAGAGGAAAGAAAAGATAAAGAACCCATTGATGAGACCACAACAGATGATGACAGAGATGGAGAAAGCAACAGGTGCCGCAGCCCTACAGGCCCAAGCCCTGGTGAGGAGGAATCTGTGTAAAGCATGTAAAGTAAAGTACAGAAGTTAAAGTTTGAAGTTTTGCAACGTTTACACGTTTAAGAAATGTGCCCACATGAACTAATGTGAGAAACTCCTTTTTGCACTTTGAAAAATGAACCTTAAGGCTATGAACTGGCTATAGCCACAAACTCTCGCAGTGTAAATAGTTACCCCAGAGGTACCACCACCAGAGCCAGCCTGTTTAGGGGTCTGGCTTGCCTGCAACCAGGGAGCACGCCTGTTTATGGGGCCTGGCTCGCCTGCAACCAGGGAGCACGCCTGTTTATGGGGCCTGGCTCTCCACCACAAAGAGGGTACCTGGTCAGCACCAACTGTGGAGGCCGCCTCTACATCCTGCCAGAAGAGGCTGAAGGCGCAGCTCCACCAGGCCAGGTATACCCTGAAACCACCAGACCACGAAAGCCGCCTCTACATCCTGCCAGAAGTGGCTGAAGGCGCGGCCAACGGGAGAGGCAGATTGGAGGAAAGGTCTGGGGAAACGGATGGCCCAGACCTGGTTACCAAAAGAAACCGGTGACCTGCCTCCTGAGAGGGTTTAGGGTGGGTTAACGGACTTGTGGGTGGAGGGTGGTGATGTATGGTACCTGGTGGTTTTAAAACGTTTTACCATGTTTTACTGTTTTATGCATTTTAAAAATGTTGTCTTGCAGCCCGAGGACGTGCTGGTGATAACTAAGGGGGAATGTGGCGCCCCTGACCTGGTCAGGCACCACTGAGTACTGCACCCATGCTGGGGGCAGTACAAAACAGGTAATCCAGAAGGCTGACCGAGGTGTGACTACACAGGCGCATAGTGATCAGGTCTCACACATGTACCTTTGGGAGGACCCCTGGGGATCCCAGGAGGGGGCGAGGCCTCCATCTCCACTCAAGGGGTGTGGTAGAGAGCCTGGTTGCTAGGTGACGTAGGCAAGAACAGGAGAGGAGGGAACAGTGAGCCAGGCAGTTGAGTGGTGAAGTTCAGGGAGAGCAGAAGCAGACCCTGTAGCTCCACACGATTCTGACAACGTACGCGCAGTGACTACTGACGGGGGAGAACGGTCACCTGGCATTGCTGCCCGAAATCCACACACAGCTAAAGAGAGAGCAACGGAGTGGAAAGTAAGGAGACTGTCAGGGTGGTACCAGGCCCGAAGGGGTAACAGGTCCCAGTGCAGAGATAGATCCAGCTTTCTTCTGCCAAACCTGCTTGAGGGGGCACTTTACACCCCCAAGACAACACCACAGAGTCCGCAGCCACGTAGCAAAGTGAGGGCCCATAGTTCACAGGAGGCAAGCAGCCGGAGTGACCTGGTCCAGGCTACAAGCAAACGGGCCGAAACGAGGGGAGCAGCAACTTCCCTGGGTGACCCCCATAGGGACTGAAAGTCGGGGTTACCACAAACAACAGAGGGCTAAGGAAGGCGAGTCAGTAGCCACCCTCATCAGTCAGCCTGAAGGACACCTGGTTCCAGCCTGGTTCATCCCAGCTACGCCCGGGTTACTCACCCTGCCACCAACAGTGAGTAAAACCCCTGAAAGACATTCTGCTTGTGTTGAGTTATTCTGCGCCTTGTGGTTCCACACACCTACACAGGGCCCTGGGGCTTGCCTCACTCTCAGGAGGCTACTACAACTGACTGCACCCACCATCAGCCCCAGGCGTCCCTCAACCTGCAGTGGCGGTCCCCACTGACCGCAATTCTGAGAGTGGCGTCACGACAAATAGAAGATTTCCTACCAGTGACAGGATCCAGCCGAGTGGAGTCCCTGAAGGTAATGCACCGACACAACACTGGAGGGGCTACACACACCGAAAACACGGACGTGTAACAGACGCCTAAGTGTGAAGTGGACGAGTCAGGATTTGGTGTCTTATATGAGCGGGGTGCAGGGTGTCAGCGAGCGCCGCTCACCTCCTCCTGATCCAGAACTATGGCTCACATTATTTTTTTGCTATTTATTTGAATTCCTGAAAGTTTTGTGTAGACTCATCACGGAGACCTCTGCACGATAAACGCTGCACCTGCAAATTACACTGCTCAGGGCACAGAGCCGCAAACACCTCCATCAATGTGGATCCACTAAGGGGTACAGGTAGTACAGAGGAGCGGCGGGGGGTGAATTTCAGGGGCAGGTAGTACAGGAGAGCGGTGGGGGTGAAGTTCAGGGGGGCAGGTAGTACAGGGGGGCGGTCAGAGTGAAGTTCGGGGGAAGGTAGTACAGGGGAGTGGTTGGGTTGAAGTACAGGGGGGCAGGTAGTACAGGGGGGCGGTTGGGGTGAAGTTCATGGGGGTAGTATAGGGGAGCGGTCAGAGTGAAGTGTGGGGGCAGGTAGTACAGGGGAGCGGTCAGAGTGAAGTGTGGGGGCAGGTAGTACAGGGGAGCGGTGGGGGTGAAGTTTCAGGCATACATGAAGTCACTGTAGGTGAGCTGCATTCACATCCAGAGCTGCATTCACAATTCTGCTGCCTCTCTTTAGCGACATAGCAGTATTGGGCTAGATGTACTTTAATTTATTAAAAATAATTTAACAAATAAAAATACGCTGACTCTTTATTCATTTATACAGCGCTGTTAATTCCACAGCACTTTACATACATTGTCTCACTGTCCCCATTGGGGCTCACAATCTAGGTTCCCTATCCGTATGTGTTTGGAATGCCCGGAGGAAACCCACGCAAACACGGGGAGAACATACAAACTCCTTGCAGATGTTGTCCTTGATGGGATTCCAACCCAGGACCCCAGCGCTGCAAGACTGCAGTGCTAACCACTGAGCCTCCACAAGATTACAGTGCTAACCACTGAGCCTCCACAAGATTACAGTGCTAACCACTGAGTCTCCACAAGATTACAGTGCTAACCACTGAGCCACCATGCCGCCCAAATTAACTAATCTGCTGCATCTGGAAAACAAAACCCACATTCACAAATAGCAAAAACAAAAGAAATACAAACAGGTGAACGCAGGAGACAGGAAAACAGGAGCAAATTAAAAGAAAAATTTTGCTGAAATCTAAAACAGATGAAAAAAAAAAATCACGAAAAAAAATTAACGTCACGAAATGCCGGAATGAATCGGCCCCTTGGGATTTTTGATTTTGCAAAAAGCGGTTAGACGTCCGCGGGGTCCAGACAACAATCCTCGTCCTCCCCATCTGCTCCGAGCTGTCAGTCTTACAGTTGGCCCTGGGTGCACAGCAAGGAAAGAGTTAAAAGGTGACCTCTTTCTCAGGCCTACCAGACATAATGTGTTTCTTTTTGAAAGTCCCCGGCTGCACCCTCCTCATTCTCAGCTGCCAGAATGAAAAATGATTGAATCCTGCAGGAGGAGGAGGGGGAAGAATTCCCAGGCTGCTCCATGAGAAACCACCGAGGGATTCTGGGAGAGCAAAAAAGTGACAAAACTGGTTCCCCCTCCCACCTGGGCCCGGCACCCCCTCCTACCTGGGCCCGGCACCCCCTCCCACCTGGGCCCGACACCCCCTCACACCTGGGTCCGGCACCCCCTCCCACCTGGGCCCGGCACCCCCTCCCACCTGGGCTCGGCACCCCCTCACACCTGGGCTCGGCACCCCCTCACACCTGGGCCCGGCTCCACCCTCACACCTGAGTCCGACACCCCCTCACACCTGGGTCCGGCACCCCCTCCCACCTGGGCTCGGCACCCCCTCACACCTGGGCCCGGCTCCACCCTCACACCTGGACCCGGCACCCCCCTCACACCTGGGCCCGGCTCCCCCCTCACACCTGGGCCCGGCTCCCCCCTCACACCTGGGCCCGGCTCCCCCCTCACACCTGGGCCCGGCTCCCCCCTCACACCTGGACTTCTCCGGGGCCCATAGAGCTCAGCAACCCAAATCTACTACCCTCACTTTGTATATACGTCCTGCAGCGGAAAGTCAAAGGCATCGACCCCCTAGTGGATCACTGATCTACTATATGTCTCTACTGCACTCACATCCAGAGCTGCATTCATAATTCTGCTGCCCGCTCTTTAGCTGCATAACAGTATTGGGGGTAGATGTACTTTTAATTTATTAAAAAAAAAAATAATCTAACAAAAAATAAATAAAAAAAAGCCATTTTCATTTTCTTTTTTTTTTTTTTTTTTAGGAGGGGTGGTGGGGGTTCAACAATGACCTAGAAACAATCTTAGGCTATGTTCGCACGTTGCGTTTTTTACCGCGTTTCTGCAGCGTTTTTGGCAGCAGCGTTTTTGGGCAAAAACGCATGCGTTTTTGTTTTCCAGCAAAGTCTATGGGAAAAGCAGAAATCCTGTCTGCACTTTGCTTTTTTTTCTGCAGCGTTTAATTTGCATATTTGTGGTCAAAAACCATGCTGAAAAACAAGCAGCATGTCAGTTGTTTTTGCCATTTCTGCAGCGTTTCCTTAACATTGGAGTCAATGAGAAATGGCAAAAAGCAACCAAAATGACAATTCCTGCGTTTTTGATGCTTTTTACCTGCTTTTCAACTGCGTTTTTGGCTCCAAAAACGCATGCTTTTCTGGCATAAAATTAATGGGTTCTAATGTTCCTTTACACACACACAATAACCGAAAATTTAAATGTAAAAAATTAATAAACTTTAGCTATTTTTCTGTTAAAATGTGCATAACCACTATTATTACATTAAAAATGATAATTTCCCATATAATTTTATTAAAAGTTAATTTTATACTTTTTTTCTCTTTTTTCATTCTGTTTGACTAATTCAACTTTATTTCTCAGTGTCTTGATCTCAAAAACGCATCTGCAGAAACGCAGGTGCAAACGCAGGTAAAAAGCGCTAAAAACGCACTAAAAACGCGGTAAAAACGCATGCGTTTTTAGCGCTAAAAAATGGTCAATAGCCATTTGGTCAAAAACCAAGGGAAGGAAAACGTGCAGAATAAACTGCAGGTACTCCGACGCAACGTGCGCACATAGCCTTAGAGGTTAGTAGGATTTACAGTGATATCAAAGGATTTTTATATTTTAGTAGCTGAATTCAGAATTTTGTAAAAAACAAAATAAAATAAATATATATACAGTGTATATATATATATATATAATATATATATGTGTGTGTGTATGTGTGTATATATATATTTTTATTTTTTTTAATTTATTTTTTATTTATTTTTTTTGTTGTTGTTACTGGCTCCTGAAACCCTGTGCCATTTTTTTATTCTTTTATCCATAGGGTGTGGGGGCTTAGTTGTTTTTTTTTTTTATTTTTGCATGTTGAATGGGTACATAAGACGTCTTCATTGCCTTTTATTGCATTTATTTTTAGGTTGGGGCAGTGAATGAAAACTGTAATTTTTTTTTGTAATTATTATTATTATTAGTATTATTATCATAATTAATTATTATTATTATTTTCCTTTCTCTTTACAATATTTACTTTACGCCTCATTAATATACTATGATAGGATTATTACGGACAGGGCAATAAGGAGTGTTTTTGGTGCAGAATTTTCCCATTTATTAGAATGGATGAAATCTGCAGCAAAAATGCTGAAAGAATTGACATCAGCAGATTATTTTCTGCACCAAATCTGCAAGAGGAAAATAATCACCGAATGCACGTGACTCCAGGAATCTCACTCACTTCACTGGCATCAGGAAATCCTTCAGGTTTTGTGACAAATCAGCACTCAAAAATGCATAAACAATGTGAAACAGCCTTAGGCTATGTGCGCACACTGCAGTTTTTTTTCTCCAGTGAAAAATGTACCTCTGGCCGAAAAAACACATCAAAAAAGGCGTGGGTTTTTGCCGCGTTTCGGTGCATTTTTGCCCCTGTGTTTTTGATAACATTGTCAATGGCAAAATGTAGGGAAAAACGCAGAAAATAAGTGACACGCTGCTTCTTTTTTCTGCGCCCAAAACTGCAGGCAAAAAAGAAGCAATGTGCGCAGCCTTTCTGATTTCTCATAGACTTTGCTGGGGATGGTCATACATACAGTGTAGGACCACAAGCTGCACCAAAAAAAGCAGCAAAAAAAGCAGCGTGTGCACCAAATTTGAAGGCGTTTTTTTTATACTTTGTTCTTCCCTTTTTATTTTCAGTCCCTTTCCTCTTCGGTCTTTTTAACTCTTTTCATCTCTTGCACTGACTTCTCACATAGCAAACTTACAGTAAAAGAAAACTAAACACACAGAAAGCTCGGCCCCTCCAACCTTCGCCACTTAACTGGTGCTGTCAGAAATTGACAGCTGCAGCAGGTACAGCGGTGACAGCCGGCAGCTGCCTCTATCTGCAGTGTCTGGCGCTCAGCTCCGATGGTTGCCATTTTACCCCGTAAATCTCTGACACCACCATTTTAAAGGGAATCGGTCACCAGGTTTTTGCCACCTAATCTGAGAGCAGCATAATGTAGGGGCAGAGATCCTGATTCCAGCGATGTGTCACTTACTGGGCTGCTTAGTGCAGTTTTGATAAAATCATTGTTTAATCAAGAGGAGATTATCATTACAGGACTACTTGGCGTGGTGCAGGTAGTCCAGCATATTCATGAGCTCTGTATAACTGCTGAGAAAACATTGATGTTATCAAAATGACAGCACACAGCTCAGTAAGTGACACATCACTGGAATCAGGGTCTCTGCCTCTACATTATGCTGCTCTCAGATGGGAGAGCAAAAACCTGGTGACAGATTCCCTTTAAGTGATCAGGTTGTTGTTTGGTTTTCATAGTCATATATCTGCACCTGATGTATCAGTACGGGTTGATGTAGCATTAACCCTTTATCCTCTTGTCAATCACTGCTCCGTATACTGCGCATGTACGGTGACAACTTGTGCGGAGTTCATCGTTTCTTGGCCGCCGCTTCTTGGCCCAGTAATGGTCTTAAGTGAGCAAATAAACAAATCTGCAGATTTTGGAGTTGTTATTATGTTCTGACAAAGTGTCTGGAAATTGCTGCTGAGGAACATTACACCAGATTTCTCCACATAGCTGATAACAGAGAATAATTGATAACTTTTTTGCAACCAATGACCCTGGTGTGATGGGAATGTGGCTCATATATTATTTTTAATCATTAAACCCAGTAATGCTAAATATTTTTTTGTCTAATCGTTTACTTATTTCACCCGCTTTAAATAGAGGTGTAGTCAGTCATTGAGGAGGAGGTGGTGAGCTGTGATATAATCTATTGTAACTGGTGGATCATGTGTGTATATAGAGGTGTTATCAGTCATTATACAGGAGGAGGAGGTGAGCTGTGACATCACCTATTATGAATGCTGGATCCTGTGTTATCTACTGTATATAGAGGTGTTAGTAGTCATTGTACAGGAGGAGGAGGTGAGCTGTGACATCACCTATTATGAATGCTGGATCCTGTGTTATCTACTGTATATAGAGGTGTTATCAGTCATTATACAGGAGGAGGAGGTGAGCTGTGACATCACCTATTGTGAATGGTGGATCCTATGATATTTACTGTATTTAGAGGTATCAGTCATTGTACAGGAGGAGGAGAAGGTGAGCTGTGACATCACCTATTATGAATGCTGGATCCTGTGTTATCTACTGTATATGGAGGTGTTATCAGTCATTGTACAGGAAGAGGAGGTGAGCTGTGACATCACCTATTATGAATGCTGGATCCTGTGTTATCTACTGTATATAGAGGTGTTAGTAGTCATTGTACAGGAGGAGGAGGTGAGCTGTGACATCACATATTGTAAACGACTGTAAATAGAGGTGTTATTAGTTATAGTACAGGAAGAGGGGAGCTGTGACATCAGCTATTGTGAATGGTGGCTCCTGTGTTATCTGCTGTATATAGAGGTGTTAGTAGTCATTATACAGGAGGAGGTGAGCTGTGACATCAGCTATTGTGAATGGTGGCTCCTGTGTTATCTGCTGTATATAGAGGTGTTATTAGTCATAGTACAGGAAGAGGTGAGCTGTGACATCACCTGTTGTGAATGGTGGCTCCTGTGTTATCTACTGTATATAGAGGTGTTAGTAGTCATTGTACAGGAGGAGGAAGAGGAGGTGAGCTGTGACATCACATATTGTAAACGACTGTATTTAAAGGTGTTATTAGTCATAGTACAGGAAGAGGTGAGCTGTGACATCACCTATTGTGAATCGTGGCTCCTGTGTTATCTACAGTATGTCCTCCATACTGCTGCTGTCTAATAAGTGTCTTATCTCACCCCAGTGCTGGAATCGCAGCAACACAGTTCAGTACTGCTGCATAATGTCCTCCATGCTGCTGCTTTCTAATAAGTGTCTTATCTCACCCCAGCACTAGATTCACAGTAACATAGTTCAGTACTGCTGCATAATGTCCTCCATGCTGCTGCTTTCTAATAAGTGTCTTATCTCACCCCAGTGCTGGATTCGCAGCAGCACAGTTCAGTACTGCTGTATAATGTCCTCCATGCTGCTGCTTTCTAATAAGTGTCTTATCTCACCCCAGTGCTAGATTCACAGCAACACAGTTCAGTACTGCTGCATAATGTCCTCCATACTGCTGCTGTCTAATAAGTGTCTTATCTCACCCCAGCACTAGATTCACAGCAACACAGTTCAGTACTGCTGCATAATGTCCTCCATACTGCTGCTTTCTAATAAGTGTCTTATCTCACCCCAGTGCTGGAATCACAGCAACACAGTTCAGTACTGCTGTATAATATCCTCCATACTGCTGCTTTCCAATAAGTGTCTTATCTCACCCCAGTGCTGGATTCACAGCAACACCGATCAGTACTGCTGCATAATGTATATTATTATTATTATTATTATTATTATGTCCTCCATGCGGCTGCTTCTTCTAAATATATACAAGACAGAGCTGGAATCCCTCATGTCTGTGTGTGCTGTGTACGGGAGACCTCACAACAGTTTGTCTGCACCTACTAGCTCAGAGACAACTGGAAATTAAAGAGACAGAACTTGTATAGTGGAAAACTGCTGAAAATGCAAAATAAAAGTCATATAATGGGCAGAAATAGAGATATTCTCCCTCCATGTAGAAACATGAAGGCTTATTCTGAAAGGTGCCTTAATGAGATGACCCCGCTGACTTTGTCCCAGTCTACACAGTTAAGCCAAGATCTTCGTATGTTCTTTAGTGTCCAAAACTGGAATATTTTATGGATCGTCCCATAAAAGAACATCACCTTTCATGTTAAACGGCACCATGAATGTAAAGCCAAGGAAGGCGCTGGATATGGGTCAGTATCTCTCATGGTGCCTCATAACATTGCTCACTTCTGATCCCTATCCCAAGCTCGCACAATGCTTTTTTGCACATACTGTACCACAGCTGACAGACATCTGCTCCCCCCGGGGCGGGCACGTTAACATGGAGGGCTGGAATGTGTAGGGTTAATCGGTTTATGGAGATGAACTTGGCAGATGTTTGCGCTTTCTCTGATTCTGACATCTGCGTCCACTTGTCTTAAAAAAGCTTCATAAAAGATCTGAGGATTGGCTTATCTCCCTCCTTTAGGAAAGGCTCCATCAGCCCATACGTAAACAATTTATTTCCTTTGCCTGAGTCAATGGACACCAGACACGGCTTCTGTGAGCTAAGGGGGGAGCGCGTCCTCCAAAAGCCAAGGAATGCTCAGGAACGTCGTCTATATACCTTCCACTACTGGCACATGACCACCGATGGCCACTGATGCCTTAGTGACTGTGCTGACGGAGGATTTTAAGGCTGGACTATTTTGGGCTGGAACAATTGTTTACAAGGCGGACAAAATGGATTGGACACATTTTTTGGTTCTGGGACCTGACAACAAGGAGCGATTAAGCGCAGTTCTGTATGTTTTTGGGATTGTCATCTGCGAGGTCATCCACGATGCATGTCCTCCCAGTGATGGCAATCCTCTATGAATCTTTAAATCTTTTTTTTTTTATATAATAACATATTCCGCAGCACTTTACATAAATCAGGAACACTGTCCCCATTGGGACTCACAATCTAAAGTGCCTATCTGTATGACTTTGGAGTGTAGGAGGAAACCGAAGGAAAGTTATGCAAACATGGGGAGAACATACAAACTCCTTGCAGATGTTGTCTTTGGTGGGATTCGAACCCAGGACCCCAGCGCTATAAGACTGCAGTGCTAACCACTGAGCCACCACAATACTTGCAGTGCTGGCCACTGAGCCAACACAAGACTGCAGTGCTAACCACTGAGCCACCACAAAACTGCGGTGATAACCACTGAGCCACCACAAGACTGCGGTGCTAACCACTGAGCCACCACAATACTGCGGTGCTAACCACTGAGCCACCAGAAGACTGTGGTGCTAACCACTGAGCCACCACAATACTGCAGTGCTAACCACTGAGCCACCACAAGACTGCACTGCTAACCACTGAGCCACCACAAGACTGCACTGCTAACCACTGAGCCACCGTGCCGGCCTCGATGAGCTGACTATACCAGCGCTGATCCTGATGGTTTGCTACAATGTTTCTGTGCAGTTACAGTTACAGTTTATCAGTCTGGAATCTGTCCTGAGCTCACAGAGGATTTCTTGGCTGCGTAAACCTTTAGCTGTTGGTTAAGTGCTGGGTCCGGGCAGTATCTGCCTCTCATAACGAAATCCAGTTCCACATAGGCTGCTTTCACACCTCCGGTTTTAGCAAAGCCGGCCAATCCGGCTCTAAAACCTACGCAACGGATGCGGTGACAATACCGCATCCTTTGCATAAGTGTTTTACAAGCGGCCCGTCCGGTTTTTGCCGCTTACGGCAGGCTACTGAGCATGCGCAGTGGAAAAAACCGCATGCGGCGTCCATAGGCTTGCATTGAAAATCGCACTGTATCGTCCTGATGCGGCGCGATGCGGTTTTTTTTTGCCGGACAAAAAAACGTGCAAGGCAACGTTCCATCCGGCCGCCGCATCGGCTAAATCTGCCGCATGCGGCAAAAACCGGACGGAACGCAAGGCCATGCGGCACAATACGGCACTAATGTAAGTCTATGTAAAAAAAACGCAACCGGCGGCAAAAAAAACCGGTTGCGTTTTTTCTGCAAAGCGCCGGATTGTGCCGCACAGGAAAAAACGGATGTGTGAAAGCAGCCATATGGATACAAATGCAGATCAGAAGCTCCTGTTTGGTCACAGAGCATATACAGTCGTGGTCAAAAGTCTTGGCACCCTTGAAATTGTCCCAGAAAATTAAGTATTTCTCCCAGTAAATGTTTGCAATTACACATGTCTTCTTATACACGTTTATTTGCTTTGTTTGTATTGGCACAACACCAAAAAGGGGCAAATTTGGCATAATTTCACACAAAACTCCAAAAATGGGCCTGAAAAAATTGTTGTCCCGCCTCAGCTTAATATTTGGTTTCTCGCCCTTTGGAATAAACAACTTCCATCAATCGCTTCCTAAAATCGTCCACAGCTTCTTCCTCCTCTCACCTGGAGTCTCGGACTCTTCTTTATAAACGTCTCCAGGTCTCTCATATCTGAAGGCGTCTTTTGTTCTCTCCTCTTCTCCCAATTTTCACATCTCTCCCCAGGTGTCAATGGGGTTTAAATCCAGACTCATTGTGATCTCTTCAGATCTCTCCAGCGCTTTGTTTCCATCCATTTCTGGAGCTTCTTAAAGTGTTTGGGGTCATTGTCCTGCTGGAAGACCCCTGACCTAGGATGCACACCCAGCTATCTGACACTAGGCTCTTGTTACGGGGGGGCTGTCTGATAATAACCGAAAGAAGTATCAGACAGTCAGGGTCCACCGTGCAAAGACTTTGCTGCAGACTATGGCAGAGTGCAATACCTCTGTTAACTCACAGAAGGATATAATAAGTAAGTAAAGCAATTCCTCCCTTACTTGGAGGGTGTGTGGAATGATCTCTGTTAACAATCACAGAGACAAAGGCAATGTGTGCGAAATGGCACCTACCTAGGTCCGCTCTTCTAGTGGTGCAAAAGAGACGAACAGCAGCGTAAGCCGCACAAAGCTCCTACCTGCGTTCGCTCCACTAGTGTGCGAGGACACGAACCACTAGATATGGCACCTGCCTAGGTCCGCTCTTCTAGTGGTGCAAAAGAGACGAACAGCAGCGTAAGCCGCACAAAGCTCCTACCTCTGTTCGCTCCCCTAGTGTGCGAGGATACGAACAACTGCCAGACGCAGTATAAGGAACGTTACCCTAGCGGCAACGTCCACCTACGAGTAGAATCACAAGGCCCAGCCAGACCATGTGCCTCAGGCACCTGCCTATGTCCGCTCCCCTAAGAGGTAAGGATACAGACAGCAGCCGAAGCTGTAAGGTATAAGAACGCTACCCTGCCGGTAGCGCTCACCTAGCATAGACAGAGGAATGCCTAGAGGAACGCGCACAGAGCGTCTACTCATATGCATGAACCAAGAGGACTGAGCACCATGCGGCGTGTGTCAGGGTCTTATATAGACTCTGTGCCTCATCCAAGATGGAGGACACCAGAGCCAATCCGCTGCCAGAACGACAGGAGTGACGTCATGCTGGCCTATCACCGAGCAAGACGTCACAAGCACATGACCAGCGACCAATCGGCATAGAAGGTGTCAGAGACATGTGACCTCGTGTCAGCGATGATGTCACCCACACATGTGCAATGGCTCCAAGATTGGACTTAGTCTCCGGCGCTCGCACATGTGCAGTAGCAAGAAATCTGGACTTAGTCTCCAGCGCTCGCACATGTGCAGTAGCACGAAATCTGGACTTAGTCTCCAGCGCTCGCACATGTGCAGTAGCAAGAAATCTGGACTTAGTCTCCAGCGCTCGCACATGTGCAGTAGCAAGAAATCTGGACATAGTCTCCAGTGCTCGCAGCAACCGTAACAGCTCTACATTGCCATTGAAAATCCTCAATCGACAGTCAGGGCCTCCAGTGCTAGAGGCAGCAAAAAGAACCTCAAAACATCTCTGACCTCCACTATGTGTGACTGAAGGTGCTGTGTTATTTTCTTTGTAGCCTCATTCCATTTTCGGTAAACAGTAGAATGATGATTTACCAACAAGCTGTATCTTGGTCTCATCTGTCCACAAGACGCTTTCCCAGGAGGACTTTTTTTATTTACATTTTGGCGCTTTTTTGTTTCTGTGTCAGCAGTGGGGTCCTCCTAGGTCTCCTCCATAGCGTTTCATTTAATTCAGATGTGGATGGATAGTTCGTGCTGACACTGATGCCTCCTGAGCTGCAGGATGGCTTAAATTTTTTGGGACTCATCCACAATCCGGACTATCCTGCATTACAATTACAATTACATTGCATCAGTTTTTTTCTGCTTTTCAGGTCCAGGGAGATTATAGGTTGTAAACTTTTGGATTATGTTGTGCACCATGGACAAAGGAACATCAAGATCTGTGGAGATGGCCTGGTTATAACGTTGAGATTGTTGATATTTTTCAACAATTCTTGTTCTCAAGTCCTCAGTCAGTTCTCTTCTTCTCTTTCTGTTCTCCATGGTCATTTGGCACACACAGACACACAATGCAAAAATGTCAACTTCTCCCCTTTTATCTGGTTTCAGGTGTGATCTTCATATTGCCCACGCCTGTTACTTGTCACAGGTGCGTTTGATTGAGCATCACATGCTTGAAGTTGTTTACCCACAATTTTGGAAAGGGGCCGAAAATTCTGTCCAATTTGCCTTTTTTCTCTTTTGTTTTGCGTTGTTCCAATACACATAAAAGAAATAAAAACATGTATAACAAAACACGTGTAACTGCAATCATTTTCTGGGAGAAAGAATTCATTTTCTGGGATAATTTCAAGGGTGCCAGCACTTTTAGCCAGACTGTATTCCATGGCGGCAGCATGGAAATAACTTAGCGCTGTACTCTGTCTATGGGACTGCTGGAGAAAGTAGAGGAGAGCACTTAGTTATTTCCCACAGTCCAATAGACAATTAAGAAAGTGCACCTCCACTTCATTGATTGATGGGGATAATTATCTATTTTGGGAAAATCCTCTAATAATTTTCATGTATCTGTATAGCAGCCACATTATGGCTGTCATGTAAAATAATAAAATGCTCGCGGATCGCCCCTACTCACTGTCTGCACTCGTCATATAGTAAAGCTTCTACCTGCCACCTGTGCTGGTCCCTGACCCTGCACCCCACAGGAGCCCGGTGTCCCTACTCAGTGGCCACAGGTGGGGGAGGTCTCCAGAGATCGGTGTCCCTCCACAGTGGCTACAGGTGGTGGAGGTCTCCGGAGCCTGGTGTCCCTCCACAGTGGCCACAGGTGGTGGAGGTCTCCAGAGCCCGGTGTCCCTCCCCAGTTGCCACAGGGGGTAGACGTCTCCGGAGCCCCGTGTCCCTCCCCAGTGGCTGCAGGTGGTGGATGGCTTTGGAGCCCAGTGTCCCTCCCCAGTGGCCACAGATGGTGGACGTCTCCGGAGCCCAGTGTCCCTCCCCAGTGGCCGCAGGTGGTGGAGGTCTCCGGAGCCCGGTGTCCCTCCCCAGTGGCCACAGATGGTGGACGTCTCCAGAGCCCAGTGTCCCTCCCCAGAGGCCGCAGATGGTGGACGTCTCCGGAGCCCGGTGTCCCTCCCCAAAGGCCGCAGATGGTGGACGTCTCCAGAGCCCAGTGTCCCTCCCCAGAGGCCGCAGGTGGTGGAGGTCTCCGGAGCCCGGTGTCCCTCCCCAGTGGCCGCAGATGGTGGACGTCTTCGGAGCCCAGTGTCCCTCCCCAGTGGCCGCAGGTGGTGGAGGTCTCTGGAGCCCGGTGTCCCTCCACAGTGGCCGCAGGTGGTTGAGGTCTCCAAAGCCCGGTGTCCCTCCACAGTGACCGCAGGTGGTGGAGGTCTCCAGAGCCCGGTGTCCCTCCCCAGTGGCCGCAGGTGGTGGAGGTCTCCAGAGCCCGGTGTCCCTCTCCAGTGACCGCAGGTGGTGGAGGTCTCCAGAGCCCGGTGTCCCTCCCCAGGGACCGCAGGTGGTGGAGGTCTCTAGAGCCCGGTGTCCCTCCCCAGGGACCGCAGGTGGTGGAGGTCTCTAGAGCCCGGTGTCCCTCCCCAGGGACCGCAGGTGGTGGAGGTCTCCAGAGCCCGGTGTCCCTCCCCAGTGACCGCAGGTGGTGGAGGTCTCCAGAGCCCGGTGTCCCTCCCCAGTGACCACAGGTGGTGGAGGTCTCCAGAGCCCGGTGTCCCTCCCCAGTGGCCACAGGTGGTGGAGGTCTCCAGAGCCTGGTATCCCTCCCCAGTGACCGCAGGTGGTGGAGGTCTCCAGAGCCCGGTGTCCCTCCCCAGTGACCGCAGGTGGTGGAGGTCTCCAGAGCCCGGTGTCCCTCCCCAGTGGCCACAGGTGGTGGAGGTCTCCAGAGCCTGGTATCCCTCCCCAGTGGCCACAGGTGGTGGAGGTCTCCAGAGCCTGGTATCCCTCCCCAGTGGCCACAGGTGGTGGAGGTCTCCAGAGCCTGGTATCCCTCCCCAGTGGCCACAGGTGGTGGAGGTCTCCAGCGTACACCGTTCTCCTTCT
The DNA here is from genome assembly GCF_048569485.1 of Anomaloglossus baeobatrachus. Lineage (NCBI taxonomy): Eukaryota > Metazoa > Chordata > Amphibia > Anura > Aromobatidae > Anomaloglossus > Anomaloglossus baeobatrachus. The sequence goes on along the minus strand of NC_134363.1, from coordinate 186,571,021 downwards.
TTCCCATCTGCTTTGCCTTCTGCTGTTGTTATTATCCCTTGTACAGCTGTTTTCCTTGATAGATCTGAATATACTTAGCTGCTGACCCTTTGCTACGTTCCTCTGGCCTTGGAACAAGGTTAACAAAATGTGTCCCTCAGCAGATTTCTGCCTCGTCAGTCCAGGAGCATTTGGTGCAGATGAGGTTTATGTTATCAAAGGGAAAACATCTGTGACCCTTTAATACGCGGGGCTGCTGTGGAGTCCACTGCCGGGGATTCTGTACCTTCCGCTTAGTACATGGGTGCAAGCTACAGCAGCCACTGGGGAAGTGCCTGTGTATTAGTACGTAGGGCCGATCTACAGCAAACCGTGCACCCTGGGGGGTGCTGAACCTTCGTCTCAGAACATGGGGCCAATTTACAGTCTACCACTATGGGCTGAACCTTCATCTTCGTGCATGGAGCTGATCGATAGTCCACCATAAGGATGTTGTACCTTTGTTTTAGTACATAGGGCTGTTTTACGCTCCACCACAGAGGTTGTGTACCTTCGCCCCAGTACATGGGGCCGATGTATGTGTTGCGGGCGGGGTCCAGACTGTAGCTAAGGGGCTGCTCAGGGACACTCGGATCCGGGGCTTTACTGTGGCTCGAGTTGGAACTGGACACGGGCTCGAGCAGCGGTCCGCCACCCACAAGTGAAAAGGGGTTATTTACAAGGGATAGAGTCTTTGTCACTGACGACACCCGCGGTGATGATAGATGGCACCACCGCTGCTGGTATATGGGGTACCCGGGTCTGATGGAGCAGGGCAGCAAGGTGGGATACTCTCCACGGGTAGGGGAGGTGTAGTCCCGGGGCCCAGGGTATTGTGAGAGGGATTGCAGGGAGCAGGAAACTCACAGTTCAGTTGTCGTGGTGCTGGATGGGGCTGTTTTGATGTGGAGGGTCAGGAACGCAGATGGAAGAAATACTCAGAGTCCAGTACTTAACCAGAAATTGCTGGTGTCTGTAGGCCTTTGGTACAGGGGTGTTCGGATCCCACAACGGGTACACGAAGCAGGGCCCTCTCTCTCTCCTGCACTCCAGCTGACAGTCACCTTTTCCTCTTCGGTTTCGGACGGGGGAAGTCCTTTCTCTGCACAAGTCTGGGGTCCCGTGCACACTACCGGTGGGCCACTAACCTGCCCCGGTCCACTACGGGTTCCCCCTGAGCCTACTCTCACTTCAGCTCCTAGATCTCGGCTTTCGCCTTTCTTCACTTCCCCAGCAGCCCAGGAGCTACAACCCCTGTCTGCTCTCCTCTCGCTCCCTTCTCTGACTGGCTCTCAACTCCTCCCCTCCTGCTCTTTTAGTTACACTGGGGGGAGGGTGCGGCTGCCTCACTGTACCAGTATGGGATCAGGTGGTACCAAGGAGGATTAACTTTTTCTGTGACTACTTGGTTTTGCCAGGGCATCACATATGCTACACCGCTTGGGATGTTGAGCCTCCGTCTTACTACGTTGGGTCATCTACAGTCCTACGGTGTTGCTGTGCTTATCTCAGGACATCGGTGGATTCAGCACAACCTTGGATTTGGTGGGTATAATGTATGACAGGTGACCTTGCTTTTTTATTTTCCTTTAAAGACAGCATTTGCTCAAAACAGGAAACAGAATCCAACAGAATTGGGAGGACCCTAAAACAATCAGATGTCTCACTGATGGGTGACCGGATTCTGACCATGAAGGCATCTGGAGGCTGAGGTTCTTAGAGGAGACCACTGTAACAGCCCACCTTGAGGCGACACATCCCACGGGGACATCCATGACTATCCTGCTGGTCAGGTCTGCATTGGGAGGACCCTAAGACAAATGATGTGTCACTGATGGGTGACCGGATTCTGACCATGAAGAGATGTAGGGGGCTGAGGTTCTTAGTGGAGGCCATTGTAACAGCCCACCTCGAGGCGACACATCCCATGGGGACATCCATGACTATTCTGCTGGTCAGGTCTGCATTGGGAGGACCCCAAGACAAATGGATGTGTCACTGATGGGTGACCAGATTCTGACCATGAAGAGATCTGAAGGCCGAGGTTCTTAGAGGAGACCACTGTAGCAGCGCACCTCGGGGCGACACATCCCACCTCCATGACTATCCTGATTCCCATTGCTTGGACCCAATAACAATATTTGTTTTTTGCTGTGTGGTCTCTACTTCAGTTATGGGTTCCTACTCTTTAGGGGGGCAATACACAATGGGTAGGTTTACACATAAGGAGCGGTGATCACCGATATCGGTGCTTATTTGAGGCTCTTTTACATTGGCTGATGCCAACTATATGGAGACAGAACTGTCAGTAATACTAATATATTGTCCCCTTGCATGTTGTCAGTAGGACGTCCCCATATTACAGGGGGTGATGTTCTGCCAACAGCAATGATGCAGACCCCCACATCTGATACGATCAGCTGGCATAGGGTACAATGCTCATACCTCAGCTGATTGCCCGTCCCTCGCCCGATATGAAGCATATTAGCCATCTTCTAGCCTCCTATGCAGTGTATATGGCTGTATTGTCAATAATCGTTCTCGAGATGTTGGTTTGATCACCCACCGTCCAGCCATCAGCCGGCTTCTGTCTTCTGTATATGGCCCCATGGACTGGGAGCAATGCATCACTGGTGGACACTGGTGGTTGATGGACTCTGGGCAGGGGGATGTCGGTGTAACATATGGGAATGGACCGGACTCGATGAATACAGACTGTTCTTCCATGGACATGACCTTAGATGTCCTCCACAATCTCCATAAATAAAACCATCAGTGGAAGGCTTGAAGGAAGCGTCCATACGTGTGATGTCCTGCAGACGGGACCCCGGGCGCACTCTCGCTGTTAATCGTCTCATCATGGGGATTTGTAGGGACAGGTTTTATTCTGGCTCTTTAAGTGCGTTGCAGTCATGACATCTTTCCTCTTTACATATGAAAGGCTTGCGCCGCTCATCACAATTTTCCCTTTTCTGCCGCTCCGGTTATTTCCCCTGTAATGTTGCACGTCTGCATCTGCCTCCCATTAACTTCAGGCCTAAAATTGGCTAAAAGTATTTCACAGTTCATACATCTCCCCGGCACCGGCTTCCCTTCTGCAAAACATAGCCTTAAAATAGTGGAATTATGCATTTTGCATGCGCTCGTTTCTTCCAGTGACATCTGAAATCCTCATGAATGTGATGAGAGATTTGTTTACCGCAGAAAACATGGAAAAGTAGAAAAAGCGCCGCATCTGAGAGTGTGGGGACGGAGGGGGTGCTTACTATTCACTGATGAGCTGGATTATCCCGTACCCCCAGAGTCAGTGTCATTATCCTGTACCCCAAGTGTCAGTGTCATTATCCTGTACCCCCAAGTGTCAGTGTCATTATCCTGTACCCCCAGTGTCAGTGTCATTATCCTGTACCCCCAGTGTCAGTGTCATTATCCTGTACCCCCAGTGTCAGTGTCATTATCCTGTACCCCCAGTGTCAGTGTCATTATCCTGTACCCCCAAGTGTCAGTGTCATTATCCTGTACCCCCAGTGTCAGTGTCATTATCCTGTACCCCCAGTGTCAGTGTCATTATCCTGTACCCCCAGTGTCAGTGTCATTATCCTGTACCCCCAGTGTCAGTGTCATTATCCTGTACCCCCAAGTGTCAGTGTCATTATCCTGTACCCCCAGTGTCAGTGTCATTATCCTGTACCCCCAGTGTCAGTGTCATTATCCTGTACCCCCAGTGTCAGTGTCATTATCCTGTACCCCCAGTGTCAGTGTCATTATCCTGTACCCCCAGTGTCATTATCCTGCACCCCCAGTGTCAGTGTCATTATCCTGCACCCCCAGTGTCAGTGTCATTATCCTGCACCCCCAGTGTCAGTGTCATTATCCTGTACCCCCAGTGTCAGTGTCATTATCCTGCACCCCCAGTGTCAGTGTCATTATCCTGCACCCCCAGTGTCAGTGTCATTATCCTGCACCCCCAGTGTCAGTGTCATTATCCTGCACCCCCAGTGTCAGTGTCATTATCCTGTACCCCCAGTGTCAGTGTCATTATCCTGTACCCCCAGTGTCAGTGTCATTATCCTGTACCCCCAGTGTCAGTGTCATTATCCTGTACCCCCAGTGTCATTATCCTGCACCCCCAGTGTCAGTGTCATTATCCTGCACCCCCAGTGTCAGTGTCATTATCCTGCACCCCCAGTGTCAGTGTCATTATCCTGTACCCCCAGTGTCAGTGTCATTATCCTGTACCCCCAGTGTCAGTGTCATTATCCTGTACCCCCAGTGTCAGTGTCATTATCCTGTACCCCCAGTGTCATTATCCTGCACCCCCAGTGTCAGTGTCATTATCCTGCACCCCCAGTGTCAGTGTCATTATCCTGCACCCCCAGTGTCAGTGTCATTATCCTGTACCCCCAGTGTCAGTGTCATTATCCTGTACCCCCAGTGTCAGTATCATTATCCTGCACCCCCAGTATGTGTCATTATCCTGTACCCCCAGTGTCAGTGTCATTATCCTGTACCCCCAGTGTCAGTATCATTATCCTGCACCCCCAGTATGTGTCATTATCCTGTACCCCCAGTGTCAGTATCATTATCCTGCACCCCCAGTATGTGTCATTATCCTGTACCCCCAGTGTCAGTGTCATTATCCTGTACCCCCAGTGTCATTATCCTGTACCCCCAGTGTCAGTGTCATTATCCTGCACCCCCAGTGTCATTATCCTGCACCCCCAGTGTCATTATCCTGCACCCCCAGTGTCATTATCCTGCACCCCCAGTATCAGTGTCATTATCCTGCACCCCCAGTGTCAGTGTCATTATCCTGTACCCCCAGTGTCAGTGTCATTATCCTGTACCCCCAGTGTCATTATCCTGTACCCCCAGTGTCATTATCCTGTACCCCCAGTGTCATTATCCTGCACCCCCAGTGTCATTATCCTGCACCCCGAGTGTCAGTGTCATTATCCTGTACCCCCAGTGTCAGTGTCATTATCCTGTACCCCCAGTGTCAGTGTCATTATCCTGTACCCCCAGTGTCAGTGTCATTATCCTGTACCCCCAGTGTCGGTGTCATTATCCTGTACCCCCAGTGTCGGTGTCCTTGTATTGTCGCCACATGTAGCAGAGCACCCCTTGTTCTCTTCTAGTCACCTTTTATTGATGTCATATTCTGTATTTTTAGGATTTTTCTGCATCTGTAAACTCTTGTCCTCTTACACTGAAGGTGCACACATCCGGAGACTTGCTGATACTTGTAGTACCTCAACAGCTGGAATTGCTTTTACCTTCCTCCATCTGGTATGTAGAATATGGCGCCGCCCGCTGCTACTGTAATGTACAATCGCCCTGCTCCCATATTAACTTACCCGACCTAATGTAATGTGAGGCTTGTGCCATTCATCACACGGGATTCCTGCAGCTAAATGGCTCTTTACACACTCACTATTCAGGACTGTCCTGTCAGTGCTCTCCATAAATTACCCGTCCCCTGTGTCTCCCCTCAGACAAATGCGGGACGTTTCCTGCCCGGCGTCTGATGAGGTCATCGCGCCTCAGCACTGGGGGATAGGGGTTAACGGGGTTTTGGTTTGCCCCCGGTTCCCTAGAGGTGTTTTGCTGAGACGCCCTTTTAATGTTTGGGCTGCGATGGGCCCTGTCACAAACCACCGGGGGGGTCACTCAGAAATCCCCCGCGCTGGCTACCAGTACGTCACAATCGGGGGGTAACAAGTGGGGGTCACCCCTCCTTTATACCTCCCGACCGACAGACAGAGCACGTGACGCGCTCTCTAGCGCCCCTCTTATAGTCAGGCCAATTATGGAATTGCCCGACCATAAGCAAGGAGGCCGCTATACTACTTATGCCGATTATTGAAGGGTCCCCGGTGAGAGTAAGGTATATATTCCCCCGACCTCCGCGGGCGGAATATATAAAATCTCCCCGAATCTCACTGGCCTCCCCACAATAATCCTTGGCACAATTCGCTGCCACCAACCGATTTACGGTAACTATTAGCCGAACACACAGACGTGGGATTCAAGATCGAGATAACAGAACAGCCCAAGATTAATTATATAATTTAATCAGCCTAAAGCACACTAGAAACTACAATATATACAATAGGGAATCTACAGAATATACATATGTCAGAGTACAGTTACAGACAAAGCATGGTTTACAAACAGGCATACACAGTTCCAGCAGTTACCTTGTTGCGTCTGGCCACAGGGGGGCGCTGTACCCAGGTTTCTAGGATCCTTCCCACAGATGTTTCCTACACGTGCCCCCAGCGAAAGAACCCTGGAAAATGGCCGAAGTAGGGTTATCAACCTGGGCAAGTCCAGGTCCCCTCCTACCTTCGTGACCTCACAGGGAGCACTGCTCCACCCCTGGCTTGAGTTATGGACAATATCCCAACATGGAATATGGGCCATAACTTTGCCTGGGAGCGTCGTAGGCGGACGCCAATGCTCTCATTGTGACAGTTATGAATTTAGCTACAGAACGAGGGGACTCATGACCTGTCTGCCAGTTCCCCATTGGCTGATATCACGCCTGGGGCATTTCCCAATGTCCTGCTCCCATAAAAAGGGTGTGCCGGCATCGGCCGCATGCGGAGACACCATTTTTATGGTTGCCATATTTATCGGAAATATGGCTTGCGAGATATGAACCATTTTTTACTGGAGTCGTTCTGTCTGGCTAGTTCCATAGCCTTGCTAATTAGCTAGCAGCTCCTACTACAGGGTGACGGCAGGGAGTCATCCTGTGTCCATTGTTCCCACACCACCTCATTTCCATATCACAGGACATGGCCATGGAGGTGTAACACCTTCACAGATGCTGGACATTGAGAACAAGAAGGGAGGGGGCACTGCCAGGGAGTGATGAGAGATTATGACTGGAGTCATAATTCATCTTCATATCCCGGGATTTGCCTCACACCTCCCCCCTTTTGAGGGCGCTAGGGGGCAGCACACTCCGGTGTTCCCCCGTGCGCCCGTCCGCGACCTCTCCTTGTCGGGACAGCCCGTCTGCGTTACCGTGGTCACGGCCCCTTTTGTGGCGAATGGTGAAGTTGTATTGCTGGAGCGCAAGGCTCCATCGCAACAATCGCCCATTCGTCCCAGAGACGGTGTGCAACCAGCTGAGGGGATTGTGGTCCGTCTCCACGATGAAGTGGCGCCCGTATAGATAGGGTTGCAGACGCTGCAGGGCCCACACTATGGCCAGGCACTCCTTCTCCATCGTGGAATAGGCAACTTCCCTTGGTAACAGCTTCCTGCTCAGGTACAAGACTGGGTGCTCTTGGCTCGCAGAGTCCACCTGGCTGAGCACCGCACCGAGGCCGAAGTCACTGGCGTCGGTCTGTACTACAAACGGCCGCGTGAAGTCGGCTGCCTGTAGCACGGGCGGGCTGGACAGGGCGTCCTTTAGGGCCCGGAAGGCTGTCTCGCAGTCCATTGTCCAATCGACTGCAGAGGGCAGCTTCTTCTTGGTGAGGTCCGTCAGGGGCTTTGCCAGGCTACTATAGCATGGAACAAACCTCCTATAGTACCCAGCGGTCCCCAAGAAGGACATCACCTGCTTCTTGGTCCTGGGGGTGGGCCAGGATGCGATGGCCTCCACTTTCTCAGGCTCGGGCTTCAGTGTTCCCCCGCCTACCCGGTGACCGAGGTACTGGACCTCGCTCATGGCCAGCTGACACTTGCCCGGCTTGATGGTCAAACCTGCCCGGTGGACCCGCCTGAGCACCTGTGCTAGATGCTCTAGGTGATCTTCCCAGGTGGGACTGAAGACGGCAATGTCATCCAGGTACGCGGCCGCGTACCCTTCAAGTCCCTTGAGCAGGGTGTTGACCATCCGCTGGAAAGTGGCAGGGGCATTCCTCATCCCGAATGGCATCACCGTGGACTCGTACAGTCCAAATGGGGTAATAAAGGCAGAGCGTTCCCTGGCCTTGCGAGTCAGGGGGATCTGCCAATATCCCCGGCTCAGATCCATGATGGTCAGGTACTGAGCCCCGGCCAACTGATCGAGCAGGTCATCGATGCGTGGCATTGGGTACGCATCGGCGACCGTGACCGCATTGAGCCCCCTGTAGTCCACGCAGAACCGAGTGGTTCGGTCCTTCTTAGGGACGAGGACTACAGGCGAGGCCCAAGCGCTGTTGGATGCCTGGATCACCCCCAGCTTCAGCATCTCGTCAATCTCCTGGCGCATGTGTTGCTGCACCTCCAGGGAGACCCGATATGCTGAACGCCGGATCGGGGGATGATCCCCAGTGTCCACGTGATGGACAGCCAAGTCAGTCCTTCCGGGCTGGTTGGTAAACAACCCCCGGAAGGGGTGTAGGGTGGCCCACAGCTGGGACCGTTGGTCCTCCAAGAGCTGGTGGCCAACCTCCACATCCTCAATGGATCCGCCTGCCCTAACCTGGGCTAGCATATCCAAGAGGGTTTCCGCTTCTCCCTCCTCGGGCAGGTTGCACACGGGGAGCGCACATGCCTCCCGCTCATGATGTGCCTTCATCATGTTCGCATGGAAGGGCTTCCGCCTTCCACGGGCAGGGTCCAGGGTGACCAGGTACGTTACAGGGTTGAGCTGCTGGTACACGAGGTATGGGCCTTCCCAGGCTGCCTGAAGCTTGTCCTGTGGTACGGGGACCAGTACCCACACCTTTTGACCCACTTGGTAGGTCCTCTCACAAGCGTTCTGGTCGTACCAACGCTTCTGATCGGCCTGGGCTTGAGCCATATTGTCGTGTACCAGTTGCGTCAAGGCCTGCATTTTGTCCCGGAAGCGCATGACATACTCGATAACCGACACTCCAGGGGTGGCCAAATCCCCTTCCCAAGCCTCTTTCACCAGAGCCAGGGGGCCCCGCACACGTCGCCCGTACAGGAGCTCAAACGGTGAGAATCCTGTTGAGGCCTGTGGAACCTCCCGGTAAGCAAATAACAGGTGTGGGAGATACCGCTCCCAGTCACGCCCATGGGAGTCGACCAACATCTTAAGCATCTGCTTTAAGGTGCCATTGAACCGCTCGCACAGGCCATTAGTCTGTGGATGGTACGGGCTGGCCACCAGATGTCGCACCTGGACTTGCTTACAGAGGGCCTCCATCAGCTGGGACATGAATTGGGTCCCCCGGTCAGTGAGCATTTCCTGGGGAAAACCCACTCGGGAGAAAATCTCCAGCAATGCGGTGGCCACCTTGTCAGCCCGAATGGACGACAAGGCCACTGCTTCTGGGTACCGGGTGGCATAGTCCACTACCGTCAGTATGAAGCGTTTCCCGGAGCTGCTGGGGATGGCCAGCGGGCCGACCAGATCCACAGCCACCCTCCTGAAAGGCTCATCGATGATTGGCAGAGATACCAGTGGGGCTTTGGGGCGTGGCCCCGCCTTCCCCACTCTCTGACAGGTTTCACACGAACGGCAGTAGGCAGCCACATCGGCCCCCATTTTTGGCCAGTAGAAATGCTGGTTTAACCTGGCCTTGGTCTTAGCGATCCCTAGGTGTCCGGCCATCGGAATCTCATGTGCGATCCGCAACAACTCCGTCCGGAACGGATAGGGTACCACTAACTGTCGGTCCCTGGGCCACGCCTCCGGTGAACCCTGCTGGACCGTGGCCCGGTACAGCCGTCCTTGGTCCCAGACCACTCGCTCCGGGTCCGAGTCCGAGGGAGGCTGTGCCGCCTGCTCCTTAAGAGCTTTCAGGCTGTCGTCAGCTTCTAACGCTGCCTGAAACCCCTGACTAGATGTGGCCAGAATCGACGAGACTGTCACATCTTCAGTCAGTACCCCGGGACCTGTGTCCTGGCCTCCACCTGACTCGGCTGCCACTTGGTCAGAAGGGGAAGAGCTATCGGACCTCCGGGAGGCCCCTTGGCTTCCAGCACTCCCACTGCGGGTGACAGCGGCCACAGCCGCTGCGACCGTGGGTCGTGCCTGCTCCTCCTCCGTTCCTGACCAAGTCGCCGGTTCAGGCAGACCTACCTGGCTTCCTGACACCCCGGTTGTGGGGGAACCATGCACCGAGATCTTACCTGGGAGCACTTCCGCTCCTGGACCGGCCCCAATCTCACCTGCCTGTTCCCCTCCTGCAGCAACAGAACCCCGCTGTGAAATCTCTGGGGACCCCACATTTGCTGTGGTAGCCCCCACCCCACACACTGGTCCTCCCCCTGCAGCACCCTGCTCTCTGCTTATCCCTGCAGAGGGCAGCAGATCCCAGCTCACAGGCTGGTTACTTGTAGAGGCATTGTCACACCTTTCTCTGACCCCCTCCCCTGTCACAGCTGCAGCTGAGTGTGTGTCTATGGTGTCTATGCAAGCAGAAATATCAGAGTTCACTCCCTCCTCCCTTACATCATTCATAGATAACACATTAACATTGTTAGGAGTCATGTCAGTACGGGCTGAAGGTTCAGCCCTTGGTGGGGGCCCAAACTGGGAGGTTATCTGCCCCAAATCTGTCCCAAGTAGCACGTTTGCAGGGATCCGATCAGTTACCCCCACCTCCCTCACCCCTCGCCCTGCGCCCCAGTCCACATAAATGTCAGCAACAGGCAGCGCCGGGTCAATGCCTCCAATCCCGGAGACAGCGAGGGTTTTTCCAGGGATCAAGTCTTGGGGGGACACCATCTCAGGCCGCACCAGAGTCACCTCCGAGGCGCTGTCTCGCAGTCCTATGGTCACAGACCGGCCGACGGTGACAGGTTGGAAGCTGTCCAGGGACCTACCACCACCCCCACCCACACAATACACCTTGGGCGGCCCTTGGGACGGGGACGGAGCCGGGGCCTTGGGACGCTGAGGGCACATGGCCTTGAAGTGTCCAGGTAGGTTGCACTGGTGGCACCGTCTTGGTTCTGCCACGGGCCTGGAGAGGGGAGTTGAGGGGGACACCCCCTGCAGTCTAGGGGCAGGTGGGGCAGTCGCAGAATTCATCTTACCCCCTCTCCAGGTGCTGCTGGTGGCCGCTCTCCTGGCCTCAGGGGCCCGGTTGTTGGTGTAGTCATCGGCAAGGGCAGCTGTAGCCGTGGACCCCTTTGGCTTCTGGTCTCGGATGAACTGGCGGAGATCCTCAGGGCAGTTCCACAAGAGTTGCTCCGTGATGAACAAGTCCAGGATCTCCGGTCCGGTGGAAAGCTGCAGGCCTTGGGTCCAGTGGTCGGCAGCTCGGGCAAGTGCCCGCCGGTGGTCAGCCCAGGAGTCCTTTGGTCCCTTCTGTAGGCTCCGGAACTTCTTGCGGTAGGACTCTGGAGTGAGGTTGTACTGTTGGATCAGGGCCCGCTTGATGGTGTCGTAGCCCTGATCTGCCTCAGCAGGCAAGTCCCCAAGGATATCCAGGGCCTTACCCCTTAAACGGGGGGTCAGGTATTTGGCCCACTGGTCCTTGTCCAGATGGTGCTGCAAGCAAGTCCGTTCAAAAGCAGTCAAGAAAGAGTCCAAGTCTCCATCCTTCTCCAGCACTGGGAAGTCCTCAACACGGACCTTTGGAAGTTTGGTGTCTCGAAGGTCACGTGTGGCTGATGAGGGCCGGAGCTGAGCTAGCTGCAGCTGGTAGTCACGGTCTGCCTGTCGCTCTCGCTCTCGCTCTTCACGCGCTGCCTGCCGCTCTCGCTCCGCAGCCTCACGCTCTGCGTGCCGCTCCGCAGCCTCAGCGTCACGCGCTGCCTGCCGCTCGGCCCTGCGCTCTGCCAGGAGTTCCTTGTAGCCCTCCTGGTCTCCAGCCTGGAGAAGGGCCATAGCCATTTGAAGAAGGCTATCCGAGCCTCCCAGGCTCGGTGGAATGGCACGTGGTGATCTGCGGCCCGCTGCGGAGCCTGGTGATTCACTGTCCCTTGCAGAGCGGAGGGCTGGCATCTGGCTCGTTGAGGACCCTTGGGTGAGCTGCTCCTCATCTTGTCCATAATTGCCAGCTTGTGCGCTGTCCTCTGCAGAACGGTTTTCTGGCGTCGAGCTCCTGGAGGACTCGTGGGCAACCTCCTCATTACTGCCCACAGCACCGTCCTCCCTCTCTTCGGCTCCTGCTTTAGCATTGGCCAGTTGCATAGCTCTGCTCCTGGTGCCATCAGCCATTCTTGCAGACTTTTGGTCACTGACACAGAACTGACACCTGATGCCTCCACACACCTTACAGTATCTGCACTCTGACACTCTAGTGTTGAGCTAGTCTGAAGACCCCAGCAGCCACAGCTGCTGCAGGCAGTCTTTAGTGTCTGGGAGTATGGGTCTCACACTCACACACACTATTATCTCGATCCCACCGCTATGCCACCAATATGTCACAAACCACCGGGGGGGTCACTCAGAAATCCCCCGCGCTGGCTACCAGTACGTCACAATCGGGGGGTAACAAGTGGGGGTCACCCCTCCTTTATACCTCCCGACCGACAGACAGAGCACGTGACGCGCTCTCTAGCGCCCCTCTTATAGTCAGGCCAATTATGGAATTGCCCGACCATAAGCAAGGAGGCCGCTATACTACTTATGCCGATTATTGAAGGGTCCCCGGTGAGAGTAAGGTATATATTCCCCCGACCTCCGCGGGCGGAATATATAAAATCTCCCCGAATCTCACTGGCCTCCCCACAATAATCCTTGGCACAATTCGCTGCCACCAACCGATTTACGGTAACTATTAGCCGAACACACAGACGTGGGATTCAAGATCGAGATAACAGAACAGCCCAAGATTAATTATATAATTTAATCAGCCTAAAGCACACTAGAAACTACAATATATACAATAGGGAATCTACAGAATATACATATGTCAGAGTACAGTTACAATCAAAGCATGGGTTACAAACAGGCATACACAGTTCCAGCAGTTACCTTGTTGCGTCTGGCCACAGGGGGGCGCTGTACCCAGGTTTCTAAGATCCTTCCCACAGATGTTTCCTACACGTGCCCCCAGCGAAAGAACCCTGGAAAATGGCCGAAGTAGGGTTATCAACCTGGGCAAGTCCAGGTCCCCTCCTACCTTCGTGACCTCACAGGGAGCACTGCTCCACCCCTGGCTTGAGTTATGGACAATATCCCAACATGGAATATGGGCCATAACTTTGCCTGGGAGCGTCGTAGGCGGACGCCAATGCTCTCATTGTGACAGTTATGAATTTAGCTACAGAACGAGGGGACTCATGACCTGTCTGCCAGTTCCCCATTGGCTGATATCACGCCTGGGGCATTTCCCAATGTCCTGCTCCCATAAAAAGGGTGTGCCGGCATCGGCCGCATGCGGAGACACCATTTTTATGGTTGCCATATTTATCGGAAATATGGCTTGCGAGATATGAACCATTTTTTACTGGAGTCGTTCTGTCTGGCTAGTTCCATAGCCTTGCTAATTAGCTAGCAGCTCCTACTACAGGGTGACGGCAGGGAGTCATCCTGTGTCCATTGTTCCCACACCACCTCATTTCCATATCACAGGACATGGCCATGGAGGTGTAACACCTTCACAGATGCTGGACATTGAGAACAAGAAGGGAGGGGGCACTGCCAGGGAGTGATGAGAGATTATGACTGGAGTCATAATTCATCTTCATATCCCGGGATTTGCCTCACAGGCCCCAATGCAAAGTTTGAGCCTGGGCCTAAATTCTATAAAGACATACAAGTTGCTCCCTTCCCCCTTAATTGTGTAATAGTGACCCCCCCATTCTGTACTAATGTTCCCCATCCTGGGCCACTTCCTGGTAAATATGTCCCCCATCCTAGTGTATGACTTCATCATGGCTATTTCCTGGTATATATAGCCTCATCCTGCTATATACCGTATGTCTCCATCATCGCCCCATCCCAGTATATGTCCACATCATGGCCACATAATGGTTTATGACCCTATCATGGCTATATTCTGGTATATATGTCCCCATAATGGCCCCATCCTGGTATATATGTCCCCATCATGGCCTATCCTGGTATATATGGCCCCATCATGACCTATCCTGGTATATGTCCCCATTTTGGTATATATGTCCCCATAATGGTCCCATCCTGGTATATATGTCCCCATCCTGGTATATATGGCCCCATAACGGCCCCATCCTGATATACATGTCCCCATAATGGCCCCAGCCATCCTGGTACATGTGATACATCCGGGTGCCGCACACAGTAAAAAATAAACGATTATACTTGCCTTCCCCCCGCTCCCCTGATGTCGTCCTCCAATGATGGCATGCCACAACTGATCAGCGTGTGAGTGGCGCAGAGCATGATGTCACTGTGGGCCCACTTACAGCGCGGACAACTGCCAGGTACCGGCATAATCCATTCCATACCCTGGATTATGGGCGTGGGGAGCAGTGAATATTTATAGCCTTAATCGGCAGCTGGCACATCGCAGTGCAGGGACCCAACGAGTCTCTGTGCTGCAATGTATTTTATCTGGATGAGTGTCCTCGAATGCACATTTAGCTGAAACATGGGCTGGGGCCGGCGGGCACCCTGTACCTATGGGATTGGTCACAATCGCTGCAACCTCGATTGTTACACCCCTGGGTTCACTTATCGGCGATACGGCTGTACCCCATTTAGCTCCACCCCATGCCTGTTTTCCCTATTTCAACTTTGATCAGTCAGCCTCCTTTTATGTTTTTCGCAGTTTAGCTGTCAATCATGTGACTTAAAGGGGTTTACTCCTTTTAATTGCCCATGCTCAGTACCACAGGGCCCCTGTTCTCATGATCAGCGGAAGTCCCAGTCATTAGACAACCCCCCCATCACGATTGTCACTACCTGCTGCGTTGGTGTGTGAAGGTCGCTTGTTTTGCTACTTCCTCCTTTCTGTGTTTCCCCTCCCTGTACACCATTTGTTGTTCCCTATTGTTGGTAATAGGTGTGTGTGAGTTTTGTTTCTACCCCTGTCTGTCAGTATCATCAGTGCGGTTTTTCGACTTCTGTCCTTGTTCGTCCCTGAGGTGGTGGTTTGTAGAGGGGTGGTCTTACCATTAGGGACAAGGACAGGAGATAGGGAGACGTTGGGGGCCCGGACCTTCCTACCATTAAGGGTACCTCTGGGTGGAGGGAAAGCCTAGGGTACGCTTAGTCTGAGAGTCAGCGTAGGGACTCCCTTTCAGTCACCCCCTTGATGATATAGGTTGTGCATAGGACATCCCCTTTAAGTCACATGACTGACAACCAAACTACAATCGGCATCTTTGGATGTGACTGGAGTGTAATCGGCGCCAACACAGTTCACACTTTGCGGCTGGTTTTGAAAAATTGTGACAATAAAAATCCACACTGCGGCCTCAAGGTGTGAACGCAGCCTAATATATATTATGGGACCTCGGTAGCGTCTTATGTTCAGAATCTCAGTATCCGCTGAATGGTGTCATCCGGGGGAGTGGTAGTAATGGCCGCCAGCTCGCCCTCCTCGCACAGTTTTCGCCCCTGAGCAGGCCAGGCTCAGGTTTGTTAAATATACATCCACAGGCGTCTGTATCCACACGCAGTCACGTGGCTTCTTCCCGGATTTGCAGGCCGAGGTTTTCTTAACTCGTTAGTATTGGCACGGCGGAGCCGGGGGGTTGGAGCGAGGTCCTGAGTCCGGGCCCGGCCAGCAGCAGGTTAAGGAATCCTGAGATGCGGAGCACCGTGTGTGGCCCGTCTTCAATGAATTGTAAATACTCCCAAGGTTCAGCTCCGTAGGAGGCGCAGAGACCCGGCCAAAAGTCTCTGACAGCAGCTTGCTAATTTATTTAATTTTCCTTCTTTTTTTTTGCCATTGAACATTCGTTCTCCGGGAATTTTCTCTTTTTCTGTTTTGCAATATTATGTACAAATAAATGAGATCACGGATTTCTGCCTCATTTCTCCCGACACCAAACAATTATCAGGGTGGTGTCCTCCTAATGATCGCACGGGTGGAAAGCAAATACATGACAGAAGAGAAAAGACGCGCGTCGTCTGCGGAGATCGGGCACGCAGAGAGAGACGTGGACCCGCGGCGGGCACTTGTAGTGCACCACGTAGCGGCGGCTGGTCGCGGTTTTCGTCCTGCGTTTGGCCCTGCACAGTGCTGCCCCAGTTATCATCAACATTTCCTATGACGTTGCTCATTAATGTCTCCTTCAGATTCGCTGCTGAATAATTTGGACAAACAGAAACAAAATTTGTTTGTGCTGTTATATTCTTTACCATTGAGGCACTAATATGTGCGCTCTAAAAGGTGGGTCTGGTATATACACACCTATATGACAGGTTTAATATATAAGCAATATGGCGGGTAGTGTTAACTGGTATTGGCACTCGGAAACTATGACACCTTTGTTTGGAACATGTCAAGTACTGCTTTTAGGTAACTGTATGGTGTTATTAGGAGACTACGCTGTATTATAGAAACCTGGCACTGCTGTTTACAGACTCTTCTGCACCATTTGGGGGCTGTATGGCCCTGTTATTAGGAAGCTGTATGGCCCTGTTATTAGGAAGCTGTATGGCCCTGTTATTGGGAAGCTGTATGGCCCTGTTATTGGGAAGCTGTATGGCCCTGTTATTAGGAAGCTGTATGGCCCTGTTATTAGGAAGCTGTATGGCCCTGTTGTTAGGGATCTGTATGGCTCTGTTATTAGGAAACTATATGGCCCTGTTATTAGGAAGCTGTAATACACTATTAGGAAGCTGTATGGCCCTGTTATTAGGAAGCTGTATGGCCCTGTTGTTAGGAAACTGTATGGCACTGTTATTAGGAAACTGTATGGCATTTTTATTAGGAAACTGTATGGTCCTGTTATTGGGAAGCTGTATGGCCCTGTTATTAGGAAGCTGTATGGCCCTGTTATTAGGTAGCTGTATGGTCCTGTTATTGGGAAGCTGTATGGCCCTGTTATTGGGAAGCTGTATGGCCCTGTTATTAGGAAGCTGTATGGCCCTGTTATTAGGAAGCTGTATGGCCCTGTTGTTAGGGATCTGTATGGCTCTGTTATTAGGAAACTATATTGCCCTGTTATTAGGAAGCTGTAATACACTATTAGGAAGCTGTATGGCCCTGTTATTAGGAAGCTGTATGGCCCTGTTGTTAGGAAACTGTATGGCACTGTTATTAGGAAACTGTATGGCATTTTTATTAGGAAACTGTATGGTCCTGTTATTGGGAAGCTGTATGGCACTGATATTAGCAGGCTGTATGGCACTGATATTAGCAGGCTGTATGGCCCTGTTATTAGGAAGCTATATGACCCTGTTATTAGGAAGCTGTATGGTCCTGTTATTAGGAAGCTATATGGCCCTGTTATTAGGGCACTTTATTCCACTGTTATTGGGAGGCTGTATGGCCCTGTTATTGGGAAGCTGTATGGCCCTGTTATTGGGAAGCTGTATGGCCCTGTTATTGGGAAGCTGTATGGCCCTGTTATTGGGAAGCTGTATGGCCCTGTTATTGGGAAGCTGTATGGCCCTGTTATTAGGAAGCTGTATGGGTTTGTTATTGGGAAGCTGTATGGCCCTGTTATTAGGAAGCTGTATGGCCCTGTTATTAGGAAGCTGTATGGTTTTGTTATTGGGAAGCTGTATGGCCCTGTTATTAGGAAGCTGTATGGCCCTGTTAATAGGAAGCTGTATGGTTTTGTTATTGGGAAGCTGTATGGCACTGAGATTAGGAAGCTGTATGGCCCTGTTATTAGGAAGCTGTATAGCACTATTATTAAGAAGCTATATGGCCCTGTTATTAGGAAGCTGTATGGCCCTGTTATTAGGAAGCTGTATGCCCTGTTATTGGGAAGCTGTATGGCACTGTTATTAGGAAGCTGTACGGTCCTGTTATTAGGAAGCTGTACGGTCCTGTTATTAGGAAGCTGTATGGCACTGTTATTAGGAAGCTGTATGGCCCTGTTATTAGGAAGCTGTATGGCCCTGTTATTGGGAAGCTGTATGGCCCTGTTATTGGGAAGCTGTATGGCCCTGTTATTAGGGGACTCTATGCCACTGTTATTAGGAGGCTGTATGGCCCTTACATGGTAACTGGTGCTATTATTGGGGGTTGTATTAGCTGTTATTGGGGGTCTGGCAATGTTCTCTTGTTACTGTATAACTGTAGAAAAAAAGACATTGACCTTTGCAGCTCAGTGAAAAAAAAAACAAAACCCCAGGTAACGGCTCTCCTCCTATGTGGCCCAAGTGTTTTTTTAAATGAGCAGCAGACTATATGGCGTTGATGTTAGGAGACTGTATGGTATTGATGTTAGGAGACTATATGGCATTGATGTTAGGTCACTATATGGCATTGATGTTAGGAGACTGTATGGCATTGATGTTAGGAGACTGTATGGTATTGATGTTGGGAGTCTGTATGGTATTGATGTTAGGAGACTGTATGGTATTTATGTTAGACTGTATGGTATTGATGTTAGGTCACTATAGGGTATTGATGTTAGGAGACTATATGGCATTGATGTTAGGAGACTGTATGGTATTGATGTTAGGAGACTGTATGGTATTGATGTTAGGAGACTATATGGCATTGATGTTAGGAGACTATATGGCATTGATGTTAGGAGACTATATGGCATTGATGTTAGGAGACTATATGGTATTGATGTTGGGAGTCTGTATGGTATTGATGTTAGGAGACTGTATGGTATTTATGTTAGACTGTATGGTATTGATGTTAGGTCACTATAGGGTATTGATGTTAGGAGACTGTATGGTATTGATGTTAGGAGACTGTATGGTATTGATGTTAGGAGACTGTATGGTATTGATGTTAGGAGACTGTATGGCATTGATGTTAGGAGACTGTATGGTATTGATGTTAGGAGACTATATGGCATTGATGTTAGGAGACTATATGGCATTGATGTTAGGAGACTATATGGCATTGATGTTAGGAGACTGTATGGTATTGATGTTGGGAGTCTGTATGGTATTGATGTTAGGAGACTGTAGGGTATTTATGTTAGACTGTATGGTATTGATGTTAGGTCACTATAGGGTATTGATGTTAGGAGACTGTATGGTATTGATGTTAGGAGACTATATGGCATTGATGTTAGGAGACTGTATGGTATTGATGTTAGGAGACTATATGGCAGTGATGTTAGGAGACTATATGGCATTGATGTTAGGAGACTGTATGGTATTGATGTTAGGAGACTGTATGGCATTGATGTTAGGAGACTATATGGCATTGATGTTAGGAGACTGTATGGTATTGATGTTGGGAGCCTGTATGGTATTGATGTTAGGAGACTGTATGGCATTGATGTTGGGAGTCTGTATGGTATTGATGTTAGGAGACTGTATGGCATTGATGTTAGGAGACTGTATGGTATTGATGTTGGGAGTCTGTATGGTATTGATGTTAGGAGACTGTATGGTATTGATGTTAGGAGACTGTATGGTATTGATGTAAGGAGACTGTATGGTATTGATGTTAGGAGACTGTATTTTATTGATGTTAGGAGACTATATGGCATTGATGTTAGAAGACTGTATGGCATTGATGTTAGGAGACTGTATGGTATTGATGTTAGGAGACTGTATGGTATTGATGTTAGGAGACTGTATGGTATTGATGTTAGGAGACTGTATGGTATTGATGTTAGGAGACTGTATGGTATTGATGTTAGGAGACTGTATGGTATTGATGTTAGGAGACTATATGGCATTGATGTTAGAAGACTGTATGGCATTGATGTTAGGAGACTGTATGGCATTGATGTTAGGTCACTATAGGGTATTGATGTTAGGAGACTATATGGCATTGATGTTAGAAGACTGTATGGCATTGATGTTAGGAGACTGTATGGTATTGATGTTAGGAGACTGTATGGTATTGATGTTAGGAGACTGTATGGTATTGATGTTAGGAGACTATATGGCATTGATGTTAGGAGACTATATGGCATTGATGTTAGGAGACTATATGGCATTGATGTTAGGAGACTGTATGGTATTGATGTTGGGAGTCTGTATGGTATTGATGTTAGGAGACTGTAGGGTATTTATGTTAGACTGTATGGTATTGATGTTAGGTCACTATAGGGTATTGATGTTAGGAGACTGTATGGTATTGATGTTAGGAGACTATATGGCATTGATGTTAGGAGACTGTATGGTATTGATGTTAGGAGACTATATGGCAGTGATGTTAGGAGACTATATGGCATTGATGTTAGGAGACTGTATGGTATTGATGTTAGGAGACTGTATGGCATTGATGTTAGGAGACTATATGGCATTGATGTTAGGAGACTGTATGGTATTGATGTTGGGAGCCTGTATGGTATTGATGTTAGGAGACTGTATGGCATTGATGTTGGGAGTCTGTATGGTATTGATGTTAGGAGACTGTATGGCATTGATGTTAGGAGACTGTATGGTATTGATGTTGGGAGTCTGTATGGTATTGATGTTAGGAGACTGTATGGTATTGATGTTAGGAGACTGTATGGTATTGATGTAAGGAGACTGTATGGTATTGATGTTAGGAGACTGTATTTTATTGATGTTAGGAGACTATATGGCATTGATGTTAGAAGACTGTATGGCATTGATGTTAGGAGACTGTATGGTATTGATGTTAGGAGACTGTATGGTATTGATGTTAGGAGACTGTATGGTATTGATGTTAGGAGACTGTATGGTATTGATGTTAGGAGACTGTATGGCATTGATGTTAGGAGACTGTATGGTATTGATGTTAGGAGACTGTATGGTATTGATGTTAGGAGACTGTATGGCATTGATGTTAGGAGACTGTATGGCATTGATGTTAGGAGACTGTATGGCATTGATGTTAGGAGACTGTATGGCATTGATGTTAGGAGATTGTATGGCATTGATGTTAGGAGACTGTATGGCATTGATGTTAGGAGACTGTATGGCATTGATGTTAGGAGACTGTATGGCATTGATGTTAGGAGACTGTATGGCATTGATGTTAGGAGACTGTATGGCATTGATGTTAGGAGACTGTATGGCATTGATGTTAGGAGACTGTATGGCATTGATGTTAGGAGACTGTATGGCATTGATGTTAGGAGACTGTATGGCATTGATGTTAGGAGACTGTATGGCATTGATGTTAGGAGACTGTATGGCATTGATGTTAGGAGACTGTATGGCATTGATGTTAGGAGACTGTATGGCATTGATGTTAGCAGACTGTATGGCATTGATGTTAGGAGACTGTATGGCATTGATGTTAGGAGACTGTATGGCATTGATGTTAGGAGACTGTATGGCATTGATGTTAGGAGACTGTATGGCATTGATGTTAGGAGACTGTATGGTATTGATGTTAGGAGACTGTATGGCATTGATGTTAGGAGACTGTATGGCATTGATGTTAGGAGACTGTATGGTATTGATGTTAGGAGACTGTATGGTATTGATGTTAGGAGACTGTATGGTATTGATGTTAGGAGACTGTATGGTATTGATGTTAGGAGACTATATGGTATTGATGTTAGGAGACCGTGTGGCTGATATCAGGTGACTGTATGGGCTGTATTCTGCCTCTGGGCCCGGTTGGCCTTATGGAGGGCAGTTCTCTCCCAGCTGATAGGACATTATACAGGACTGGAGAGATGGTCCCCACCCTGGTAACAATATGGCGGCTGGGACTAATAGTCTGACACATTCCCAGTGGCTGGAGACGTGGCAGACTCCTCGATACACTACGTCCTGTAAGATCTGGTCACGTCCTGCTAAGCAGTGACCAGAGCTTGTCACGTCGGATCTGCGGTACACTGCACTGTCTTAATGAGGTCAATTAGGACATATTTTCATCCTCCTATAACCTCCCCAAATGAGGTCAGTCCCTTTGATTCGGGCCCGGCCTTCACAAATACTCAGTCACATTCAATATTCTCATTATTCTCTGAGATTAATGAGCGGGGAGCTGTCCGGGGCGATTAGGGTAGATGAGGGGATAACGGTAAATGGGTGACCGGCTTGTCACTACTTGTTTTCATTATGGGGCTTGAATTTGCCCCATTACTCCCAGCCTGTCCCAGTAATAGCCGACACCGGACCCCCACTCAAGGAATATAGATTATTACGGCCAATTGCCTTCACAGGATTAAGCAGGGTCCAGCGGGTGTGCAGCTCATTACCCATATTTATTAGGGCTGAAAATGGTCATAAATGATGAACAGGCGGCTTTAACCATTTCAGAGGCATTTATGACGCCATAGCTGGTAACATATCTCAAGTAGAGATGAGCGAAGCCGAACTGTAAAGGCTGGAGATCGTACCGAACGCTGGGTGTGCGTAGCGCAAACTTAAACATGATCTTTTTTTCTTCAATCTCCGATTTCAGCTGTTGTTTGTATGCTGACCACTCGATCGAGCATTGGTGTGCTTGAGTATGATTGCTGTGCTCGGGTAGGATCGCTGTGCTCGGGTACGATTGCTGTGCTCGGGTATGATTGCTGTGCTCGGGTGATTGCTGTGCTCAGGTAGGATCGCTGTGCTCGGGTATGATTGCTGTGCTCGGGTGATTGCTGTGCTCGGGTGATTGCTGTGCTCGGGTATGATTGCTGTGCTCGGGTATGATTGCTGTGCTCGGGTATGATTGCTGTGCTCGGGTAGGATCGCTGTGCTCGGGTATGATTGCTGTGCCCGGGTGATTGCTGTGCTCAGGTAGGATCGCTGTGCTCGGGTATGATTGCTGTGCTCGGGTAGGATCGCTGTGCTCGGGTATGATTGCTGTGCTCGGGTGATTGCTGTGCTCAGGTAGGATCGCTGTGCTCGGGTATGATTGCTGTGCTCGGGTATGATTGCTGCGCTCGGGTATGATTGCTGCGCTCGGGTATGATTGCTGCGCTCGGGTACGATTGCTGTGCTCGGGTACGATTGCTGTGCTCGGGTACGATTGCTGTGCTCGGGTAGGATCGCTGTGCTCGGGTAGGATCGCTGTGCTCGGGTATGATCGCTGTGCTTGGGTATGATTGCTGTGCTTGGGTAGGATCGCTGTGCTCGGGTGATTGCTGTGCTCGGGTAGGATCGCTGTGCTCGGGTAGGATCGCTGTGCTCGGGTAGGATCGCTGTGCTCGGGTATGATTGCTGTGCTCGGGTAGGATCGCTGTGCTCGGGTATGATTGCTGTGCTCGGGTAGGATCGCTGTGCTCGGGTAGGATCGCTGTGCTCGGGTAGGATCGCTGTGCTCGGGTAGGATCGCTGTGCTCGGGTAGGATCGCTGTGCTCGGGTATGATTGCTGTGCTCGGGTAGGATCGCTGTGCTCGGGTGATTGCTGTGCTCGGGTAGGATCGCTGTGCTCGGGTAGGATTGCTGTGCTCGGGTAGGATCGCTGTGCTCGGGTATGATTGCTGTGCTCGTGTAGGATCGCTGTGCTCGTGTAGGATCGCTGTGCTCGGGTAGGATCGCTGTGCTCGGGTAGGATCGCTGTGCTCGGGTATGATTGCTGCGCTCGGGTACGATCAGTGTTTGGCCCAGTGAGAAAAAGAAACCTTCCTCCCCAGGAAATGCTGCGTTCATGGCTGGCTGTATGTGGGCAGAGAGCCGAACTGCCCAATCCTTGACTTCCATTATACTCGTTACTCAAGTTGAGTTTGAGTCCCCATTGACTTATATGGGGTTTGGGGTATGGGAACAAGTTCAGGTGAAGTGTGGGTTCCAAAACAAACTGTTAAGTAAAGTCCGGCAGAACCCAGTGAACCCGAACACACACGGATCCGCTCATCTCTAATCTGAAGGCATTGACAGACAGGGAAAGAGGCGTTTATTGCAGTCCTCATAGTTAGATGCCCCCACAGTGCCCCATGCACACAATATAGTGCCCTCATGCACAATATGGTGCTCTTGTGGCGGGCGGAGGGGTCGGGAAGGACGCTCGCCTGGGGGTTCGCTGGCGCTCAGGTCCGGTGCTTCTGCTCCTCGGTGGCTCGAG
This sequence comes from Anomaloglossus baeobatrachus, assembly GCF_048569485.1. NCBI lineage: Eukaryota > Metazoa > Chordata > Amphibia > Anura > Aromobatidae > Anomaloglossus > Anomaloglossus baeobatrachus. Next base: position 186,547,129 of record NC_134363.1, on the reverse strand, counting down.
CACGGGGTCGGACCTGGGAGCTCGAGCAGCGCCTCCTCGCCCACAAGTGAAAAGGGGAGGTTTGGTGGTGGGATGTCGGTTGTGACGCCTCCCACGGGGTTGTGGTGATGGTGGGCGCCACCGCTGCTGGTGATGGGGGTTCACCCGGGAGTGATGGCGGAGAGCAGCTGAGGTGTTGGCCCCTCTGTGGGTAGGGGCTGTTGGTCCCGGGGCCCCGGTTGGGGTGAGTAGGGGATAGGTGCAGGTGCCGATGCGGGGAGGCAGCGTGGACGCGGGGGCAGCGTTACGGTGCAGCGCGGTGCCGGATGGCACTGGTGTACTCACTCAGGTAGACAAGAACAGAGTCTCTGGTAAACCAAACGGCTGGATGGACGGGGCCCGCAGTCGGCTGCGGTGTCTTCACTCTCCCTGGATGGGTTGATGGTGGCTGTCGTTCCCTGCACCTATGTGTAAGTGTTTGACCCCTATGGATTCCCACGGGTGGTCCGCTCCCCGGCTTGTACGTGTTGGGAGAGCCCATTTTGTCCGCAGGCGCTGGCCCTTGGATCTCTGGCCGTTGGCGGTGGCTCTTATCCGGACGGGTTGGGCTGTTGCCTTCTGACGGGACTTGGTTGGGAATGAACCCCTGAGGTCCAGACCGCAATCAGAGAATTCGACCCTTACGGCGGCTTCCGAGCCTAGTCGGGGTCTGAGTACCCTGCCTTGGTGCTTGGCTTCAATCCACTCCCCGGTTCGGTACCAGCGGGCCACCGCCCGACCCCGGTCCTACGGTTCCGCAGACTTCCACCAACTCCTGCAGACGGCCACCACCGTCTGCCCACCTTGCTGACCGTGCCTGGGCTCCGACCCAGACACACACAGACTTTCCTCCTCTCACATCAACTCGCCACACTCCAAACTCAACCGCACTAAACTCCTGAACTTGACTACTTTTCCCGCCTCCAGGCCTGTGAACTCCTCGGTGGGTGGGGCCAACCTTCTGGCTCCGCCCCACCTGGTGTGGACATCAGACCCTGGAGGAGGCAACAAGGGTTTTGTTTGACTGGTGTTCCTGACCAGGGGTGTGTGTGTATGTGGTGGTATTCTGTGACCCCTGGGGGTCCAGGGCGTCACACACTCTTACACAGTATGACACCAAGTCTCCCCTGTGCACAGAATGACAACCCCAAAGTTCACTATATACACACTGTGATGCCCTAATGTGCCCCCTTACACAGTATGACACCCCACAATGCCCTCCATATACCGTATGACACCCCACAATGTCCCCTATATACCGTATGATGTCCCCACAGTGCCCCCCACAATATATTGCCCCCATGTCTAATATGATGCCCTAATATGCCCCCTTACACAGTATGACACCCCACAATGCCCTCCATATACCATATGATACCCCACAGTGCCCCATGCACACACTATACTGCCCCCATGCACAATATGATGCCCTAAGGTGACCCCTTACACAGTATGACCCCCCCCATGGTGCCTTCTATACACAGTATGATGCCCTCAGTCACCCCCTTTTCGCTTTGACCCCCCCTTGAGTATCTGCTATACACAGTATGGCGCCCAGAGGTGCCCTCTTACACAATATGATGCCCTCACAGACACAATCACTGTAAATCCCCCTCCAACCTATTCAAAATAAATAGTGCATTGGCTAATGGAAAAAACACAGACACCCCCCAGACCTCCTCCTCTAGCCCCATTCCCTCGATAGGTGCAGCAGCTCTTCACGCTTTGGGCCTCTGTCCTTTGAATATATATGGATACTTATGGAACAACTTATATTTATAGGAAACTTCACATCTTAATTCTTAGCAGGGATCAGGTTTATGGATATTTAGGGCGATGTCACCTACAGACACTGATCTCGGAGATTATACGTATCGATCGGTATCAGAGGAGCGGAACCTACAGGCACCGACCTGGAGATGATAACATTGGGCCCATGATGGTATTTATTCATAAAATACCTCCTAATGGGAGCGTCGATGCTTATAGACACGCACGGCGGGAATAATAGCTATTCTCATAGGAGGCCTGATCCCTATAAATACTTATGGTGGGATTGATCCCTATAGAAAATATTTGCTAGGCTGGATCTCCATACATAATTATTTTTTTTTTAGAGGGGGCGTGTTATTTGTAGATAATTATTGAGGTGGCTGATCCCTATAGATGGTTATTAGGGGGGTTGATCCCTATAGATGGTTATTAGGGGGGCTGATCCCTATAGATGGTTATTAGGGGGGCTGATCTCTATAGATGGTTATTAGGGGGCTGATCTCTATAGATGGTTATTAGGGGGGCTGATCTCTATAGATGGTTATTAGGAGGGCTGATCCCTATAGATGGTTATTAGGGGGGCTGATCTCTATAGATGGTTATTAGGGGGCTGATCTCTATAGATGGTTATTAGGGGGGCTGATCCCTATAGATGGTTATTAGGGGGGCTGATCTCTATAGATGGTTATTAGGGGGCTGATCTCTGTAGATGGTTATTAGGGGGGCTGATCTCTATAGATGGTTATTAGGGGGCTGATCTCTATAGATGGTTATTAGGGGGGGCTGATCTCTATAGATGGTTATTAGGGGGGCTGATCTCTATAGATGGTTATTAGGGGGGCTGATCTCTATAGATGGTTATTAGGAGGGCTGATCTCTATAGATGGTTATTAGGGGGGCTGATCTCTATAGATGGTTATTAGGGGGGCTGATCTCTATAGATGGTTATTAGGGGGGCTGATCTCTATAGATGGTTATTAGGGGGGCTGATCTCTGATCTAGAAAATAGAAAACATCCGCCAAGAGATCAGCTCCCAGCCACCAAGCCCTGTGAATCCCATCCCTCCCCATATTCCATCCAGCTCACTTTCCACATTTGACCCAGTCACAGAGGAGGAAGTCTCCAGGCTCCTATCCTCCTCTCGTCCTACAACTTGCCCTACTGATCCCTTCCCCACACCTCTACTCCAGTCCCTCTCTCCGGTTGTCGCCACTCACCTAACTAAAATCTTCAATCTCTCTCTCTCTTCGGGTATCTTCCCCTCCTCCCTCAAACACTCTATCATTACTCCATTATTAAAAAAACCTTCTCTTGATCCGTCCTGCACAAGCAACTACAGACCAGTCTCCAATCTCTCCTTCATCTCTAAACTCTTGGAGCGCCTGGTCTACTCTCGCCTCACCCGCTACCTCTCCTCTCACTCTCTTCTAGATCCTTTACAGTCTGGCTTCCGCCCTTTACACTCAACAGAAACTGCCCTTGTCAAAGTGACCAATGACCTATTGACAGCAAAACGTAACGGTGACCACTCTCTGCTTATTCTTCTTGACCTTTCTGCTGCCTTTGACACTGTTGACCACCATCTCCTTCTCTCTATGCTCCACTCTATCGGCCTAAAGGACACTGTTCTTTCCTGGTTCTCTTCCTATCTTTCTGGCCGCTCATTCAGTGTATCATTTGCTGGCTCCACATCTTCTCCTCTTCCTCTCACTGTTGGGGTCCCTCAAGGCTCAGTCCTTGGCCCTCTTCTTTTCTCCCTCTACACTGCCCCAATTGGTCAGACCATCAGCAGATTTGGCTTTCAGTACCATCTTTATGCTGATGACACACAGCTATACACCTCCTCCCCTGAGCTCACCCCCGCTGTACTACAGAACACCAGTGACTGCCTGACTGCAGTTTGCAATGTCATGTCTGCTCTATCTGAACCTTAACCTTTCCAAAACTGAACTTCTTCTTTTCCCTCCATCTTCCAACTTTCCTCAACCTGACATCTCCCTCTCTGTGTGTGGCACAACGATAAGTCCTAGGCCGCAAGCCCGCTGCCTGGGGGTTATACTTGACACTGATCTCTCCTTCACCTCCCACATACAATCTCTTGCCCGCTCCTGCCGCTTGCACCTCAAGAACATCTCTAGAATCCGCCCCTTTCTCACAATGGAAACGACAAAAACCCTCACCGTGGCCCTGATCCACTCTCGCTTGGACTACTGTAACTCTCTATTAATTGGTCTCCCCCTAACTAGACTCTCTCCTCTACAGTCAATCCTTAATGCAGCAGCCCGGGTCACCTATCTGGCTAACCGCTACTCGGATGCCTCTGCTCTGTGCCAGTCATTGCACTGGCTGCCCATATATCATAGGATCCAATTCAAACTGCTTGTTCTCACCCACAAAGCTCTCCACAGTGCAGCACCCCCCTACATCTCCACCCTCCTCTCTGTCTATCAGTCCACCCGTTCTCTACGCTCTGCAAGCGACTTTCGACTAACATCCACACTAATTCGAACCTCCCACTCCCGGATCCAAGACTTCTTCCGAGCTGCACCAACCCTCTGGAACGCTCTACCCCAAGAAGTTAGGACAAATCACAACTTACTCAGCTTCAGACGCACCCTAAAGACGCATCTTTTTAGGGCGGCCTATCACACTCCCTAATCAGATTCGATTCACATAGTCCCTCTACAACCTCTCACAACATAGCTCCACATCAAACTCCATGGCACCCAAAGGCATCTCAAGGCTCGGGCCCACTGGTCCAGGAAACCATTATCCAGCCCCATTTCCGTGAGATGGTTGGATTGTCATTGTAAATAAGCACTTGAACCTTGCCTCTCCCCCCATCTCATTGTAGATTGTAAGCTCTCACGAGCAGGGTTGTATTTTTTTTTTCCCCTCTAAATATTGTATTTCTATAACTGTTACTTGTTTGTATATGATCCTCCTGAATTGTAAAGCGCTACGGAATATGTTGGCGCTATAGAAATAAAGATTATTATTATTATTATTATTATTATTATTATCTCTATAGATGGTTATTAGGGGGGCTGATCTCTATAGATGGTTATTAGGGGGGCTGATCTCTATAGATGGTTATTAGGGGGGCTGATCCCTATAGATGGCTATTAGGGGGGCTGATCCCTATAGATGGTTATTAGGGGGGCTGATCTCTATAGATGGTTATTAGGGGGGCTGATCCCTATAGATGGCTATTAGGGGGGCTGATCCCTATAGATGGTTATTAGGGGGGGCTGATCCCTATAGATGGTTATTAGGGGGCTGATCCCTATAGATGGTTATTAGGGGGCTGATCCCTATAGATGGTTATTAGGGGGGCTGATCTCTATAGATGGTTATTAGGGGGGCTGATCTCTATAGATGGTTATTAGGGGGCTGATCCCTATAGATGGTTATTAGGGGGGCTGATCTCTATAGATGGTTATTAGGGGGGCTGATCTCTATAGATGGTTATTAGGAGGGCTGATCTCTATAGATGGTTATTAGGGGGGCTGATCTCTATAGATGGTTATTAGGGGGCTGATCTCTGTAGATGGTTATTAGGGGGGCTGATCTCTATAGATGGTTATTAGGGGGGCTGATCCCTATAGATGGTTATTAGGGGGCTGATCCCTATAGATGGTTATTAGGGGGCTGATCTCTATAGATGGTTATTAGGGGGGCTGATCTCTATAGATGGTTATTAGGGGGGCTGATCCCTATAGATGGTTATTAGGGGGCTGATCCCTATAGATGGTTATTAGGGGGCTGATCTCTATAGATGGTTATTAGGGGGGCTGATCTCTATAGATGGTTATTAGGGGGGCTGATCCCTATAGATGGTTATTAGGGGGCTGATCCCTATAGATGGTTATTAGGGGGGCTGATCTCTATAGATGGTTATTAGGAGGGCTGATCTCTATAGATGGTTATTAGGGGGGCTGATCTCTATAGATGGTTATTAGGGGGGCTGATCTCTATAGATGGTTATTAGGGGGGCTGATCCCTATAGATGGTTCTTAGGGGGGCTGATCTCTATAGATGGTTATTAGGGGGGCTGATCTCTATAGATGGTTATTAGGGGGCTGATCTCTATAGATGGTTATTAGGGGGCTGATCTCTATAGATGGTTATTAGGGGGGCTGATCTCTATAGATGGTTATTAGGGGACTGATCTCTATAGATGGTTATTAGGGGGGCTGATCCCTATAGATGGTTATTAGGGGGGACTGACCCCTATAGATGAATATTAGGGGGGCTGATCCCTATAGATGGCTATTAGGGGGGCTGATCCCTATAGATGGTTATTAGGGGGGACTGACCCCTATAGATGGTTATTAGGGGGGCTGATCTCTATAGATGGTTATTAGGGGGGCTGATCCCTATAGATGGCTATTAGGGGGGCTGATCCCTATAGATGGTTATTAGGGGGGCTGATCTCTATAGATTGTTATTAGGGGGGACTGACCCCTATACATGGATATTAGGGGGGCTGATCCCTATAGATGGCTATTAGGGGGGACTGACCCTTATAGTTATTGGAGGGAATTGATCTCTGTAGATTGTTATTGGGGGATTTATCCCTAGAGATGGTTTTTGAAGTGGGTGGTCCCTATAGATGGCTATTGAGAGAGACTTATCAATTTAGATGGTTATTTGGGGGGTTGATCCCTATAGTTATTGGAGGGGGTTGATCCCTATAGATGGTTATTGGAGGGAATTGGTCCCTATAGTCGTTGGGGGGAATTGATCCCTATAGTTATTGGAGGGGGTTGATCCCCCATAGATGGTTATTGGGAGGGATTGATCCCTATAGATGGTTATTGGGAGGGATTGATCCCTATATATGGTTATTGGAGGGGATTGATCCCTATAGATGGTTATTGGGGAATTGTTCCCTAGAGGTGGTTATTGGGGGGATTGATCCCTATTGATGGTTATTGGGGGGATTGATCCTTATAGATGGTTTTGGGGGGGGCGTTGAACCTTACAGTTATTGGGGGGGGGGGTGATCCCTGTAGATAGATATTGGAGGGAATTGGTACCTCTTGATGATTACTGAAGGGGATTGAGCCCATTGGGGGAATTGATCTCTATAGATGGTTATAGGTGGTATTGATCCCCATAGATGGTTATTGAGGATGATTTGATCCCTATAGATGGTTATTAGAAGGGATTGATCCCTATACTGTAGATGGTTATTTGGAGGGATTGATCCCTATACTGTAGATGGTTATTTGGAGGATTTGATCCACATTGATGGTTATTGGGGGGATTAATTCCTATAGATGGTTATTGGGAGGATTTGATCCCTATAAATGGTTATTGGGAGGGATTGATCCCTATAGATTGTTATTGGAAGGGATTGATCCCTATAGATGCTTATTGGAAGGGATTGATTCCTATAGATTGTTATTGGGAGGGATTGATCCCTGTAGATGGTTATTGGAAGGGATTGATCCCTATAGTTTGTTATTGGGAGGGATTGATCCCTATAGTTTGTTATTGGGAGGGATTGATCCCTATAGTTTGTTATTGGGAGGGATTGATCCCTATAGATGGTTATTGGGAGGGATTGATCCCTATAGATGGTTATTGGGAGGGATTGATCCCTATAGATGGTTATTGGGAGGGATTGATCCCTATATATGGTTATTGGAGGGGATTGATCCCTATAGATGGTTATTGGGGAATTGTTCCCTAGAGGTGGTTATTGGGGGGATTGATCCCTATAGATGGTTATTGGGAGGGATTGATCCCTATAGATGGTTATTGGAGGGGATTGATCCCTATAGATGGTTATTGGGGAATTGTTCCCTAGAGGTGGTTATTGGGGGGATTGATCCCCATAGATGGTTATTGGGGGATTGATCCCCATAGATGGTTATTGGGAGGGATTGATCCCTATAGATGGTTATTGGGAGGGATTGATCCCTATAGATAGTTATTGGGAGGGATTGATCCCCATAGATGGTTATTGGGAGGGATTGATCCCTATAGATGGTTATTGGGAGGGATTGATCCCTATAGATGGTTATTGGGAGGGATTGATCCCTATAGATGGTTATTGGGAGGGATTGATCCCTATAGATGGTTATTGGGAGGGATTGATCCCTATAGATGGTTATTGGGAGGGATTGATCCCTATAGATGGTTATTGGAGGGGATTGATCCCTATAGATGGTTATTGGGAGGGATTGATCCCTATAGATGGTTATTGGAGGGGATTGATCCCTATAGATGGTTATTGGGGAATTGTTCCCTAGAGGTGGTTATTGGGGGGATTAATCCCTATAGATGGTTATTGGAAGGGATTGATCCCTATAGTTTGTTATTGGGAGGGATTGATCCCTATAGATGGTTATTGGGAGGGATTGATCCCTATAGTTTGTTATTGGGAGGGATTGATCCCTATAGATGGTTATTGGGAGGGATTGATCCCTATAGATGGTTATTGGGAGGGATTGATCCCTATAGATGGTTATTGGGAGGGATTGATCCCTATATATGGTTATTGGAGGGGATTGATCCCTATAGATGGTTATTGGGGAATTGTTCCCTAGAGGTGGTTATTGGGGGGATTGATCCCTATAGATGGTTATTGGGAGGGATTGATCCCTATAGATGGTTATTGGAGGGGATTGATCCCTATAGATGGTTATTGGGGAATTGTTCCCTAGAGGTGGTTATTGGGGGGATTGATCCCCATAGATGGTTATTGGGGGATTGATCCCCATAGATGGTTATTGGGAGGGATTGATCCCTATAGATGGTTATTGGGAGGGATTGATCCCTATAGATGGTTATTGGGAGGGATTGATCCCCATAGATGGTTATTGGGAGGGATTGATCCCTATAGATGGTTATTGGGAGGGATTGATCCCTATAGATGGTTATTGGGAGGGATTGATCCCTATAGATGGTTATTGGGAGGGATTGATCCCTATAGATGGTTATTGGGAGGGATTGATCCCTATAGATGGTTATTGGGAGGGATTGATCCCTATAGATGGTTATTGGAGGGGATTGATCCCTATAGATGGTTATTGGGAGGGATTGATCCCTATAGATGGTTATTGGAGGGGATTGATTCCTATAGATGGTTATTGGGGAGAGATCCCTATAGATGGTTATATGGTTATTGGGGGGGATTGATCCCTATAGATGGTTATTGGGGGGGATTTACACCCATGGTGCTTACACATGGAATCCTCGCTACAGATACAGTAAGGCAGTAAGTAATCCGTGCTGATCCTTTTTGGGGATCAGCGCCTCTTGGTTGTTGGCTGGTGACCTGTAGCTTCTCTTCTGTGACCCGGCTCCTGTGTCGGCCATTGTCCCCCGTCCCGGCCGCTCCAGCACCGGCCGAGGTCACAGGAATTATTTTTCGGTGACTTCACATAGAAAACATCCGTTTTTGACATTGTGGCCCTCGGGGGCTCGGCCCCTTCATCACCGTCTGCTGCAGGACACGTTCCGGGCCGATCGCGTTCTCAGTATTTTATATTCTTCTCAATTAAATAATTTCCCACCAAAGTGGAAAAAAAAACAAAACTTAAAAGCGCTGAGCGTCCTATATTGTGGGGTGAATTCCTTCTGCTTATTACAAGCAGATTCATTTGTTCCCAATACGTCCTCCTGCCAGATCTCCAACCTCGGGGGAGGCCGTGTATCCAGGCGGATTCCAACAAGACCTTTAATTAAAATTTATTTTCCGGGAGGGGAGATTCACGGGGAGGGCTGGACGCCTTTGAGAACCAATTACTGCCTCCCTTTTTGGCATTTTTAATTGAATATTTGTATTGAAAACAGAAGAAGGAGCCGGGGAGCTGATTAAGAGATCCGGGAAACAATAGATTGCAACCTGCTTTTGACTGAGGATTAGGTCCCTAATTGTCGGAGGGATCAGGGATTGTGCTCCCAGATAATTGGGCGCAGAGTCTGTTACTCCTCTCTGGTTCACTGCTCGGGACTGGACCGGTCCCTACCACCCTTCTACCAAATATCCAAGGCCTGCTCCAAAAGACTATTAAACTACCTGCAGTAGTATAGCGTGTAGCCGTAACACTGCGGGGGAGGGGTGTTAATAAAATGTAATGGACTGTACAGTAGAGTAATCCCGCTAGCATCTGAAGTTACACTGATGGAATAACAAATGATCCCATCGAGGTCTTAAAATAAAAATATTCGCCAGGCTCCTCACTTCATTTTCTGGTGAGGAATGTCACAGTCACATGACCACTGCTGCAAATCAGCACCAACTGACTGGCTGCAGCGGTAACGTTCATTCTGAGCAAGAAGACAATGAATAGCTGTAATCCTAAAGGCCCCGTTAAGCGGGCTTTACACGCAACGACTTCGCTAACGAGGTGGCGTTGGGGTCACGGAATTCGTGACGCACATCCGGCCTCGTTAGCGACGTTGTTGCGTGTGAAACGTAGGAACGACCGTTAACAATCAAAATTACTTACCTAATCGTTGATCGTTGACGCGTCGTTCCTTTCCCGAATATCGTTGCTGTTGCAGCACGCTGGTTGTTCGTCATTCCTGCGGCACCACACATCGCTATGTGTGACGCCGCAGGAACAAGGAACAGCACCGTACCTGCGGCCGCCGGCAATGAGGAAGGAAGGAGGTGGGCGGGATGTTACGGCTGCTCATCTTCGCCCCTCCGCTTCTATTGGGTTACCGCTTAGTGACGCCGCTGTGACGCCAAACAAACCGCCCCCTTAGAAAGGAGGCGGTTTGCCGGCCACAGCAACGTCGCTAGGAAGGTAAGTACGTGTGACGGGTATTAGCAATCTTGTGCGCCACAAGCAGCGATTTGCCCGTGACGCACAAACGACGGGGGCGGGTGCTTTCACCAGCAACATCGCTAGCAATGTCGCTGTGTGTAAAGCCCGCTTTACACGCAGCGACGTATCTAACGATATATCGCCGGGGTCACGGATTCTGTGACGCACATCCGGCATCATTAGCAACGTCGTTACGTGTGACACCAACGAGCGGCCGTTAACGATGGAAAATACCAAATCGTCCATCGTTGACACGTCGTTCATTTTCAAAAAGTTGTTGAGGACGCAGGTTGTTCATCGTTCCCGAAGCAGCACACATCGCTACATGTGACACCCCGGGAACGACGAACTACAGCTTACCTGTGTCCCGCCGGCAATGAGGAAGGAAGGAGGTGGGCGGGATGTTACGGCCGCTCATCTCCGCCCCTCCGCTTCTATTGGGCGGCCACTTAGTGACGCCGCACGAACCGCCCCCTTAGAAAGGAGGCGGTTTGCCGGCCACAGCGACGTCGCTAGGCAGGTAAGTCCGTGTGACGGCTCCTAACAATATTGTGCGCCACGGGCAGCGATTTGCCTGTGACGCACAAACAACGGGGGCGGGTAGGCTCGCTAGCGATATCGCTTCATGTAAAGCCCCCTTAAGACTTGACAATCTCTCCCGACTTCCCATATGTTGGGGGAGATGAAGAAACACAGTTTATGAAATAAAAAATTCTGCAGCTTCATCCCCCTCTTCTCCATCTTCCATTTACAAGATGAGTCTTTTGGGAGCAGATATTTGCATTCTCCCTTAGTAAAGTAGCTTAGCCTCCTGATTTCCAAAATAAAGTGACAGAGTTGTATTATTCCCTCCCCCATTTATAGGGGCTGTTTAGACGGTGAATATGCCCCCCGCAGAGTGTCACGTGTATAGGGACAGGTTCAAGGCTAGTTCTCGCCGTAGCATCTAGATCATGCACTTTAAATGGGTTTTTTCCTTTTGGCACTGGTGGGGTTAATGCACTTTTTTTGTAGCAGACTGCTTCAGCTAGAAACAGTTAAGCAGTTGCCGGCCATGATATAAGCCCTCTGCTTCCTGGACTTGTTGCTGGTTATTCATTCAGTTGGAGCTAGCCAGGGAGCAGAGTGGACATGTCTCACTGCTGCTACTATTTTGTCATTATTGTAAGAGTTTTTTTACTACCTCCATTTTTGTTGTACCCTTACCCTGACTCCTTGGTCATCCCCTGGTGCTGGTTATTGGTGTGTATAGGTTTTTGTTTACCCCTGTCTGTTTCTGTTTTGGTGGATTGTTGGGCTCTATCCGGGTCAATCCCCTGGGCCTGGACAGGAGGCAGGGTTATGCTGGAGCTTCGACTCTGAGTACCAGTAAAGGGTGCTTTACACGCTGCGATATCGCTAACGATTTATCGTCGGGGTCACGGTGTTTGTGACGCACATCCGGCGCCGTTAGCGACATCGCAGCGTGTGACACGTACGAGCAACCTTCAACGATCGCAAAAGTGGTAAAAATCATTGGTGTTGGAGACAAATATCGTTGTCTGGTGAGTAGTGATGTTGTTCCTCGTTCCTGCGGCAGCACACATCGCTATGTATGACACCGCAGGAGCAACGATCATCTCCTTACCTGCGTCCACCGGAAATAAGGAAGGAAGGAGGTGGGCGGCATGTTCCGGCCGCTCATCTCTGCCCCTCCTCTGCTATTGGACGGTTGCCATGTGACATCACTGTGACGCCGCTTGAACCGCCCCCTTAGAAAGGAGGCGGATCGCCGGCCACAGCGATGTCGCAGGGAAGGTAAGTATGTGTGACGGGTGTTAGCGATGTTATGCGGCACGGGCAGCGATTTTCGGGTACGCACGCTAGCGATATCGATACCGATATCACAGCGTGTAAAGTACCCTTAAGTCTACTGTTGCTGGTTATTCATTACAATTGGAGCTAGCCAGGGAGCAGAGTGGACGTGTCTTACTGCTGCTACCATTCTGTCATTTTTGTGGGTTTTTTTCTACCTCCTTTTTCGAGACCGGGTTACACTGGAGGCTTGACCCTGACAACCACTAAGTCAACTGTCGGGCTAAGACACAGTGATGGGTCCCCAGACTTAGGGCCAACCTAGAAGCCCCTGTTTTATATACTACCCCGTTACACAGAGCAGGTAATATGGCATTTACCCTTCCTGGTGTATGGATTTTTTGGATATTATATGGCAGAATGAATCTCTTGTGGACAATAAAGCCAACAAGTCACGTCTGGCGGTCCCTGCATTGATGACCTGTAATCTTACCGGGCAGGATAGTAAATGTTATGGATACCAGCAAAGTCTGATCACTTCAGTATGGGAGAAGTATTCCTATCAGCGGGCTGTAGCCAGATTGTTTTAATGGACTCCTTGTCATTTCACCTATATTTACATTCCATAATAATGGGGGGAAAAAAATAACAAAAAACCCCAAACCTGACACTAATGTGAAGCGAAAGCTTAAAGGAGCAGACTGGAGCGGTGTAGCTTTCTGCCTCGTCTCCGGGCGTCTGACACACTGAACGGGCCCAAATTCAAACCATGTGATATTTTTTTGGAGTAGTCGTCTTCCAAAAGTCTAAATTTAATTTTCTCCATTGGAAGAGGTGCATGATGTCACCGCGCTCGCCAGAAACTGGCTCTACGCCTTTACGAAAACCAATTCTCCAGGGGACGAGAACGATGATTTAGGTGAGGGGAGAGGTCGGCGCTGTTATTCTAATGATATTGTGAAGGAGGGCGAGGCGTGGAAGGAGCCGCCGATCTGCGTCCATGTGTCAGCACAGATCTGCAGGCTGGATGGGAGACAACGTAAACCCGTCCGTCCAGCCGCAGCTGTTTCCTCCGACTGTTTATTGTTCCGCTCCATCTTATAAACGCTCTTGGACGCCTTTGTATAAATGTTGTTTTTTTCAATAAAGTTTGTTTGGATGGAGTAAACAGACGTCATTGATACAATGTTGCGCAGCATTCCGCTGTTCTGTAACGGGCAAGTGCTGCTAATTAAAGGGAAATTACCTAGATTTATCACATGTTCTGTACACATTGAAGGGTCTCTATCAGCTTGGACCCCCCAATATAAAGGGGTCACACAGCTTTTCTAATCAGTGGAAGCCTATAACAAGCATTGCTGGAATATCTGAACACTATGGGTCCATATGGGCCCTTTTTGGTATTGGGGACTGTGTTGCCAATGTCCAGGAACATATGAAACGGGTGTCAAGTGAAAATACCCAAACTGTGCTATAAACTTCTGGTCCCACGGACTTGGCTACAAACATGAACGCCCCTGATTGTGGAATAATTGGCCGTATCGGCCCGTTTGTAAAATGACTAGACACGCTTGTAGAAAGGATAAATGGAGACCGGCTTTCACCCTGTACTTGCTGATCTTGCTGGATCATCGGACGTTCCGGACTACAGGACTTTCCGCCTGTCAGTAAGGAGCTGGATTATGAGCTGGGACTTGTTAGTAAGGTTGACGACTGATGATACCTGACAGCAATGATTCTGACATTCTTGCCCCCAGCCAGCTCTGATAATAGGATTAAGTTGTCTTTCCTTGTCAGATCAGGGAGTCATTACATGGGGGGAGTTTTGGAGCCCGGTGGGGAGAGATGAGAGGATCGGATGAATGATGTTGACTTCAAGGATTTTTGTTCATCATTATCTCAATCAATGTTAGAAGAATGAGAAGAAAGAATTGCCTGGACGTGTCCAGAGACCCCGCGACCCTCTTCCGATTCCGTCATATGACACAACAACTGCACGATGGGAACGGAACCGAGGACGTCTTCTCCTAATGTTAATCCTTTAATCCCTTCAGCCTGTATCTGTCTATATACCGGGGTCTATTCCTAAAATTCCACAAAATCTAAAGATGGTGGAAAAGATAATAAAGTATCATTCATAGAACAAAGACGCCACAATATTCCGCAGCACGTTACTAATCTGTACAGAGAATAGCGACACAAGAAGTGAGGGCTCTGCTCGCAGGAGCTTACAATCTATAGGGAAAGAGGGGGACACAAGAAGAGGGGACTCTGCTCACAGGAGCTTAAAATCTATAGAGAAAGAGGGAGACACGAGATGTGAAGACCCTGCTCATAGGAGCTTACAATCTATAGAGAAAGAGGGGGACACGAGATGTGAAGACCCTGCTCATAGAAGCTTACAATCTATAGAGAAAGAGGGGGACACGAGATGTGAAGACCCTGCTCATAGAAGCTTACAATCTATAGAGAAAGAGGGGGACACAAGAAGTGAGGATCCTGCTCATAGGAGCTTACAATCTATAGGGAAAGAGGGGGACACGAGATGTGAAGACCCTGCTCATAGAAGCTTACAATCTATAGAGAAAGAGGGGGACACGAGATGTGAAGACCCTGCTCATAGAAGCTTACAATCTATAGAGAAAGAGGGGGACACAAGAAGTGAGGATCCTGCTCATAGGAGCTTACAATCTATAGGGAAAGAGGGGGACACGAGATGTGAAGACCCTGCTCATAGGAGCTTACAATCTATAGAGAAAGAGGGGGACACGAGATGTGAAGACCCTGCTCATAGGAGCTTACAATCTATAGAGAAAGAGGGGGACACGAAATGTGAAGACCCTGCTCATAGAAGCTTACAATCTATAGAGAAAGAGGGGGACACAAGAAGTGAGGATCCTGCTCATAGGAGCTTACAATCTATAGAGAAAGAGGGGGACATGAGAAGTGAGGACCCTGCTCACAGGAGCTTACAATGTATAGGGAAAGAAGGGGGGACACAAGAAGTGAGGACCCTGCTCACAGGAGCTTACAATCTATAGAGAAAGAGGGGGACACAAGAAAAGAGGACCCTGCTCGCAGGAGCTTACAATCTATAGGGAAAGAGTGGGACACGAGAAGTGAGGACCCTGCTCACAGGATCTTACAATCTATAAGGAAAGAGGGTGACACAAGAAGTGAGGACCCTGCTCACAGGAGCTTACAATCTATAGAGAAAGAGGGGGACACAAGAAGTGAGGTCCCTGCTCACAGGAGCTTACAATCTATAGAGAAAGAGGGGGACACAAGAAGTGAGGACCCTGCTCATAGGAGCTTACAATCTATAAGGAAAGAGGACACAAGAAGTGAGGACCCTGCTCACAGGAGCTTACAATCTATAGGAAAAGAGGGGGACACAAGAAGTGAGGATCCTGCTCACAGGAGCTTACAATCTATAGGAAATGAGGGGGACACGACAGGTAAAAAGTGCTCGTATAGTGCTGACCCACCATCTTTAATAAAAAATTAAAGAAGCTTCATGAACTGGTCACCAGCCGATATATGTATGTGTGTGTATGTATATATATAATATATATATGTATGGCTGCGATTAAGCAAGGGATACCTACTGCATGGGGTGTATGGGAAATAATGACAATAGGGATCAGATTCCGAGGAAAAGTGAGAAGTAAGATCAGTGATGTGATGCACTGAAAGGAATATAACTACTATAATACTGCCCCCTATGTACAAGAATATAACTGCTATAATACTGCCCCTATGCACAAGAATAAAACTACTATAATACTGCCCCTATGTACAAGAATATAACTACTATAATACTGCCCCTATGTACAAGAATATAACTACTATAATACTGCCCCCTATGTACAAGAATATAACTACTATAATACTGGTCCCTATGTACAAGAATATAACTACTATAATACTGCTCCTATGTACAAGAATATAACTACTATAATACTGCCCCTATGTACAGGAATATAACTACTATAATACTGCCCCTATGTACAAGAATATAACTACTATAATACTGCCCCCTATGTACAAGAATATAACTACTATAATACTGTCTCCTATATACAAGAATATAACTACTATAATACTGCTCCTATGTACAAGAATATAACTACTATAATACTGCCCCTATTTACAAGAATATAACTACTATACTACTGTTCCCATATACAAGAATATAACTACTATAATACTGCTCCTATGTACAAGAATATAACTACTATAATACTGCCCCTATGTACAAGAATATAACTACTATAATACTGCTCCTATGTACAAGAACATAACTACTATAATACTGCCCCCTATATACAAGAATATAACTACTATAATGCTGCTCTTATATACAAGAATATAACTACTATAATATTGCCTCCTATGTACAAGAATATAACTACTATAATACTGCCCCCCTATGTACAAGAATATAACTACTATAATACTGGTCCCTATGTACAAGAATATAACTACTATAATACTGCCCCTATGTACAAGAATATAACTACTATAATACTGCCCCCTATGTACAAGAATATAACTACTATAATACTGGTCCCTATGTACAAGAATATAACTACTATAATACTGCCCCTATGTACAGGAATATAACTACTATAATACTGCCCCTATGTACAGGAATATAACTACTATAATACTGCCCCCTATGTACAAGAATATAACTACTTTAATACTGCCCCCTATGTACAAGAATATAACTACTATAATACTGTCCCCTATATACAAGAATATAACTACTATAATACTGCTCCTATGTACAATAATATAACTACTATAATACTGCCCCCTATGTACAAGAATATAACTACTATAATACTGCCCCTATATACAAGAATATAACTACTATAATACTGCCCCTATATACAAGAATATAACTACTATAATACTGCCCCTATATAGAAGAATATAACTACTATAATACTGCCCCTATATAGAAGAATATAACTACTATAATACTGCTCCTATGTACAAGAATATAACTACTATAATACTGCCCCTATGTACAAGAATATAACTACTATAATACTGCTCCTATATAGAAGAATATAACTACTATAATACTGCTCCTATGTACAAGAATATAACTACTATAATACTGCCCCTATGTCCAAGAATATAACTACTATAATACTGCTCCTATGTACAAGAATATAACTACTATAATACTGCCCCCTATATAGAAGAATATAACTACTATAATACTGCTCCTATGTACAAGAATATAACTACTATAATACTGCCCCTATGTACAAGAATATAACTACTATAATACTGCTCCCTATGTACAAGAATATAACTGCTATATTGGATATTGTTCTGGTTGTTGGTTCCTCCAGACTGGGTGATGTATAGGACGTTTCTTGTTCTATTTGTTGTATCCTCTTGGTTACACATAGACCCCTCCATTCCCAGTATAGCCCATTCCTGGTCTTCAGTGGAGTGGCTCGGCCTCTATATTTTGGGAGGGTCTTATCATTCCCTCTGATCGTTGCTCCGGGGACCCCCATCGCCCCCTTATCACAGTTCATTGTCTGAATCTCGTCTCTTCATATATAAAATATGAAATCTCTCCTGTGTTCAGCAGACACAGCCCCTCCGCATTGTGCAGTGAGTGTATGTGCGGTGTGACATGCTCTGGGTGGTCTCCTGATAGGGGTCTTATGTTGGCTGCAGAAATATTTACAGTGTAAAGTAAGCCATGTTATTGGTGTGTGATGGGCCCCGCTCTGCCGGGTTCTCCGCTCCTCAGTGACGCAATGTAGCAATGATGAGACCTATAGATACTTCCACCCCATCATCATCATCATCAGCGGCGGCGGCGGCCGTGTGTCTGCAGGAAAGAGCCCTGGTGACGTGTGTGGCGCTGGATTTGGAGATTTACGCAAGACCGTAAAGTCTGACATTATTCTGTATTTAGATAATGACGATTCTGCTCCATAATAGAAGTGTCCAATATAGACCATGCTGCTATAACCTGGGCATCTCCTGTATATAATTATATATGTACAGCCGGTATAACCTGGGCATCTCCTGTATATAATTATATATGTACAGCTGGTATAACCTGGACATCTCCTGTATATAATTATATATGTACAGCTGGTATAACCTGGGCATCTCCTGTATATAATTATATATGTACAGCTGGTATAACCTGGGCATCTCCTGTATATAATTATATATGTACAGCCGGTATAACCTGGGCATCTCCTGTATATAATTATATATGTACAGCCGGTATAACCTGGGCATCTCCTGTATATAATTATATATGTACAGCTGGTATAACCTGGACATCTCCCTGTATATAATTATATATGTACAGCTGGTATAACCTGGGCATCTCCTGTATATAATTATATATGTACAGCTGGTATAACCTGGGCATCTCCTGTATATAATTATATATGTACAGCCGGTATAACCTGGGCATCTCCTGTATATAATTATATATGTACAGCCGGTATAACCTGGGCATCTCCTGTATATAATTATATATGTACAGCTGGTATAACCTGGGCATCTCCTGTATATAATTATATATGTACAGCTGCTATAACCTGGGCATCTCCTGCATCTAATTATATATGTACAGTCGGTATAACCTGGGCATCTCCTGTATCTAATTATATATGTACAGCCGGTATAACCCGGGCATCTCCTGTATATAATTATATATGTACAGCTGCTATAACCCGGTAATCTCCTGTATATAATTATATATGTACAGCTGGTATAACCTGGGCATCTCCTGTATATAATTATATATGTACAGCTGCTATAACCCGGGCATCTCCTGTATATAATTATATATGTACAGCTGGTATAACCTGGGTATTTCCTGTATATAATTATATATGTACAGCTGGTATAACCCGGGCATCTCCTGTATATAATTATATACAGTTAGGTCCAGAAATATTTGGACAGTGACACAAGTTTTGTTATTTTAGCTGTTTACAAAAACCTGTTCAGAAATACAATTCTATATATAATATGGGCTGAAAGTGCACACTCCCAGCTGCAATATGAGAGTTTTCACATCCAAATCGGAGAAAGGGTTTAGGAATCATAGCTCTGTAATGCATAGCCTCCTCTTTTTCAAGGGACCAAAAGTAATTGGACAAGGGACTCTAAGGGCTGCAATTAACTCTGAAGGCGTCTCCCTCGTTAACCTGTAATCAATGAAGCAGTTAAAAGGTCTGGGGTTGATTACAGGTGTGTGGTTTTGCATTTGGAAGCTGTTGCTGTGACCAGACAACATGCGGTCTAAGGAACTCTCAATTGAGGTGAAGCAGAACATCCTGAGGCTGAAAAAAAAGAAAAAATCCATCAGAGAGATAGCAGACATGCTTGGAGTAGCAAAATCAACAGTCGGGTACATTCTGAGAAAAAAGGAATTGACTGGTGAGCTTGGGAACTCAAAAAGGCCTGGGCGTCCACGGATGACAACAGTGGTGGATGATCGCCGCATACTTTCTCTGGTGAAGAAGAACCCGTTCACAACATCAACTGAAGTCCAGAACACTCTCAGTGAAGTAGGTGTATCTGTCTCTAAGTCACCAGTAAAGAGAAGACTCCATGAAAGTAAATACAAAGGGTTCACATCTAGATGCAAACCATTCATCAATTCCAAAAATAGACAGGCCAGAGTTACATTTGCTGAAAAACACCTCATGAAGCCAGCTCAGTTCTGGAAAAGTATTCTATGGACAGATGAGACAAAGATCAACCTGTACCAGAATGATGGGAAGAAAAAAGTGTGGAGAAGAAAGGGAACGGCACATGATCCAAGGCACACCACATCCTCTGTAAAACATGGTGGAGGCAACGTGATGGCATGGGCATGCATGGCTTTCAATGGCACTGGGTCACTTGTGTTTATTGATGACATAACAGCAGACAAGAGTAGCCGGATGAATTCTGAAGTGTACCGGGATATACTTTCAGCCCAGATTCAGCCAAATGCCGCAAAGTTGATCGGACGGCGCTTTATAGTACAGATGGACAATGACCCCAAGCATACAGCCAAAGCTACCCAGGAGTTCATGAGTGCAAAAAAGTGGAAGATTCTGCAATGGCCAAGTCAATCACCAGATCTTAACCCAATTGAGCATGCATTTCACTTGCTCAAATCCAGACTTAAGACGGAAAGACCCACAAACAAGCAAGACCTGAAGGCTGCGGCTGTAAAGGCCTGGCAAAGCATTAAGAAGGAGGAAACCCAGCGTTTGGTGATGTCCATGGGTTCCAGACTTAAGGCAGTGATTGCCTCCAAAGGATTCGCAACAAAATATTGAAAATAAAAATATTTTGTTTGGGTTTGGTTTATTTGTCCAATTACTTTTGACCTCCTAAAATGTGGAGTGTTTGTAAAGAAATGTGACAATTCCTACAATTTCTATCAGATATTTTTGTTCAAACCTTCAAATTAAACGTTACAATCTGCACTTTAATTCTGTTGTAGAGGTTTCATTTCAAATCCAATGTGGTGGCATGCAGAGCCCAACTCGCCAAAATTGTGTCACTGTCCAAAGATTTCTGGACCTAACTGTATGTACAGCTGCTATAACCCGGGCATCTCCTGTATATAATTATATATGTACAGCCGGTATAACCTGGGCGTCTCTGTATATAATTATATATGTACAGCCGGTATAACCCGGGCATCTCCTGTATATAATTATACATGTACAGCCAGTATAACCCTGGCATCTCCTGTATATAATTATACATGTACAGCCGGTATAACCTGGGCATCTCCTGTATATACTTATATATGTACAGCCGGTATAACCTGGGCATCTCCTGTATATAATTATACATGTACAGCTGGTATAACCTAGGCATCTCCTGTATATAATTATATATGTACAGCCGGTATAACCTGGGCATCCCCTGTATATAATTATATATGTACAGCTGGTATAACCTGGGCATCTCCTGTATATAATTATATATGTACAGCCGGTATAACCTGGGCATCTCCTATACTGTATATAATTATATATGTACAGCCGGTATAACCTGGGCATCTCCTGTATATAATTATATATGTACAGCTGGTATAACCTGGGCATCTCCTGTATATAATTATATATGTACAGCTGGTATAACCTGGGCATCTCCTGTATATAATTATATATGTACAGCCGGTATAACCTGGGCATCTCCTGTATATAATTATATATGTACAGCCGGTATAACCTGGGTATCTCCTGTATATAATTATATATGTACAGCTGCTATAACCCGGGCATCTCCTGTATATAATTATATATGTACAGCCGGTATAACCCGGGCATCTCCTATATATAATAATATATGTACAGCTGCTATAACCCGGGCATCTCCTGTATATAATTATATATGTACAGCCGGTATAACCTGGGCATCTCCTATATATAATAATATATGTACAGCTGATATAACCCAGACATCTCCTGTATATAATTTTATATGTACAGCCGGTATAACCTGGGCATCTCCTGTATATAATTATATATGTACAGCCGGTATAACCTGGGCATCTCCTGTATATAATTATATATGTACAGCCGGTATAACCTGGGCATCTCCTGTATATAATTATATATGTACAGCTGGTATAACCTGGGCATCTCCTATATATAATAATATATGTACAGCTGATATAACCCAGGCATCTCCTGTATATAATTATATATGTACAGCCGGTATAACCTGGGTATCTCCTGTATATGATTATATATGTACAGCCGGTATAACCTGGGTGCCTCCTGTATATAATTATATATGTACAGCCGGTATAACCCGGGCATCTCCCATATATAATAATATATGTACAGCCGGTATAATCTGGGCATCTGCTGTATGTGAGTACTGATGGTCATATAGATGGATTGAGTTCTGTTGGATGGAGCTGATCCCGCTCCACAAGCAGCAGATTTTGGCTAAAGTAAATAGCCGACACCTGTGCCATGGCCGGAGTAGAGCGCTGTAAACTCTGATTTCTATATCTGACAGCTGCATTGAAATGGAGCACAATGAGTGCATATCTGCTGTGACGTGGTTGTGAGCAGCCAATCGGTTACAATGGTAGACGGAGTCAAGACCAAAGAGCCATCTAAGGACTCCAGGGGTAAAATTGTAGACCTGCACAAGGCTGGGATGTTCTGCAGGACAATAAGCAAGCAGCTTGGTGAAAAGGCAACAACTGTTCGTGCAATTATTAGAATATGGAAGAAACACAAGATGACTGTCAATCTTACTATGTCTTTGGCTCCATGCAAGATCTCACCTCGTGGGGTAAGGATGATTGTGAGAAAGGTCAGGAATCTGCCCAGAACTTCACGGGAGGTTCTAGTCAATGACCTGAAGAAAGCTGGGACCACAGTCTCAAAGATTACCATTAGTAACACACTACATTGTCTTGGATTAAAATCCAGCAGGGAATGCAAGGTGTAACTTTCATCACTGGAGATGTTAACGTGGCGAACAGAAGTGGACCCGCTGGATCACAGGGGGACACGAGGCTTACCCTTTAGTGGGAGGGGTTTGACTAAGCACCCACCACAATGCAGATGCCAGGTGCCACTTCCAGGGCAGAGACCGGGGCTGTGGCAGCTGACCCCCACAGCAAGGATAGATAGGTGCGGACAGTCTCTTGTGTGGACAGGGACTACCAGGAAGGCTGAGACGGAAAGCATGGCCAGGACGGACAGGTACAGTCACAAATATAGACTTGGACCACTGGGACGACTGAGGCAGATAGGATGGACAGGTACAGTCACTAGAATAGACAGGGACTAACGAAGTAGCTGAGCCATATGGCACGGCTAGGTACAGTCAGTAGTATAGACAGGGACCATTGGAGTAGCTGAGGCAGATGGCACGTCCAGGGCGGACAGGTATAGTCACTAGTATAGACAGGGACCACCGGAATAGCTGAGGCAGACGGCACGGCCAGGTACAGTCACAAGTAAAACTGGGACCACCAGGGTAGTTGAGGCAGATGGCATGTCCAGGGCGGAGAGGTAGTCACTAGTATAGACAGATACCTCCGGACTAGTTGAGGTAGATGGCACGGCCAGGGCAGACAGGTACAGTCACTAGTAAAGCTGGAACCACCGGGGTAGCTAAGGCAGATGGCACAGCTGAAATGGAACAGACACTGGGGTACAGACGAGACCAGGAGACAGGCAAGCAAAGTGGACAAGGGGACCTAACAGTTAGCTGGCTAGGGAACAAACCACTAACTAATAGCATTGATCTGGCACCTCCCCTAGGTACAGGTAGTCCGTAAGTCCTACACTCCTGAGACCCCTGCACCATCCAGCAAGACCACCGCACCATCCAGCAAGAACGCCGCACCATCCAGCAAGAGCCCCGCGATGCCAGTCAAGACGCCTGAGAAACCCTGCTACGCTGGTCAAGACTCTCGAGACTCCCACTACGCTGGTCAAACCCCCCCCGAGACCCCCACTACGCCGGTCACGACAAGACCCTCAGTACGCCGGTCAAGACAAGACCCTCAGTACGCCGGTCAAGACAAGACCCTCAGTATGCCGGTCAAGACAAGACCCTCAGTACGCCGGTCAAGACAAGACCCTCAGTACGCCGGTCAAGACAAGACCCTCAGTACGCCGGTCAAGACAAGACCCTCAGTACGCCGGTCAAGACAAGACCCTCAGTACGCCGGTCAAGACAAGACCCTCAGTACGCCGGTCAAGACAAGACCCTCAGTACGCCGGTCAAGACAAGACCCTCAGTACGCCGGTCAAGACAAGACCCTCAGTACGCCGATCAAGACAAGGCCCTCAGTACGCCGGTCAAGACAAGGCCCTCAGTACGCCGGTCAAGACAAGGCCCTCAGTACGCCGGTCAAGACAAGACCCTCAGTACGCCGGTCAAGACAAGACCCTCAGTACGCCGGTCAAGACAAGACCCCCAGTACGCCCTTCAAGACAAGATCCTCAGTACGCCGGTCAAGACAAGACCCTCAGTACGCCGGTCAAGACAAGACCCTCAGTACGCCGGTCAAGACAAGACCCTCAGTACGCCGGTCAAGACAAGACCCTCAGTACGCCGGTCAAGACAAGACCCTCAGTACGCCGATCAAGACAAGGCCCTCAGTACGCCGGTCAAGACAAGGCCCTCAGTACGCCGGTCAAGACAAGGCCCTCAGTACGCCGGTCAAGACAAGACCCTCAGTACGCCGGTCAAGACAAGACCCTCAGTACGCCGGTCAAGACAAGACCCCCAGTACGCCCTTCAAGACAAGATCCTCAGTACGCCGGTCAAGACAAGACCCTCAGTACGCCGGTCAAGACAAGACCCTCAGTACACCGGTCAACACCCTCGAGATTCCCGCTATGCCGGTCAAGCCTCGGACGTTGCCAGGCAGGACAGCCAGCCATGGGTGACCCGAATACGCCGGGCTGTTGCCTCCTGCTCGGCCGTGCGGTGTTTAATGCGGGGATTGTGATGATAGTGGTTTGAGCTTAGGGTACTGTACAATTTTTGGTTCGTAGAGCTGCAGAAAAATGCAGAAGAAGAACAATAAGCCAGGTTTTTGCACACGGGAACGCGTCCTTCCGCTCCATTTGACCTATAATTCGGCTTCTATCGGGGGATGAATTTCTTGTCACTCATTTTGCTCAGTGAGAAATACCTGCCAGTGGCACAAACAGGATTAGGGGCACCTGCTGCTCGCGCCATTGCCGGCAGAGTCACCACCCTCTGCTGATCTTAATTAGAGTCGCGATGGTCAGCCGCCCCAGGCCGCGCGATCCCGCGAGTCCTCCACTTTATCCCACCAGTAGGAGATGCACATTCTTCTTCTTTTATACAAAGACTTGTGGAATTTCTGGTTCGCTCTTTGTAGATTATATCTGCTCTGTAATATCAAGTCTGAAATGAGAATAATCCAGAAATGTTAAAATCCCAGAAAACCCCTTTAAGCTCCTCCAGAAATGAAATGCCGTCCTTCAGACAGGAAGTCTGCTGCAGTCTTGGAATATTTTTTCTTCTAAAAGGATAAACTCCCAAACCATCTCTGGCTGCTGTCATCTGTCATGCCCCTAAGACTTTGTTACAATGTATCAGTGCAGGTAAGCGCTATCAGTTATCTCAGGGGGATTATCTGCACTGATACATTGTAGCAAACACAGCAGCTCTCTGGGCACAAAACATGTGCCGCCCCCGCGTCAGCAGCCGGGCTGCTCGAATCCAGATCCGCGGTGGCTCGAGAGGGCTCTGGACCTGGGGGTCGTGCGGCTCCTCTAAACGAACGGGGGTTATGTACAGGGGATGGTGTGGACAGTTTGTGACACCACCCGTGATGCGTGGTAAGGTGGAGTACCACCCCTGCGGCTGGGAGTACCCGGTGGCGATGTAGTGGGCAGCCAGGTGTTTAACCCCTCCACGGGTAGGGGGAATGCCCCGGGACTCGGTGATGGTGACAGAGAGGTGTCGTTGGGAATGAAGGGGTCACTTGCGTACTCACTCAGTCCAATAACGCTGACACCGACAACTGTAGCAAACCAAAGTTCTGGATACCGCTGCCACTGAGGGGGAGCACGCCTGGGTCCCGTGCCCGTTGGTTGTACCTGTTGGTCTGTGACCTTCACCTTGGCACCATGTCTTCTAGTTGGTCCCTTTAGTCTGAAACTAATCGGGTCCCGCTCCCCACTATGGCTAACTGGAGGCGCTTGCTCTCAGGGTTCACGCTTGGGATTTTCTGGACTGTATTTGTGGAAAGTCCTATCCCTCTCGTTGCGCTAATACCCTGATTTTTGGAGCGGGTGGAGAGCGGATCTTGAAGGCTCCATCCTCGTCGGGTAAATTGTCAGGTTGCCTGAAGCTACTCCCTGACCTAGGGTCCACGTACCCCGTCGTGCCCTGGCCCCTGCCCGGTGATGGCACAAGGCCGCCAGCTGTCCTCCTTGACAGTCTGTGCCCCTTGTCACAATCCCCTGCGACCGGGGTCCAGCTCCTACCAGGCCCAGACCAACGTCTGCTACCTAGTACTTCCAAGAAGCCCAGCTCCTGACCTCTTCACTTCCAACAGTACACTGAACTGCTCCTGACACTCCTGACCTCCCCTTAACCAACCCCCTATTCCACTCAGGCCGTCCACTGGTGTGTCTGGGGGGTGTGGTGCAGAGTGTTCCTAGGGTTTTGATTAGCTCTTCTTGGCAACACCAATGGTTAGGGCCCCCTAACCAAGGAGGAGGCGGATATTGCACAGAAGGGCAGGTTGCACAATACCCTGTGACGACCTGATAGGCCAGGGCGTCACAAACATATTTCCCTTTGCTCAATCTATTTTATTTTTCCATTCATATAAAGCAAGCGGAGATTTTGAAAATGGTGAAAAATATGAGATTTTAGAATTGTGATCTTGATGTAATCCTGGATGAGCTGCGCTGGGCCATGAAATCCTCTTGTTTGTAATCCGCTTCCGTTTCATCCCGGTCGTCATTTATCTGATAAATTCATAACGATGATGAACCATAAACAAGAGGCTGAGTCCGGGCGGGAGATCCACCGGCCGCAGCCAACAGAAACGTACCACAGCCTCAACGTACCGCAGCCAACAGAAACGTACCGCAGCCTCAACGTACCGCAGCCAACAGAAACGTACCGCAGCCTCAACGTACCGCAGCCAACAGAAACGTACCGCAGCCTCAACGTACCGCAGCCAACAGAAACGTACCGCAGCCTCAACGTACCGCAGCCAACAGAAACGTACCGCAGCCTCAACGTACCGCAGCCAACAGAAACGTACCGCAGCCTCAACGTACCGCAGCCAACAGAAACTTACCGCAGCCTCAACGTACCGCAGCCATCAGAAACGTACCGCAGCCTCAACGTACCGCAGCCAACAGAAACGTACCACAGCCTCAACGTACCACAGGCAACAGAAACGTACCGCAGCCTCAATGTACCGCAGCCAACAGAAACGTACCGCAGCCAACAGAAACGTGCCGCAGCCTCAACGTACTGCAGCCAACAGAAACGTACCGCAGCCTCAACGTACCGCAGCCAACAGAAACGTACCGCAGCCTCAACGTACCTGTCACGCTCCCCGGTGCCCGTGCCACGCTTCCCGGCTCCCCTGCCACGCTCCCCGACTCCCCTGCCTCGCTCCCCGGCTCCCCTGCCACGCTTCCCGGCTCCTCTGCCACGCTCCCCGGCTCCCGGACCTCGCTTCCCCGCTCCCGGGCTCTGCTCCCCGGTCCCCCGCTCCTCAGCCTCCATGCTCCCTCACCTGCCTCTTCCAGGCAACCTGGTCCCCGGTCCCGGCGCCCGTCTGCTGTTCTGAGCCGGCCCGGCACTCCTGCCTCCTGTTCATCACATCCTGCCCTGGCTTCTGGCACCCGGGCCTCGCGCATGCGCATTAGGGCGCGCGGTCATTGACCTTTTTTTAAAGGGCCAGCGTCCTCCAACAGGATATTGAAGATGCAGGTACAGGGTATATAGGGGGTTCCTTTCCAAGTGGGCGGGGCCTGTTCTTCTTGTTTGCTAAGCTAGGAGTCAGGTCTCCTTGTGTTTGTGCCATACTTACCTATCTGTCTTGTAGAGCCGCTCCTGTCTCGCCAACCGGTCCTGACGACTCCCGAATCTCGAACGGTGACTGCCTGCCATCCCGTCAGTCCCTACCATCTCCGATCCCTGCATCCTGTGGTGACCCGTCTTCTCGCTCCGTCGGTTCCGGACTCTGCCTGACGTCATCTCGGCCTCCGAACCTGAGCTCCGTCACCCGGACTACCTTCAGTGACTCCGTGGTCCCAGAGACTTTTACACTCCTCTGAACGGACTGTCCTGCTACCTGTAGTGCTCCGGCTACCGGGCACCTTGCCCTCGGTGAGGTGTTCAGCCCAGTGGATCCACCTCCTGGGTCTGCCCGTCCACCTGGCCCTAACAGTACCGCAGCCAACAGAAATGTACCGCAGCCTCCAAACCAAGGTTTATTGCCGGCAGATGTGCCCTCTATTTCTGTCCTGTGATAGTCCCTGCAGGGGGCGCTCTATAGGACCGGACATCCCTTATTATATGCACACACTTAGGTTGTCACTGCTTAAGGTCTCATCCAGTCAACACTCTGGCCTCGATCCATCAAACCGTGTCACCAGAATCTTGATGGAAAACCGTTTAGAAATGTTGCAAAAAATTTCCGCAACTTATATTTGCAATTAAAAAAAATTGCCTTTTCTTTGCCAACTTTTTGACAAATGAGTGGAGATTGAGTAAATTTGATCCACTATCTTGGATGACGCATATATTCTGCAGCGTATTCCCTTGCTGATTATCCGCTGTTTTACCTGGGATGATACATTAATACTTCTTACTACTAAGGACTGTTATAAAGTATCCAGTGTATATAATGTGAGCTATACATTTTACACCAGATAGATACATTTTACTTGCACTGATACATTGTAGCAAACTTTCAGGAGCAGAGGGGGTTTTGTGTGACTGATGTATGTTGTTTGCGTCTCGTTTTTTGGCAGGGTTATATTGTAATATTGCCATGTTGGAACTTTACATTGTAATGCCTGATTATATACACATTGTACCTCTACACTCAAATTCAGCCCTAAATTTATAAGTGATAACCTTATAATCTGGGGACTAAGGGGTAACGTCTCTCCTTGTGGAGAGTGACATAGCTGACATGTCAGTGTAAGGAGACTTATAGGCCATGCAATGCTCCCCTGGGAAAGTAAGTAAGCAAATTGCCTCATAAGAGAGTAAGAGAACTCTAGATCTGTCCCATATATGTTCCCATAATCTGTCATTACTGATTTATGACTTGATTTGCACAGTCCTAAATTTTCAGAGGACACAACTAAGACCTGCAAATAATAAACTATTGTAAGCCTGAAAACGGATTTTTATAGGATGAGAATTACCCCAGATCATTCTCACTCCTGGTCATTCACACTAATCAGGTGTAAAGTAAAGGCTTTAAAGATAATACCCCTGACTTATTACATTGCCAGAGTTATTTCAATAGTCTAAATATGAAAGGACTTTATATTTCTTAGGCCGGGATCAGACAGCCTAATTTCAAGGTCAGTATGTTCCTGACCCAAATCTACAACCTCGTAGACATATAGGAGGCTGAAAGTTACGGTCCAGGCATCGCGGCTCATTTTCAAATGGTGAAGCTGGTATTCTGACCCCGGATACGTTTTTCATGTGTTGTTTATGGAAAAACTAGGTAAGCTTGGAAAGAATGGAAGTGAAAGGTGGTAGGAAGGGGAAAGGTGGAAGAAAGAAGGCAAATACAATAATGGAAGGGAAAGGTGGAGGAAAGGTGGAAGAAGGAAGGCAAATACAATAATGGAAGGGAAAGGTGGAGGAAAGAGGAAAGGTGGAAGAAAGAAGGCAAATACAATAATGGAAGGGAAAGGTGGTAGGAAGGGGAAAGGTGGAAGAAAGAAGGCAAATACAATAATGGAAGGGAAAGGTGGAGGAAAGAGGAAAGGTGGAAGAAAGAAGGCAAATACAATAATGGAAGGGAAAGGTGGAGGAAAGAGGAAAGGTGGAAGAAAGAAGGCAAATACAATAATGGAAGGGAAAGGTGGAAGAAAGAAGGAAAATACAATAATGGAAGGGAAAGGTGGAGGAAAGAGGCAAGGTGGAAGAAAGAAGGCAAATACAATAATGGAAGGGAAAGGTGGAGGAAAGAGGAAGGGTGGAAGAAAGAAGGCAAATACAATAATGGAAGGGAAAGGTGGAGGAAAGAGGAAAGGTGGAAGAAAGAAGGCAAATACAATAATGGAAGGGAAAGGTGGAAGAAAGAAGGAAAATACAATAATGGAAGGGAAAGGTGGAGGAAAGAGGCAAGGTGGAAGAAAGAAGGCAAATACAATAATGGAAGGGAAAGGTGGAGGAAAGAGGAAGGGTGGAAGAAAGAAGGCAAATACAATAATGGAAGGGAAAGGTGGAGGAAAGAGGAAGGGTGGAAGAAAGAAGGCAAATACAATAATGGAAGGGAAAGGTGGAGGAAAGAGGAAGGGTGGAAGAAAGAAGGCAAATACAATAATGGAAGGGAAAGGTGGAGGAAAGAGGAAAGGTGGAAGAAAGAAGGCAAATACAATAATGGAAGGGAAAGGTGGAGGAAAGGGGGGAAGAAAGAAGGCAAATACAATAATGGAAGGGAAAGGTGGAGGAAAGAGGAAGGGTGGAAGAAAGAAGGCAAATACAATAATGGAAGGGAAAGGTGGAGGAAAGAGGCAAGGTGGAAGAAAGAAGGCAAATACAATAATGGAAGGGAAAGGTGGAGGAAAGAGGAAAGGAGGAAGAAAGAAGGCAAATACAATAATGGAAGGGAAAGGTGGAGGAAAGAGGAAAGGTGGAAGAAAGAAGGCAAATACAATAATGGAAGGGAAAGGTGGAGGAAAGAGGAAGGGTGGAAGAAAGAAGGAAAATACAATAATGGAAGGGAAAGGTGGAGGAAAGAGGAAGGGTGGAAGAAAGAAGGAAAATACAATAATGGAAGGGAAAGGTGGAGGAAAGAGGAAGGGTGGAAGAAAGAAGGCAAATACAATAATGGAAGGGAAAGGTGGAGGAAAGAGGAAGGGTGGAAGAAAGAAGGCAAATACAATAATGGAAGGGAAAGGTGGAGGAAAGAGGAAGGGTGGAAGAAAGAAGGCAAATGCAATAATGGAAGGGAAAGATGGAAGAAAGAGGCAAGGTGGAAGAAAGAAGGCAAATACAATAATGGAAGGGAAAGGTGGAGGAAAGGGGGAAGAAAGAAGGCAAATACAATAATGGAAGGGAAAGGTGGAGGAAAGAGGAAAGGTGGAAGAAAGAAGGCAAACACAATAATGGAAGGGAAAGGTGGAGGAAAGAGGAAAGGTGGAAGAAAGAAGGCAAATACAATAATGGAAGGGAAAGGTGGAGGAAAGGGGGAAGAAAGAAGGCAAATACAATAATGGAAGGGAAAGGTGGAGGAAAGGGGGAAGAAAGAAGGCAAATACAATAATGGAAGGGAAAGGTGGAGGAAAGAGGAAAGGTGGAAGAAAGAAGGCAAATACAATAATGGAAGGGAAAGGTGGAGGAAAGAGGAAAGGTGGAAGAAAGAAGGAAAATACAATAATGGAAGGGAAAGGTGGAGGAAAGAGGAAAGGTGGAAGAAAGAAGGCAAACAAAGAAGGATGTAGAAAAGAAAATGAGGGAGAAGTGGAGAGAACAGAGGAAGGACAGGAGGGAAGTGGAAGAGAAAAAGGAGGGAGGTGGGAAAGAGCAAACAGATAAGGAAAAAAGATTGGAGGGAGGAAAAAGTATAGAGCATAAAGAATGAAAGGAAAGCAAAAAGGAACAGGGTGGAGGGTGAAGTAAAGAGGTAGAAAGGCGGGAAAATAAAGAAAAAGGAAGGGGAAGGAAAATGGGAATGGGAGATGGATAGTAGGAAGAGAAAACAGCACGATGTGATGATGAGGAGGAGGAAGAGGAATATAGAGAAGACATCACAAATTCAGTAAAGCAATTCAAACCCAGTGACCGTACATCGGCTGATTTATTGCCCGCTCCAGACTGTGCTCTGCTACATCGTAGTTCACTGTCACCTAATATCACCTAGGGCTTTATGCCACCTGCCTGGCACCATCACCTGGACTTATTAGTTTTGGGCCAGTCTTCCGCATTCTGCTTTTTGTGTCCGGACACATGACCTTTCAGCCTCCATTAATAAGCAGCTGTCGATTATACCTGCCACACTTCATCGCGAGGCACGCACGGCTTCATGGCCGCCATTTCCCAGAAATGATCCACCTCTTCACCTGGTGTTTTTGGCAAGGAAAGAGTGACAGTCATCTTGGACCGCGTCCAGCCAGAACCAATAGTTTGAGCCAGACAAGGATGTGATGGTTTAATAGGATTTAGTGAACATCTGGGCGAGTTCCAGGCGGCTTTAAATCCCCCCAGAAAAGATTCTCTCAGATCTTCTTGTTTTCTCATGGATAAAACCTTATGATAGACGGTCAATCACCGGAGCAGGCGAATATCTCTCCTCCTAATCCCTCCGAGTAGCTGCAGCCCCTGTGTCTGGGATATTCCCACTAGTCGTCATGTGGTCATCCGGGGGCACGGAGACGACCGCATGGCACAATGCGCCTGCCATATACCGCGGCGCTGAATGCACCGCACAGCGCCCAAACGTTCCAGGGATGCACAATGCAAACATGATGTAGAGAAATAACACATGAGCTGCCCAATCTGTGTGATGTCACAATTCTGCCAGCTAATATTGAAAACAGTCAGCAAGCATGCTGGCCCGGACCCCACGCGAGATCCTGCATGAGATGTCTGCAACGTCTGGTGAAAAGCAAAACCTCCTACAATTCTCATCATCTTGGCCGGCTCCACACCGAACAAGCAGGAAATGCTGGAGATTTCCGCTCTGCAGCTGCAGAATTATGAATACAGCTCTAGAGTGTCATGTGGGCTGGAAATAGGTTCTATTTTTTTCTATGTAGTTGAATTTTAATAGGCGGCACATGTTGTGCCTGTGATCACCATGATGATAGCCTACTAAATATCCATGACTGGAAACACCCTGCAATGAAAAAGGGGGGAATAAAGCCATAAAAAGGAAACGGAACACCAAGAAAATAAGCAATATACCATAGTGTCCAATGTAATCTTGTCCTTAATGCATTATTATAGCAGTTATATTCTTGTATATAGGGGCAGTATTATAGCAGTTATATTCTTGTATATAGGGGCAGTATTATAGAAGTTATAGTCTTGTACATAGGAGGAAGTATTATAGTAGTTATATTCTTGTATATAGAGGGCAGTATTATAGTAGTTATATTCTTGTATATAGAGGGCAGAATTATAGTAGTTATATTCTTGTACATAGGAGCAGTATTATAGTAGTTATATTCTTGTATATAGGGGGCAGTATTATAGTAGTTATATTCTTGTATATAGAGGCAGTATTATAGTAGTTATATTCTTGTACATAGAGGGCAGTATTATAGTAGTAATATTCTTGTACATAGGGGCAGTATTATAGTAGTTATATTCTTGTATATAGGGGGCAGTATTATAGTAGTTATATTATTGTATATAGGGGCAGTATTATAGTAGTTATATTCTTGCACATAGGGGCAGTATTATAGTAGTTATATTCTTGTACATAGGGGCAGTATTATAGTAGTTATAGTCTTGTATATAGGGGCAGTGTTATAGTAGTTATATTCTTGTGAATAGGGGCAGTATTATAGTAGTTATATTCTTGTACATAGGGGCAGTATTATAGTAGTTATATTCTTGTACATAGGGGGCAGTATTATAGTAGTTATATTCTTGTATATAGAGGGCAGTATTCGAGTAGTTATATTCTTGTACATAGGTGGCAGTATTATAGTAGTTATATTCTTGTATATAGGAGGCAGTATTATAGTAGTTATATTCTTGTACATAGGGATCAGTATTATAGTAGTTATATTCTTGTACATAGGGGCAGTATTATAGCAGTTATATTCTTGTACATAGGAGGCAGTATTACTGTAGTTATATTCTTGTATATAGAGGGCAGAATTATAGTAGTTATATTCTTGTACATAGGAGCAGTATTATAGTAGTTATATTCTTGTATATAGGGGGCAGTATTATAGTAGTTATATTCTTGTATATAGAGGCAGTATTATAGTAGTTATATTCTTGTACATAGAGGGCAGTATTATAGTAGTAATATTCTTGTACATAGGGGCAGTATTATAGTAGTTATATTCTTGTATATAGGGGGCAGTATTATAGTAGTTATATTATTGTATATAGGGGCAGTATTATAGTAGTTATATTCTTGCACATAGGGGCAGTATTATAGTAGTTATATTCTTGTACATAGGGGCAGTATTATAGTAGTTATAGTCTTGTATATAGGGGCAGTGTTATAGTAGTTATATTCTTGTGAATAGGGGCAGTATTATAGTAGTTATATTCTTGTACATAGGGGCAGTATTATAGTAGTTATATTCTTGTACATAGGGGGCAGTATTATAGTAGTTATATTCTTGTATATAGAGGGCAGTATTCGAGTAGTTATATTCTTGTACATAGGTGGCAGTATTATAGTAGTTATATTCTTGTATATAGGAGGCAGTATTATAGTAGTTATATTCTTGTACATAGGGATCAGTATTATAGTAGTTATATTCTTGTACATAGGGGCAGTATTATAGCAGTTATATTCTTGTACATAGGAGGCAGTATTACTGTAGTTATATTCTTGTACATAGGTGGCAGTATTATAGTAGTTATATTCTTGTATATAGGAGGCAGTATTATAGTAGTTATATTCTTGTACATAGGGATCAGTATTATAGTAGTTATATTCTTGTACATAGGGGCAGTATTATAGTAGTTATATTCTTGTACATAGAGGGCAGTATTATAGTAGTAATATTCTTGTACATAGGGGGCAGTATTATAGTAGTTATATTCTTGTATATAGGGGGCAGTATTATAGCAGTTATATTCTTGTACATAGGGGGCAGTATTATAGTAGTTATATTCTTGTGAATAGGGGCAGTATTATAGTAGTTATATTCTTGTATATAGGGGGCAGTATTATAGTAGTTATATTCTTGTATATAGGGGCAGTTTTATAGTAGTTATATTCTTGTATATAGGGGGCAGTATTATAGTAGTTATATTCTTGTATATAGGGGGCAGTATTATAGTAGTAATATTCTTGTACATAGGGGCAGTATTATAGTAGTTATATTCTTGTATATAGGGGGCAGTATTATAGTAGTTATATTCTTGTATATAGGGGGCAGTATTATAGTAGTTATATTCTTGCACATAGGGGCAGTATTATAGTAGTTATATTCTTGTACATAGGGGCAGTATTATAGTAGTTATATTCTTGTACATAGGGGGCAGTATTATAGTAGTTATATTCTTGTACATAGGGGACAGTATTATAGTAGTTATATTCTTGTGAATAGGGGCAGTATTATAGTAGTTATATTCTTGTACATAGGGGCAGTATTATAGGAGTTATATTCTTGTACATAGGGGGCAGTATTATAGTAGTTATATTCTTGTATATAGAGGGCAGTATTAGAGTAGTTATATTCTTGTACATAGGTGGCAGTATTATAGTAGTTATATTCTTGTATATAGGAGGCAGTATTATAGTAGTTATATTCTTGGACATAGGGGCAGTATTATAGTAGTTATATTCTTGTACATAGGGGGCAGTATTATAGTAGTTATATTCTTGTATATAGAGGGCAGTATTATAGTAGTTATATTCTTGTATATAGAGGGCAGTATTATAGTAGTTATATTCTTGTATATAGGGTGCAGTATTATAGCAGTTATATTCTTGTACATAGGGATCAGTATTATAGTAGTTATATTCTTGTATATAGGGTGCAGTATTATAGCAGTTATATTCTTGTACATAGGGGGCAGTATTATAGTAGTTATATTCTTGTACATAGGGAGCAGTATTATAGTAGTTATATTCTTGTATATAGGGTGCAGTATTATAGCAGTTATATTCTTGTATATAGGGGCAGTATTATAGTAGTTATATTCTTGTGAATAGGGGCAGTATTATAGTAGTTATATTCTTGTATATAGGGGCAGTATTATAGTAGTTATATTCTTGTATATGGGGGCAGTATTATAGTAGTTATATTCTTGTATATAGGGGGCAGTATTATAGTAGTTATATTCTTGTACATAGGGGCAGTATTATAGTAGTTATATTCTTGTATATAGGGGGCAGTATTATAGCAGTTATATTCTTGTACATAGGGGGCAGTATTATAGTAGTTATATTCTTGTGAATAGGGGCAGTATTATAGTAGTTATATTCTTGTATATAGGGGGCAGTATTATAGTAGTTATATTCTTGTATATAGGGGCAGTATTATAGTAGTTATATTCTTGTATATAGGGGGCAGTATTATAGTAGTTATATTCTTGTATATAGGGGCAGTATTATAGTAGTTATATTCTTGTATATAGGGGGCAGTATTATAGTAGTTATATTCTTGTATATAGGGGGCAGTATTATAGTAGTAATATTCTTGTACATAGGGGCAGTATTATAGTAGTTATATTCTTGTATATAGGGGGCAGTATTATAGTAGTTATATTCTTGTATATAGGGTGCAGTATTATAGCAGTTATATTCTTGTACATAGGGGCAGTATTATAGTAGTTATATTCTTGTACATAGGGGGCAGTATTATAGTAGTTATATTCTTGTACATAGGGGCAGTATTATAGTAGTTATATTCTTGTACATAGGGGGCAGTATTATAGTAGTTATATTCTTGTATATAGGGGGCAGTATTATAGTAGTTATATTCTTGCACATAGGGGCAGTATTATAGTAGTTATATTCTTGTACATAGGGGCAGTATTATAGTAGTTATATTCTTGTACATAGGGGGCAGTATTATAGTAGTTATATTCTTGTACATAGGGGACAGTATTATAGTAGTTATATTCTTGTGAATAGGGGCAGTATTATAGTAGTTATATTCTTGTACATAGGGGCAGTATTATAGTAGTTATATTCTTGTACATAGGGGGCAGTATTATAGTAGTTATATTCTTGTATATAGAGGGCAGTATTAGAGTAGTTATATTCTTGTACATAGGTGGCAGTATTATAGTAGTTATATTCTTGTATATAGGAGGCAGTATTATAGTAGTTATATTCTTGTACATAGGGGCAGTATTATAGTAGTTATATTCTTGTACATAGGGGCAGTATTATAGTAGTTATATTCTTGTACATAGGGGACAGTATTATAGTAGTTATATTCTTGTATATAGGGGGCAGTATTATAGTAGTTATATTCTTGCACATAGGGGGGCAGTATTTTAGTAGTTATATTCTTGTACATAGGGGGCAGTATTATAGTAGTTATATTCTTGCACATAGGGGGGCAGTATTATAGTAGTTATATTCTTGTACATAGGGGGCAGTATTATAGTAGTTATATTCTTGCACATAGGGGGGCAGTATTATAGTAGTTATATTCTTGTACATAGGGGGCAGTATTATAGTAGTTATATTCTTGTACATAGGGGCAGTATTATAGTAGTTATATTCTTGTATATAGGGGCAGTATTATAGTAGTTATATTCTTGTACATAGGGGGGCAGTATTATAGTAGTTATATTCTTGTACATAGGGGGCAGTATTATAGTAGTTATATTCTTGCACATAGGGGGGCAGTATTATAGTAGTTATATTCTTGTACATAGGGGGCAGTATTATAGTAGTTATATTCTTGCACATAGGGGGGCAGTATTATAGTAGTTATATTCTTGTACATAGGGGGCAGTATTATAGTAGTTATATTCTTGTACATAGGGGCAGTATTATAGTAGTTATATTCTTGTACATAGGGGGCAGTATTATAGTAGTTATACCCTGGTACATTTCATACAATGTTTCCTTGGTGTATGGTCTCTGCAGTGATATTAGTTGGTGTCATTGTATTGCTTTTTCCTGTGCTGATTTCTTGTGTTCCTGGGAGATAATGTGGTGCGGAGATTTGGGATGAGCCTCGGATACCTCAGGTCTCTGGCATGTCTCTGCTGCAGAATTCCCCTTGGGGCTGGAGGGATGTGTGTGGGGGGAAGGGAAGAAATATCAGTCTAAAACTAAAACATATGCAAACATCACAGGAAATACAAAGAAAAGCGAAGAATTTACCTCAAAGTGTAAACCCCCTGATACTGCAGCAGACTGTGATTTCATTATTTACAGCGTTTGGATCTGATCCAATAATGGAAACGACATCTGTCCTCAAATGTTCTGCTTTATTACATCCACCTCCATCGCACCATACGCCCGAAACGCCGCCTCTTGCAGACTCCGTGCGGTGCGTGTTCTTTGTGTCTTGTAGCATTATTTTATTATTGTGTTTGTTTTACGTGATTTATGGGTTGGGTGAGTTAATAATAATAATAATAATATTTCATTTATATAGCGCTATTAATTCCACAGCACTTTACATACATCAGGAACACTGTCCCCATTGGGGCTCACAATCTAGAGTCCCTATCTGTTTGTTTTTGGAGTGTGGGAGGAAACCGGAGAACCTGGAGGAAACCCACGAAAACACGGGGAGAACATACAAACTCCTTGCAGATGGTGTCCTTAGTGGGATTTGAACCAAAGACCCCAGCGCTGCAAGACTGCAGTGCTAACCACTGAGCCACCACAAGACTGCAGTGCTAACCACTGAGCCACCACACGACTGCAGTACTAACCACTGAGCCACCACAAGACCACAGTGCTAACCACTGAGCCACCACAAGACCGCAGTGCTAACCACTGAGCCACCACAAGACTGCAGTGCTAACCACTGAGCCACCACAAGACTGCAGTGCTAACCACTGAGCCACCACACGACTGCAGTACTAACCACTGAGCCACCACAAGACTGCAGTAATAACCACTGAGCCACCACAAGACCGCAGTGCTAACCACTGAGCCACCACAAGACTGCAGTGCTAACCACTGAGCCACCACAAGACTGCAGTGCTAACCACTGAGCCACTGTGCCACCCTGTTAAGTTCAGACCACGTTCACATTTACCACCAAAATGTTTGTTTCTTCTCCCTAAGCATAAAATATACAAGATTAAACAACTTCGCAGTAGGTTCTAATTTTAGAAAACCCAAAACACTCCTTCTGTATTTTCGGGTTTTGTACACTGTGGCGCTTTGTGTTACAGCTATTAACTCTGCCTAGTCCGATCCTGCAGTAACATTAAAGGGAGCCCATAAGAAGGATATTATTCCAAGCTAATGGTACTTACTGTATGTACAAGGGCCTTCTTGCTGATTTAATCCCTCCCTTCATTGTACAAATCTGTTTTGTGTTTTCTGAGAAATCCAGCATTATCCAAATGAGCTGCAAGTGCTTTTTGTTGCAGCATTGCACTTGCAGCTGTCCTACCTTCCCTCCTTATTTTGCATCTGCCTCTTGTCTCTGGCTGATAGGTCGGGGTGGGGGGGGGGTTAGGGTTAGGGTTAGGGATCACTGAAGATAGGAGTGACCTATCAGTCAATAGGGAGGGAGGGCAGAAATGCTGCAAGTGCAATGCACCAACCCAAAGCACTCGCAGCTCATTTGCATATCATTTCAATGCTGGATTTCTCACAGACCGCAAAACTTTTTTTTTCTACAATCAAGTTATAAATGTACTTGAAGGTGCTTGTACACACGTGCTATTAGTTTGGTTAGACTTGGAACACCTAGTACATATTAGACGGTCAGCCAAGTCCTGCAGTCTGTGTTTGAGCACTTTTAGTCTTAAATTACCTTCAGTGGCGTAGCAAGAGTCCGATGGGCCCCTGTGCAAAATTTGGACCAGGGACCACATGCATGTTGGTCAGATGTGTGGGCCCTTGCAGCATTCTAGATCCTCTAAAGGCATGTGTGTTCATCGTCTAATGTAATAATGTCCTCTGGCCTGGTTCCTTCCTGTAATGATGTCTTCAATCATGGGCATCTTCTTTTAATTATGTCCTCCTTCCTGGCCCTTTCCTGAATCTTGTCATCCGAAATTAGCCCCTTCCGGCAATTATGTCCTCTGTCCTACCCTCTTCCTGTAATCATGTCCCCCATCATTATCTTCTTCCTATAATTATGTCCTATGCCTTGACCCCTTCCTGTAATTATGTCACCCATCATTAACCCCTTCCTTTAAATATGCCCTCCTTCCTGGCCCATTCCTGAATATTTTCATCCAAAATTAGCCCCTTCCTGTAATTATGACCTCTGTCCTGGCCTCTTCCTGTATTCATGTCCCCCATCATTATCCCCTTCCTGTAATCATGTCCTGTTTCCTGGCCCCTTCCTGCATTTATGTCCTCTGTCCTGGGCCATTTCTGTAATCATGTCCCCCATCATTAGCCCCTTCCTGTAATTATGTCCTCTGTCCTGGCCCCTTCCTGTAATCATGTCCCCCATCATTAGCCCCTTACTGTAATTATGTTCTCTGTCCTGGCCCCTTCCTGTAATCATGTCCTTCATCATTATCTCCTTCCTGTAATTATGGCCTCTATCCTGGCCCCTTCCTGTAATCATGTCCCCCATCATTAGCTCCTTACTGTAATTAGGACCTCTGTCCTAGCCCCTTCCTGTAATTATGTCCTTCATCATTATCTCCTTCCTGTAATTATGGCCTCTATCCTGGCCCCTTCCTGTAATCATGTCCCCCATCATTAGCTCCTTACTGTAATTAGGACCTCTGTCCTGGCTTCTTCCTGTAATCATGTCCCCCATCATTATCCCCTTCCTGTATTTATGTCCTCTGTTCTGGCCCCTTCCTGTATTCATGTCCCCCATCATTAGCCCCTTCCTGTAATTATGTCTTCTGTCCTGGCCCCTTCCTGTAATCATGTCCCCATCATTAGCTCCTTCCTGTATTAATGTCCTCTGACCTGGTCCCTTCCTGTAATCTTGTCCCCCATCATTAGCCCCTTCCTGTAATTATGTCTTCTGTCCTGGCCCCTTCCTGTAATCATGTCCCCCATCATTAGCTCCTTCCTGTATTAATGTCCTCTGACCTGGCCCCTTCCTGTAATCTTGTCCCCCATCATTAGCCCCTTCCTGTAATTATGTCTTCTGTCCTGGCCCCTTCCTGTAATCATGTCCCCCATCATTAGCTCCTTCCTGTATTTATGTCCTCTTACCTGGCCCCTTCTTGTAATCATGTCCCCCATCATTAGCCACTTCCTGTAATTATGTCTTCTGTCCTGGCACCTTCTTGTAATCATGTCCCCACTCATTAGCTCCTTCCAGTAATTATGTCCTCTGTCCTGGCACCTTCCTGTAATCATGTGTCCCATCATTCGCCCCATCCTGTAATTCTGTCCTTTCCCCTTCCTGTAATAATATACCCTAATTATAATGTCCCCCTTTTAAAAAATAAAAAAGTAATTATTCTCACCTTTCCTGTCTCCCACAACATGAGGGCTGGCTGAGGTCAGCTGCCAGCCTCTGATTGGCTGGGGGCGTGTATTGCATTGCACACACCTGATGGGTCTCTGCACCGCAATACACTACAGCAGAATGTGCATCCTTGGACACGGATGCAGCTGAAATCAGCGCCGGTGTTGGCTGTGACCCTTCCTGCCCGGTCCAGTTCTGGTCGCATCCTCTGGTTACCTTTAATTACAGCAATCCGTATATGACACGATCATCCTGCGGAGCGTTGTGGAGCTCTCACACCTTCCTGTCAGAGTGCGGATGACTATGAGTCATTGGGGGCGATTAGAGGGCGCCTCTCGGGCTGCATAAAAGTCCCAAGAAAAAAAAAAACACTTAATAAAAAGCTCCAAGCCGTTGAGCCTCTTGCACAATTTATGGCGCTTTGCTATTGCCTTGTATCAAGCAATGACACAATGTAACACATCATAAATCGCCGGCGGGGGCGTCGGAGAAGAAATTGCGTATCTGTCTGGTTCTGGTTCCCTGGGTGCGTCCAGGCCCGAGCTCTGCGCAGTCGTAGGGACAGGTGTGCGCTGACACTTCCAAACACCTGGGCTATTGGTTACGGGAATCCGGTTCATTAAGGCAGCTTTTGCTTTTCCTGGCACTGCCAATCACCATGACATCAATGCTTCCAGGCCGGTGCGCGTTACGTCATTGGCGCTGGACGGCTATCACGGATTCTTATTGTCAGGCAAAACCACAACAGGTGAAGGACGGCAATATTTATACAGCACCCGGGAGACCTGTGAGTAAATGCAGCATAGACCGGAGTAATTTATGAGACCCTGCAGTGAAATGGCTATGGAATTAATGAAAGGCTTTATTTACTAACTCGCCTCAGAATTCGCCTGGTGCCGGAATCTGGA
This sequence comes from Anomaloglossus baeobatrachus, assembly GCF_048569485.1. Classification (NCBI taxonomy): domain Eukaryota; kingdom Metazoa; phylum Chordata; class Amphibia; order Anura; family Aromobatidae; genus Anomaloglossus; species Anomaloglossus baeobatrachus. The sequence continues at coordinate 186,504,855 of NC_134363.1, read as the reverse complement.
GTCTGAGGCTTAGGACGCGCTCACATGCTCGTGAAAAAAATCGGTCCCTGAAAAGTTGGACGAATCTAATCCGTCTGCGTAACCTTTTATTCATACGAGTGCAATGCGAGTGTGCAATTTTTTTTTTCCGCATGCCATCCATATGACATGCGCATGCAATGCATTTTTTAACATCTTTTACATCCTAGACTACTCTATGGAAATGTTTGTTGTCAAAAATAATAAAACAATCAAATATAAAACTATAGATACATAGATAGATTAGATAAATATCCTGCAGATTAATAATATGCTTACCCCCTACATATTACTAACTTGCACCTTTTCATGTGGTACTAAAGAATGTTTAACCTAATAGATAATTAATTAAAAAAAAATTGTTGTGGGGTTCCCCTATTTATGATAACTAGCAAAAGTAAAACAGACAGCTGGGGGCTGATATTATCAGGCGGGAAGGTCCATGGTTATTGGGCCTTCCCTAGCCTAAAAATAACAGCCCGCAGCCACCCCAAAATTGGCATATCCATTAGATGCTCCAATTGCAGTGCTTTACCTGACTCTACCCGATTGCCCTGGTGCGGTGGCAATCAGGGTAATGGTGGTTGGGGTTGATATCAGCTGTGTGTATCAGATGGCATCAAACATGAAAGATATAAAAAGAGAGAAATAAAAACAAGACTGTCTCTTGTTCACCAATTCATTAGAAAGCAAAGTTCCTAGGTCTGATGTAGTCCAGCGCTTCCCACGAAGTTCCTGGAGGTCTCAGTACGAGGGTGCATAGACATTGATCAGCGAGGTCTGGCGACTGTGATGAGCGGTGATGACGTCAGTAATGTTACTGATGTCACCGTTGTCGCTGGGCCACAGAGGGCAGCGCAAGACCTGGAATGTCTGATCAGCGGTGATGTCAGTAACGTCACCGCTCGTCACAGTCGCCGGGTCTTGCTGTGTGCAGTGTAAGTCGGGACCGGCTGCTGCTCAAAGTCTATGGACCCTCGTTCTGAGACCTCATTCTACCTAATCGAGGAGCGGCGTGGGAACCCCTGGATTACGTCGGACCTGGGAACTTTGCTTTCTAATAAATTGATGAATGAGGGACAGTGTCTTTATTTCTCTTTTTATGTCTTTCAGTTTTCCATTTCTGGACTACATTGGATTCCGTGGACTCTGTCGGTTTCCCTGGATTACGTCGGACCCGCGTGTTTTTTTTTTTTTTTTTTAATAAACTGAGGAACCAGGGCTAGAGTTGGAGAGTGTTTTTAAAAATAAAGTATTTTTGTGTCTGTTGTTTTTCCTTTAACTTGTTAGTTATGAGGGTGTCCCTCAAGGCTCTGTCCTGGGACCCTTACTTTTTTCTATCTATACATTTGGCCTGGGACAACTCATAAAGTCCCATGGCTTCCAGTATCACCTATATGCTGATGACACTCAGATCTACCTCTCTGGTCCAGATGTCACATCTCTGCTGTCCAGAATCCCAGAGTGCCTATCTGCTATATCTTCCTTCTTTTCCTCTCGCTTCCTAAAGCTCAATATGGCCAAAACTGAACTGATCATCTTTCCTCCATCTCCCCTGCACTCTCCACCTGATCTATCCATTACAATTAATAACATCACGCTCTCCCCAGCACCCAAAGTTCGGTGCCTCGGAGTGACCTTTGACTCTGCCCTGTCCTTCATACCGCACATCCAATCCCTCACCACCTCCTGCCGTTTTCAACTCAAAAATATCTCCAGAATCCGCCCTTTTCTCAATCCCCAATCTACAAAAATTCTAGTGCACGCCCTCATAATCTCCCGCATCGACTACTGCAACATCCTCCTCTGTGGTCTCCCTGCTAACACACTCGCCCCTCTCCAGTCCATCCTTAACTCTGCTGCCCGACTGATCCACCTCTCTCCTCAATACCACCCCGCTTCTCCTCTCTGCAAGTCCCTCCACTGGCTCCCAATCTTCCACCGTATCCAATTCAAATTACTAACACTGACCTACAAAGCTATCCATAATCTGTCTCCTCCATATATCTCTGAACTAATCTCTCGCTACACTCCAAAACGTAACCTCCGGTCCTCCCAAGATCTCCTTCTATCCTCCTCTCTCATTCGCTCCTCATGCAACCGACTCCAAGACTTCTCCCGAGCATCCCCAGTCTCCTGGAACTCACTGCCTCAACACGTCAGACTATCTACTACACTTGCAAACTTCAAACGGACCCTGAAAACTCATCTGTTCAGAAATGCCTATAATCTACAATGACCTCACCGCCCCACCACCGTGCGGAGCTGCCGCCCCACCACCGTGCGGAGCTGCCGCCCCACCACCGTGCGGAGCTGCCGCCCCACCACCGTGCGGAGCTGCCGCCCCACCACCGTGCGGAGCTGCCGCCCCACCACCGTGCGGAGCTGCCGCCCCACCTACACCCCACCTACTGTCTCCTCCCCAAAATCCTTTAGGATGTAAGCCCGCAAGGGCAGGGCCCTCTTCCCCCTGTGCTAGTCTGTCTATTGTAACGTGTACATGTATTCTGTATGTAACCCCCTCATGTACAGCACCATGGAATCAATGGTGCTCTATAAATAAACAATAATAATAATAATAATAATAATAATATCCACCTCTCCATTACTAACCCGTGGGCTTGATGCCATCTGACACTACTCAGCTGACATCAACCCCAAATGTATTACCCTGATTGCCACCGCACCAGGGCAATCGGGAAGAGCAGGGTAAAGCGCCAGAATTGGAGCATCTAATGGCAGCGTCAATTCTCGGGCAGCTGCGGGCTGCTATTTTTAGGCTGAGAAGGGCCAAATAACCATGGTCCTTCCGAGCCTGATAATACCAGCCAATTAAACCTGAGAAAAAATATGCAGATCTGCTCTGCCTCATTAAATAATATTGGTCAGAAGACAATATGATTTTTTTCTCACATTGCACTCCTCCGTATCATACAAATTACAAAGAGCGTGTCTTGACCTGGAGGACTGACTGTCATGTAACATTTTGTATGTGACCATGGAAGTCCCTACATGATGTCCCATGCGTAGGAGTGTATAATGGGACCGGGACCACTTCCATTGCAGCCAGGTCCCAACCATCCTGTGGCGGTTATACTCTGGCACCTGCTCTGTACCCTGGCAGCTCCACACTCTGATGCCGCCAGGTCTCAGCTCTCACTTTTTTCCATGGAGCAGAGAAGGCCTGAGCCCTCAGCGGGAGATTTAGGGAGAGCTGATAGCAGCATTACATACAGGCCGGGATTTATGTGGTGCCATTCATTTACTTGAAGTTTTTTCCTCCCCAATTAATGACACTTTTGGAGAAATATGTGCTGGGCTGTTTGAACTATAAACAAGCTGTTAATGAGGTCGGAGTGCAGGATCCAGCTGCTGCGAGTCCCAGCTCCCGAGCAAAGTAAATCAGAGGGAAGCTAAATAACAACATGCATGACATGTGGGGGGACGTCCTGGTGGGGGGCTCATCAAATAGGTTGTGGGGCAGCGATGACTGCACAGGTTTATACCAGCGTCCAGAAAGCAATGCTGCAAAATACTGAGACCCCGATCACTATGGCGCTTCATACATTACATTACTTACATGTACTGATCCTGAGTTACCTCCTGTATTATACTCCAGAGCTGCACTCACTATTCTGCTGATGCAGTTACTGTGTACATACATTACATTACTGATCCTGAGTTACCTCCTGTATTATACCCCAGAGCTGCACTCACTATTCTGCTGGTGCTGTCACTGTGTACATACATTACTGATCCTGAGTTACCTCCTGTATTATACTCCAGAGCTGCACTCACTATTCTGCTGGTGCAGTCACTGTGTACATACATTACATTACTGATTCTGAGTTACCTCCTGTATTATACTCCAGAGCTGCACTCACTATTCTGCTGGTGCAGTCACTGTGTACATACATTACTGATCCTGAGTTATCTCCTGTATTATACTCCAGAGCTGCACTCACTATTCTGCTGGTGCAGTCACTGTGTACATACATTACATTACTGATCCTGAGTTACCTCCTGTATTATACTCCAGAGCTGCACTCACTATTCTGCTGGTGCAGTCACTGTGTACATATATTACTGATCCTGGGTTACCTCCTGTATTATACTCCAGAGCTGCACTCACTATTCTGCTGGTGCAGTCACTTTGTACATACATTACTGATCCTGGGTTACCTCCTGTATTATACTCCAGAGCTGCACTCACTATTCTGCTGATGCAGTCACTGTGTACATACATTACATTACTGATCCTGAGTTACCTCCTGTATTATACTCCAGAGCTGCACTCACTATTCTGCTGGTGCAGTCACTGTGTACATACATTACTGATCCTGAGTTACCTCCTGTATTATCCTCCAGAGCTGCACTCACTATTCTGCTGGTGCAGTCACTGTGTACATACATTACTGATCCTGAGTTACCTCCTGTATTATACTCCAGAGCTGCACTCACTATTCTGCTGGTGCAGTCACTGTGTACATACATTACTGATCCTGAGTTACCTCCTGTATTATACTCCAGAGCTACACTCACTATTCTGCTGGTGCAGTCACTGTGTACATACATTACTGATCCTGAGTTACCTCCTGTATTATACTCCAGAGCTGCACTCACTATTCTGCTGGTGCAGTCGCTCTGTACATACATTACTGATCCTGAGTTACCTCCTGTATTATACTCCAGAGCTGCACTCACTATTCTGCTGGTGCTGTCACTGTGTACATACATTACTGATCCTGGGTTACCTCCTGTATTATACTCCAGAGCTGCACTCACTATTCTGCTGGTGCAGTCACTGTGTACATACATTACTGATCCTGGGTTACCTCCTGTATTATACTCCAGAGCTGCACTCACTATTCTGCTGGTGCAGTCACTGTGTACATACATTACTGATCCTGAGTTACCTCCTGTATTATACTCCAGAGCTGCACTCACTATTCTGCTGGTGCAGTCACTGTGTACATACATTACTGATCCTGAGTTACCTCCTGTATTATACTCCAGAGCTGCACTCACTATTCTGCTGGTGCAGTCACTGTGTACATACATTACTGATCCTGAGTTACCTCCTGTATTATACTCCAGAGCTGCACTCACTATTCTGCTGGTGCAGTCACTGTGTACATACATTACTGATCCTGAGTTACCTCCTGTATTATACTCCAGAGCTGCACTCACTATTCTGCTGGTGCAGTCACTTTGTACATACATTACTGATCCTGAGTTACCTCCTGTATTATGCTCCAGAGCTGCACTCGCTATTCTGCTGGTGCAGTCACTGTGTACATACATTACTGATCCTGAGTTGCCTCCTGTATTATACTCCAGAGCTGCACTCACTATTCTGCTGGTGCTGTCACTGTGTACATACATTACTGATCCTGGGTTACCTCCTGTATTATACCCCAGAGCTGCACTCACTATTCTGCTTGTGAAGTCACTGTGTGCATACATTACATTACTGATCCTGAGTTACCTCCTGTATTATACCCCAGAGCTACACTCGCTATTCTGCTGGTGCAGTCACTGTGTACATACATTACATTACTGATCCTGAGTTACCTCCTGTATTATACTCCAGAGCTGCACTCACTATTCTGCTGGTGCAGTCACTGTGTACATACATTACTGATCCTGGGTTACCTCCTGTATTATACTCCAGAGCTGCACTCACTTTACCACCTATTATTGTGAGTATCCAGTGATCTGGCACCCTGTGCCGCTCCTGTTATTCTCCTCGCTGCTGTCGCCATTGTGAGTTTTGCTTTCGAGCAGATGTAAACATAATAAAGCTAATGATTTATCCAGATAGACCGGGAGATTTATTTTTGGAGATTTCTTCCAAGTCTCTCTCCGTTACTCAAACACATCATTTTTTTTTTTGGCCTCCAGATGCGAAAACAATTGTGAGATGATGTAAACAGCGGCTCATGTTTATTGAACATGTAAACAGTGAGATGGAGCTACCGAGCTCAGACGTCTCACACGTCTCGGGCCAGTCGCCTCCTGCGCCCGGTCTGCGGAGATACAGCCCAGCGCTCCAGGGTTGTCCATCACCACGGACGTCTGATCTGCTGGTCCATGGAACTGACAATCTAAAATAATGTTTGTGCAAAACTGTTCCCTGACCAGAAAAATCCTCCAGCGGTAATCCAAAAATGGACGATGATGAGGGGGATGCAGCTGCAGAATCCATTCCTTGGTCTCGCTATGAATCAGTTGATAGTATCTCTCCATTAGCTTCACATGGGCAGAGGAGTGGAAGGAGAAATCTTTCTATGAATCCTACGTCCAATCAATGTTTGAAATTACGTCAAGTTCCTAAACTTCACTGGTGGAAAGGAAGATGTTGATCTCCTAATCGCCATCAATGTCACAAAACATATAGAATGTTTAAAGAAAAAGTTTTGTTGAGAAATTAAACCCAATCCAAGAACAAAAGTAAAAGATCTTGTGAAGATGCTGGCGGAAGCTGGTGAGATTGTGTCATTATCCACAGTGGAAAACTGTGGAAGAAACAAGCGCAGAAATAGGGTCTTATCTGATAGATAAGGGGATACACTAGTAGAGACAGGTACTCACCTGTTTCAGTTGTGACACGCACAACTCCTATGCAAGCATATAGGTAGATCATGCAGCAGTGGTCAGCAGCAGCCCCGAAGCAGGAATAGCAGATAACAGGATGGCTGGGAGAAAACCGGGTTAAATGCTGCGCTAGAAAACCACGATTCCGATGGATAAAATAAATCCTTTCCTTTATTGGCACAAGTCAACGCGTTTCGAAGGCATATCCGCCTTCTTCATCAGGACAAGACAGTACAAGAAAAGAACAGCTTTTCTTGTACTGTCTTGTCCTGATGAAGAAGGCGGATATGCCTTCGAAACGCGTTGACTTGTGCCAATAAAGGAAAGGATTTATTTTATCCATCGGAATCGTGGTTTTCTAGCGCAGCATTTAACCCGGTTTTCTCCCAGCCATCCTGTTATCTATTATCCACAGTGATATGAGTACCGTATCAACATGGGCTGCAAGACCTCTCTGCCAGGAGGAAGCCATTACTCCAAAAGAAAGAGAAAAAAGCCAGATTAATGTTTGTAAATGCACAGGAACAAAGACCTTAATTTTTGGAGACGTCGTGTGGTCTGACAAAACTAAAACTGAATTGTTTGGCCATAATGACCATTGTCACGTTTCGAGGAAAAAGGGAGAACCTTTGAAGCCTAAGAACACCATCAGAACTTTGACAGACGGGGGACAGCATCATGTTGGGGGGTTGTTTTGCTGCAGGAGGGACTGGTGACTTCACAAAATAGATGGCATCATGAGGAAAGAAGATTATGTGGCCTTACTGAAGAACATCTCAAGACATCAGCAAGGAACTTAAAGTTTGGGCAGAAGTGGGTCTTCCAAATGGACAATGACCCGAAACTACTGCAAAACTGGTTACAAAGTGGCTTAAGGATAACAAGGTCAATGTTTTGGAGTGGCCATCACAAAGCCCTGATCTCAATCCTATTGAGAATGTATGGGCAAAGCTGAAAAGGCCGGAGCGAGCGGCAACCTCCAAACATGGCTCAGCTCCACCAGATCTGTCAGGAGGAATCGGCCCAAATTCCACCAACTATTGAGAGAAGCTTCTGGAAGGATCCGAAACATTTCCCCCAAGTAACACAGTGTAAGGGCAATGCCACCAAATACTAATGACATGGAGGGAACGTCACTGCGCAGAAAGGAAGAAAAATGCCCGAAAACATTCTCTCTCTCTCATTATTCTGGCATTTGGCAATAGAAATAATTTTGGTTCCTAATTGACCGAAAATGAGAGAAAAACCTTCAGATGTGTCTCTATAGAAAGCGGAGGGAAAAACCTGCAGATGTGTCTTTATAGAGAGCGGAGGGAAACACCTGCAGATGTGTCTGTATAGAGAGCGGAGGGAAGAACCTGCAGATGTGTCTTTATAGAGAGAAGAGGGGAAAACCTGCAGATGTGTCTTTATAGAGAGCGGAGGGAAAACCTGCAGATGTGTCTTTATAGAGAGCAGAGGGAAAACCCTGCAGATGTGTCTGTATAGAGAGCGGAGGGAAGAACCTGCAGAGGTGTCTGTATAGAGAGAGGAGGGGAAAACCTGCAGATGTGTCTGTATAGTGAGCGGAGGGAAAAGCCTGCAGATGTGTCTGTATAGAGAGCAGAGGGAAAAACCTGCAGATATTTCTGTATAGAGAACGGAGGGAAAAGCCTGCAGATGTTTTGTATAGTGAGCGGAGGGAAAAATCTGCAGATGTGTTTGTATAGAGAGCGGAGGGAAAAACCCGCAGAGGTGTCTGTATAGAGAGCGGAGGGAAAAACCTGCAGATGTGTTTGTATAGAGAGCGGAGGGAAAAACCTGCAGATGTGTCTGTATAGTAAGCGGAGGGAAAAACCTGCAGATGTGTCTGTATAGTAAGCGGAGGGAAAAACCTGCAGATGTGTCTGTATAGTGAGCGGAGGGAAAAACCTGCAGATGTGTCTTTTTTAGAGAGCGGAGGGAAAAACCTGCAGATGTGTCTGTATAGAGGGTGGAGGGAAAATCCTGCAGATGTGTCTGTATAGTGAGCGGAGGGAAAAACCTGCAGATGTGTCTGTATAGTGAGCGGAGGGAAAAACCTGCAGATGTGTCTGTATAGTGAGCGGAGGGAAAAACCTGCACATGTGTCTGTATAGAGAGTGGAAAGAAACTAATGGTTTACACTGTATTTATAGTATAAATAATTCTTTTAAAAAAAATAAATCCCGCTGTGCCGAGATGCTAATAATAAATAACACACGACCTGGACGTCCCCTTTATTGTATATGATGGTTTTTGTATTAATAGCATTTCCCCAGGCTGATGGCGGTTCAGTGAAGCGGAGGTCGTCTTGTTTTCGGAGGATCCTGCTGGATGTGGCCTGGATTTCGGCGTTTCTGGCTCGCTCTTGCTGGTGACCTCACTTATAAAATGCGTCCAACCTAAAGCCTCCCTGACACTCTGTCCACACGTCTCCAAGGGTCCAGCCCTTTCTTGCCGGGAAGAGATGAATCATATTTTTAATAGGAAAATAAGGTAATTGGAAATGGCAGAGCGGTCCTGTGACGGGCGTGGTAGGGTGGCAGCGCTATTCTGCGGGAATCACTAAGCGCTAATAATGGGACTATGAATAGTCACTGGATACTTAGATTATTACTGGACCTTATAATTACCCGGATTAATGCTTCACATATCGTTGCGGTAGAATCCTCACTCCATCTTCCAGTCTCTGGTGATGTCTTGTCCTCCTCTTCCCATGGTGACGTCTTGTCCTCGACTTCCCATGGTGACGTCTCGTCCTCCTCTTCCCATGGTGACGTCTCGTCCTCCTCTTCCCATGGTGACGTCTCGTCCTCCTCTTCCCATGGTGACGCCTCGTCCTCCTCTTCCCATGGTGACGTCTCATCCTCCTCTTCCCATGGTGACGTCTCGTCCTCCTCTTCCCATGGTGACGTCTCGTCCTCCTCTTCCCATGGTGACGCCTCGTCCTCCTCTTCCCATGGTGACGTCTCATCCTCCTCTTCCCATGGTGACGTCTCGTCCTCCTCTTCTCATGGTGACGTCTTGTCCTCCTCTTCCCATGGTGACGTCTTGTCCTCCTCTTCCCATGGTGACATCTCGTCCTCCTCTTCCCTTGGTGACGTCTCGTCCTCCTCTTCCCATGGTGACGTCTCGTCCTCCTCTTCCCATGGTGACGTCTTGTCCTCGACTTCCCATGGTGACGTTTCGTCCTCCTCTTCCCATTGTGACGTCTCATCCTCCTCTTCCCATGGTGACATCTCGTCCTCCTCTTCCCTTGGTGACGCCTCGTCCTCCTCTTCCCATGGTGACATCTTGTCCTCCTCTTCCCATGGTGACGTCTCGTCCTCCTCTTCCTATGGTGACGTCTCGTCCTCCTCTTCCCATGGTGACGTCTCGTCCTCCTCTTCCCATGGGGACGTCTCATCCTCCTCTTCCCATGGTGACGCCTCGTCCTCCTCTTCCCATGGTGACGCCTCGTCCTCCTCTTCCCATGGTGACGTTTCGTCCTCCTCTTCCCATTGTGACGCCTCGTCCTCCTCTTCCCATGGTGACATCTTGTCCTCCTCTTCCCATTGTGACGTCTTGTCCTCCTCTTCTCATGGTGACGTCTTGTCCTCCTCGTCTCATGGTGACATCTTGTCCTCCTCTTCCCATGGTGACGTCTTGTCCTCCTCTTCCCATGGTGACATCTTGTCCTCCTCTTCCCATGGTGACGCCTCGTCCTCCTCTTCCCATGGTGACATCTTATCCTCCTCTTCCCATGGTGACGTCTTGTCCTCCTCTTCCCATGGTGACATCTTGTCCTCCTCTTCCCATGGTGACGCCTCGTCCTCCTCTTCCCATGGTGACATCTTGTCCTCCTCTTCCCATGGTGACATCTTGTCCTCCTCTTCCCATGGTGACGTCTCGTCCTCCTCTTCCCATGGGGACGTCTCATCCTCCTCTTCCCATGGTGACGCCTCGTCCTCCTCTTCCCATGGTGACGCCTCGTCCTCCTCTTCCCATGGTGACGTTTCGTCCTCCTCTTCCCATTGTGACGCCTCGTCCTCCTCTTCCCATGGTGACATCTTGTCCTCCTCTTCCCATGGTGACGCCTCGTCCTCCTCTTCCCATGGTGACATCTTGTCCTCCTCTTCCCATGGTGACATCTTGTCCTCCTCTTCCCATGGTGACATCTTGTCCTCCTCTTCCCTTGGTGACGTCTTGTCCTCCTCTTCTCATGGTGACGTCTTGTCCTCCTCGTCTCATGGTGACATCTTGTCCTCCTCTTCCCATGGTGACGTCTTGTCCTCCTCTTCCCATGGTGACATCTTGTCCTCCTCTTCCCATGGTGACGCCTCGTCCTCCTCTTCCCATGGTGACGTCTCGTCCTCCTCTTCCCATGGTGACGTCTCGTCCTCCTCTTCCCATGGTGACGCCTCGTACTCCTCTTCCCTTGGTGACGCCTCGTCCTCCTCTTCCCATGGTGACATCTTGTCCTCCTCTTCCCATGGTGACATCTTGTCCTCCTCTTCCCATGGTGACGCCTCGTCCTCCTCTTCCCATGGTGACGTCTTGTCCTCCTCGTCTCATGGTGACATCTTGTCCTCCTCTTCCCATGGTGACGTCTTGTCCTCCTCTTCCCATGGTGACATCTTGTCCTCTTCTTCCCATGGTGACGCCTCGTCCTCCTCTTCCCATGGTGACGTCTCGTCCTCCTCTTCCCATGGTGACGCCTCGTACTCCTCTTCCCTTGGTGACGCCTCGTCCTCCTCTTCCCATGGTGACATCTTGTCCTCCTCTTCCCATGGTGACGCCTCGTCCTCCTCTTCCCATGTTTGTGCCTCTTCTGCACCTGGATCCAGTGATTGAACATCTCTGAAATGATAAGAGCGTACCACTTAATTGCGCGGCTTTCTTGCAGACAGCTGGAATTGTGCTTTTTCGGATAATCGTGCGTTGTCCACGTCTAATCACAACCATGCCAGGATAATGGGAGCGTCCAGGTCCATCCCCCCACAATTTTCGTTTCCACATACGTTTTACATAAAAGCTCATTATTAATACTTTTGCCAAAACCCCTGCAGATGGTTATAGTTTTGGACGGCTGGAGACGGAGGACGGATGCCACGACCATTCCCTCCGCCGCACCGTCCCATTCCTTGATCTATAACGTGCGATGTTAAATTTTTTTGGCGTTTCATATTTTTCCAATTTTTCACATGAAAGCAGAAGGGGGCACCGGAGTCAGGGGTGAGGCCGGACCCCTGTAATTGCAGGCAGGTGTCGCAGCATTTCTCATGTATCAGGCGCTGAGCTAGAAAGAATTTTCCAAGCAGCGACCCCTGGTGACCCCGGGGGCATTAGCGAGGTCAAAGGTGACGGGCGGACTAACCTAAACCAATGGATGCCACTCATTAGTTAAAAATACTGTTATTCTTATTCCTAACGCCTTTCTCTTTTACAATAACCATTTCTTCTTAATGTTGTGTGCAGGTCATTTATACCGAGGGCATAATATGGAAGCGAAGAGGAAGGATGTGTCCCATGTGCAGCCTCCCAGAGACCCCGCAAGGAGGCCCCCCGAGACCCCGACACAGCTGGAAGAGTCTTAATGTGTATGGACTGGATGTAAGAAACTGAACTAAGGAATATGAAGTCTTACATTAAGTAGTGGATTGATAGTAAGACATTAGAGGTGCTCTATGATGAGCGGCCGGAGAGTCAGCAACCCATAAACGCTCGCACGTGTCGGCCCCAGTACAAATGTATTGTGGCCATTTTCCCTTCTGTTAAAACTTACCCATAATAATAAAGCAGCCCATCAATGTGATGATAAAAAAAGATCCCCTTGGGAAATGGAGACCAATACTGCCGTAGAAATAGTGCTGTTATAATACTGCCATATAATAAGCAGGTACTGCCACAGAGTTCTCGTACAATACCCCAGTACTGTGCATGAATAATGCTGCCATACTGTGCATAAATAATGCTGCCATACATCGCAGGAATAGTGCTTCCATACTGTGCATAAATAGTGCTGCCATACATTGCAGGAATAGTGCTGCCATACTGTGCAGGAATAGTGTTTCCATACTGTGTAGGAATAGTGCTGCAATAACATACAGGAATAGTGCTGACATACCGTGCAGGAATAGTGCTGACATACTGTCCATGAATAGTGCTGACATACGGTACATGAATAGTACTGACACACGGTACATGAATAGTACTGCCATACGATCCATGAATAGTGCTTCCATATTGTCCATGAATAGTGTTGCAATACTCTGCATGAATAGTACTGATAGTACTGCCATACTGTCCTTGAATAGTGCTGCCATACTGTGCAGGAATAGTGATGCCATACTATGCAGGAATAGTGATGCCATACTGTCCATGAATAGTGCTGCCATACCGTGCAGGAATAGTCCTGCCATACTGTCCATGAATAGTGCTGACATACCATACATGAATAGTACTGCCATACTGTGTAGGAATCATTTTGCCATACTGTCCATGAATAGCATTGCAATACTGTGCATGAATAGTACTGATAGTGCTGCCATACTGTGCAGGAATAGTCCTGCCATAATGTGCATGAATAGTCCTGCTATATTGTGCAGGAATAGTCCTGCCATACTGTCCATGAATAGTGCTGACATACGGTACATGAATAGTACTGCCATACTGTGTATGAATAGTTTTGCCATACTGCCCATGAATAGCGTTGCAATACTCTGCATGAATAGTACTGATAGTACTGCCATACTGTGCAGGCATAGTGCTGCCATACTGTGCAGGAATAGTGCTGCCATACTGTGCAGGAATAGTGCTGCCATACTGTCCATGAATTGCATTGCAATACTGTGCATGAATAGTACTGATAGTACTGCCATACTGTGCAGGAATTGTCCTGCCATACTTTGCATGAATAGTACTGATAGTACTGCCATACTGTGCAGGAATAGTGCTGCCATACTGTGCAGGAATAGCCCCTTCTCAGGCTCACAGTAAGCAGTCACTGACATTAGGGCCTTGCAGCTCCTGCCCTTCTGCCCGTGCCATGTTTTGGGAGGCTGCTGCAGTTTGTGACCCCTCCAGTGTTCCTTGCTCCCGTATACAATCAGTAGGAGTGTTACTGGGGGCAGCGCGGAGCCCCCTCTCCTGCTCCTTACACTTCCCTGTTTCCGGCCTTCTTACTGCGTCTTTTCCCGGAGGACTCTGGTTTAAGGTGAAAAAATGACTTGTCTTACCCTGTTAGGATCAGTGTTAACCACAAAGTCCCTCTCGAATTATTTTTTTTTTCTCTCTTGACCTAATAATGGAGATTTTTGTGATGTGAAACCCCCGGGCTGCATTCCTGGGTGAGGGGCGTCCGTCCAGATCCATGCGAGGTCTCCTGGGCAGGAGAAGCAGAGCGGTATTTCCCGATTATCGGTGGGGACGCCATCGCTCAGCATGGTGAAAATTAATCGTCAATGTATCTCTCCCACTATTGTGGAAATGTGCGGATTCGGCTCTTTCATATCGTGTCCTTACAGAAAATTAATCGTCAATGTATCTCTCCCACTATTGTGGAATTGTGCGGATTTTACTCTTTCATATCGTGTCCTTGCATCGTCTGCTGCTGAACGCTGCGCGGATTTCCACATTTTGCAGATATTTGCACTCGCGAGCTCCGACAATATCTCCCGGCCTAAAGGATGCACTTTCCTGGAGTAATGGATCATTTAGGATTGGAAAAACATGGCTACCTACTGCCAAAAAGCAGCGCCCCCCTGTGTACAGGTTGTGCCTGGTACTGAATGAACCGAGGAGCTGCGCACCGCACACAATCTGTTTTTGGAAGAATTGCAGACATGGTTTCGTAATCCGGTGCGACCCTTTTACCCATTTTTTTTTCTTGGACTATGGACAATTCCCAGATTATTCTCCCAATGAAGTAAAAGTCCCCCCATTCCATTGTCGTTCCTGCCCACCGGGCACACGGTTAATTGCAGCCATCATTGCCAGCCGTCCTCATGGCGCGGCAGCTGAGAATGTGGCGGATGCGGTGGTCATGTGACCATACAGTAAGGTTACATGGCCGCCCCAGGCACTTATGCCTCGGTTAAAAGGCGACTTGATCTGGACTTTCAGCATCAGTTCTGGAACCTTTCAGATCCAATGAACCGGAAACTACAAAACAAAACAGAAAAAGAACTTGTGAACAGCGGCGTGAGACAAAGGAGGTGAAGCCCCCGCCATGAATCCGTGATGAACAGACAGGAGGCCGACCCAGGAGCGAGGGTGGGTGCAATGTCATTATTGTTGGTTTAAGTCATTTTGTATGGTTCACTTGGCCTCTGAGAGCTTCTTTATTCCGCAGCTTTCTCTAACAAGCTCCTATTGCTCTGGGCGGCCTGGCCGTGGAGATCAGTAACAATGGCGTCTTTCAGCCTCAGACGCTGCTCGCCGCTTCATAATATTTCAGTCTGGGGAGTTCACTGGAGATGGAGGGTTTCACGGCACTTTGTAAAATAAAAATAATAAAACATAAAAAACGATTTACCTTCACTTCACCTTCAAAACTGCAGGAGTTCTGCACACGGTGTAGGAGAAGGACGCAATGGTAGAAATGCCGAAGACGCGTATCCATATTACTCAAGGGCCAAGTCAACTATTTCATCATAAGCGCAGAATGACCTGCTGCAAAGACCGAGTGACATCACCGATGGGATGATGATGTCACCCAGTAAGTGCCAATGTGTAGACCGAGCACACCAACCCACTAGTAGTCATATAGAGCTCACACCCCAACCCACTAGTAGTCATCTAGAGCTCACACACCAACCCACTAGTAGTCATATAGAGCTCGCCCACTAGTAGTCATCTAGAGCTCACACACCAACCCACTAGTAGTCATCTAGAGCTCACACACCAACCCACTAGTAGTCATATAGAGCTCACACACCAGCCCACTAGTAGTCATATAGAGCTCACACACCAAATCACTAGTAGTCATATAGAGCTCACACACCAACCCACTAGTCATCATATAGAGCTCACACACCATCCCACTAGTAGTCATATAGAGCTCACACTCCAGCCCACTAGTAGTCATATAGAGCTCGCACACCAACCCACTGGTAGTCATCTAGAGCTCGCACACCAACCCACTAGTAGTCATATAGAGCTCCACACCAACCCACTAGTAGTCATATAGAGCTCACACACCAACCCACTAGTAGTCATATAGAGCTCACACACCAACCCACTAGTAGTCATATAGAGCTCGCACACCAACCCACTAGTAGTCATATAGAGCTCGCACACCAACCCACTAGTAGTCATATAGAGCTCGCACACCAACCCACTAGTAGTCATATAGAGCTCACACACCAACCCACTAGTAGTCATCTAGAGGTCGCACACCAACCCACTAGTAGTCATATAGAGCTCGCACACCAACCCACTAGTAGTCATATAGAGCTCGCACACCAACCCACTAGTAGTCATATAGAGCTTGCACACCAACCCACTAGTAGTCATATAGAGCTCCACACCAACCCACTAGTAGTCATATAGAGCTCGCACACCAACCCACTAGTAGTCATATAGAGCTCACACACCAACCCACTAGTAGTCATATAGAGCTCACACACCAACCCACTAGTAGTCATATAGAGCTCGCACACCAACCCACTAGTAGTCATATAGAGCTCACACACCAACCCACTAGTAGTCATATAGAGCTCACACACCAACCCACTAGTAGTCATATAGAGCTCACACACCAACCCACTAGTAGTCATATAGAGCTCACACACCAACCCACTAGTAGTCATATAGAGCTCACACACCAACCCACTAGTAGTCATATAGAGCTCACACACCAACCCACTAGTAGTCATATAGAGCTCACACACCAACCCACTAGTCGTCATATAGAGCTCGCACACCAACCCACTAGTAGTCATATAGAGCTCACACACCAACCCACTAGTAGTCATATAGAGCTCACACACCAACCCACTAGTAGTCATATAGAGCTCACACTCCAACCCACTAGTAGTCATATAGAGCTCACACTCCAGCCCACTAGTAGTCATATAGAGCTCACACACCAACCCACTAGTAGTCATATAGAGCTCACACACCAACCCACTAGTAGTCATATAGAGCTCACACACCAACCCACTAGTAGTCATATAGAGCTCACACACCAACCCACTAGTAGTCATATAGAGCTCACACTCCAACCCACTAGTAGTCATATAGAGCTCACACTCCAGCCCACTAGTAGTCATATAGAGCTCACACACCAACCCACTAGTAGTCATATAGAGCTCACACACCAACCCACTAGTAGTCATATAGAGCTCACACACCAACCCACTAGTAGTCATATAGAGCTCACACACCAACCCACTAGTAGTCATATAGAGCTCACACACCAACCCACTAGTAGTCATCTAGAGGTTGGATATGGCGTATACCAGCACAGGACGATGCTCGTCCTCAAGAAATGCCAGTTAATAGATCAACCCAGGGACCGCATCTTTATTACTCCATCACAAATACAAGACCCTTGGCTGACCTGCTACACAGACATGTTCATCACTGCACGCACTCTGTGACTTCACCCTATCATTGATCTGTTTGTGTGACATCACCGCACTCGCCCTGTGACGTCATCCAATCCTAGACCTCTCTACAGTAGGAGACATCACTGCACTCATTCTGTGACTTCATCCAATCACGGACCTGTCTTGGTGACATCACTGCACTCACCCTGTGATTTCATCCAATCAGGGACCTGTCTTGGTGACATCACCGCATCACCACACTCACCCTGTGGCATCATCCAGTCACGGACCTGTCTGGGTCACATCACTGCACTCACCCTGTGGCATCATCCAGTCACGGACCTGTCTGGGTCACATCACTGCACTCACCCTGTGGCATCATCCAGTCACGGACCTGTCTGGGTCACATCACTGCACTCACCCTGTGGCATCATCCAGTCACGGACCTGTCTTGGTGACATCACCACACTCACCCTGTGACATCATCCAATCATGGACCTGCCTGGATGACATCACCACACTCACCCTGTGACATCATCCAATCATGGACCTGCCTGGATGACATCACCACACTCACCCTGTGACATCATCCAATCATGGACCTGCCTGGATGACATCACCACACTCACCCTGTGACATCATCCAATCATGGACCTGCCTGGATGACATCACCACACTCACCCTGTGACATCATCCAATCATGGACCTGCCTGGATGACATCACCACACTCACCCTGTGACATCATCCAGTCACGGACCTGTCTGTATATTGCTGCTTCCTGAGCTCTCACAATGCTCTTAGTATTTTTGTGCCTGTATACACTCTTTCCCCATTACAGCAGGGCGTCTCGTGCCGCCACCCTCGTACCTCGCGTATATTATCGCCCGTTATGATACATTTTGTGTATGTGCTGATTGTTTCTGGGGTGGCTATGCTCACGCCCGCCCCGTGCTATAGGCCTGGCCTGGGATTCGTGGCTTATTTAGCGGCTGCTCACACAGAGGAGGCTGCTGACAGCCCAGCAATGGTGTTATATATAGTGTGGAAGGAGTCTCCTTACGGTTCACTGCTTCTCAGCTGATCCAGAGGAAAGAGAATATTAAACAGTGTAAAGTAGTACTTACCCGCTCTGTATAAACACAGCCTGCCGCAGTTTACATAGCTGTCATGAGCGCTGCAGGCCGGCGCGAATGCTACAATCCCATGTAATGCAGGAGAAAACCGCAAGACACGCGGGGGAAACGGACGCTGCACACGAGACACGCCAGGGAAACGGACGCTGCACACGAGACATGCTGGGGAAACAAACGCTGCACACGAGACACGCCGGGGAAACAAACGCTGCACACGAGACACGCCGGGGAAACAAACGCTGCACACGATACACGCCGAGGAAACAAACGCTGCACACGAGACACGCCGGGGAAACAAACGCTGCACACGAGACACGCCGGGGAAACAAACGCTGCACACGAGACACGCCGGGGAAACAAACGCTGCACATGAGACACGCCGGGGAAACAAACGCTGCACACGAGACACGCCGGGGAAACAAACGCTGCACACGAGACACGCGGGGGAAACAAACGCTGCACACGAGACACGCGGGGGAAACAAACGCTGCACACGAGACACGCGGAGGAAACAAACGCTGCACACGAGACACGCGGGGGAAACTGATGCTGCACAAGAGACACGCCGGGGAAACAAACGCTGCACACGAGACACGCCGGGGAAACAAACGCTGCACACGAGACACGCCGGGGAAACAAACGCTGCACACGAGACACGCCGGGGAAACAAACGCTGCACACGAGACACACGGGGGAAACAAACGCTGCACACGAGACACGCGGGGGAAACAAACGCTGCACACGAGACACGCAGGGGAAACAAACTCTGCACACGAGACACGCCGGGGAAACAAACGCTGCAGACGAGACACGCTGGGGAAACAAACGCTGCACACGAGACACGCCGGGGAAACAAACGCTGCACACGAGACATGCGGGGGAAACAAATGCCGCACACGAGACACGCGGGGGAAACAAACGCTGCACACGAGACACGCCGGGGAAACAAACGCTGCACACGAGACACGCAGGGGAAACAAACGCTGCACACGAGACATGCCAGGGAAACAAACGCTGCACACGAGACACGCGGGGGAAACAAACGCTGCACACGAGACACACCAGGGAAAGGAACGCTGCACATGAGACACGCCGGGGAAACAGACGCTGTATATGAGACACGCTGGGGAAACAAACGCTGCACATGAGACACGCCGGGGAAACAGACGCTGTATATGAGACACGCCAGGGAAACAAACGCTGCACACGAGACACCCCGGGGAAACAAACGCTGCACACGAGACACGCCGGGGAAACAAATGCTGCACACGAGACATGCCAGGGAAAGGAACGCTGCACACGAGACACGCCGGGGAAACAAACGCTGCACACGAGACATGCCAGGGAAAGGAACGCTGCACACGAGACATGCCAGGGAAAGGAACGCTGCACATGAGACACGCCGGGGAAACAAACGCTGCACACGAGACACGCCGGGGAAACAAACGCTGCACAGGAGACACGCCGGGGAAACAAACGCTGCACACGAGACACGCCGGGGAAACAAACGCTGCATACGAGACACGCGGGGGAAACAAACGCTGCACACGAGACACGCCGGGGAAAGAAATGCTGCACACGAGACACGCAGGGGAAACAAACGCTGCACATGAGACACGCCGGGGAAACAAACGCTGCACACGAGACACGCCGGGGAAACAAACGCTGCACACGAGATGGGGAGATGTATCGATATATGGTTTACATGGTTAGATTTATTAATGGGCAGGAGATAGATATCCTCTAAATAACCCATATTGTGTGTGTGTGTGTGTATATATATATATATATAATGGGTTATTTAGAGGACACCAAATCTTCCCAAGAAAGAGAGGCAGTCTCTCGGCCAAGAAAATTGCCAAACTGCATCATGTGAGGCCATGACTGGTGGAAGAATACAAAATTAAGTCCATCCATCCATTCACAAGCCAAGAGTTTTATATCCAAGCAAAATATAAGTCAACAAGTCGCCTCGGCTTCAACATGATCAGAAGAAACGTTGGCTCGAGTTTGCAAAGAAGTAAAAAAATTGGCAGTATAAGTTGGAAACTGGTGATTTGGAGCAATGAGACGAAAGTCAATAGACGGCTCTGATGGGGGCAAAAGGATCTGGACGAAACGAGAGAAAAAGAGGCTAACGGATTGAGAAATTGAAGAAACTGACAAGTTCAGTGGAGGAAGCCTAATGATTTGAGGGAGTGTCACAGAAAAGGCGTTGGATACTTGACCAGGATGGATGGTGGCGTCAATGCTGAGCTATATGTGAAGACGAGTCACTTCATACACTCGAGTACTATTGGTATGAAAAGAGCAACGAAGTGTTCCTGCAGAACAGCGACCCAAAGCATATGGCGAGATTGGCAAAGAAATGGGTCAATGACAATGAAGTAGAGGAGCTGGATTGTCCCCAGACCTCAACCCAATCCAACACTTGTAGGTACAGATCTGTATACATCCCCAAGTGAGGCGACCGGTATACACCAACACTGGGAACATGTAGAATAGACCTGACCAGTATACACCAACACTGGGAACATGTAGAATAGACCTGACCAGTATACACCAACACTGGGAACATGTAGAATAGACAGAAGAGACCTGAACAGTATACACCAACACTGGGAACGTGGAGAAGAGACCTGAGCAGTATACACCAACACTGGGAACGTGGAGAAGAGACCCGACCAGTATACACCAACATTGGGAACGTGGAGACCTGACCAGTATACACCAACACTGGGAACATGTAGAATAGACCTGACCAGTATACACCAACACTGGGAACATGTAGAATAGACAGAAGAGACCTGACCAGTATACACCAACGCTGGGAACGTGGAGAAGAGACCTGAGCAGTATACACCAACACTGGGAACGTGGAGAAGAGACCTGACCAGTATACACCAACACTGGGAACATGGAGAAGAGACCTGACTAGTATACACCAACACTGGGAACATGGAGAAGAGACCTGACCAGTATACACCAACACTGGGAACGTGGAGAAGAGACCTGACCAGTATACACCAACACTGGGAACGTGGAGAAGAGACCTGACTAGTATACACCAACACTGGGAACGTAAAGAAGAGACCTGACCAGTATACACCAACACTGGGAACTTGGAGAGGAGACCTGACCAGTATACACCAACACTGGGAACTTGGAGAGGAGACCTGACCAGTATACACCAACACTGGGAATGTGTAGAAGAGACCTGAACAGTATACACCAACACTGGGAACGTGGAGAAGAGACCTGACCAGTAAACACCAACACTGGGAACATGGAGAAGAGACCTGACCAGTATACACCAACACTGGGAACGTGGAGAAGAGACCTGACCAGTATACACCAACACTGGGAATGCGGAGAAAAGACCTGACCAGTATACACCAACACTGGGAACGTGGAGAAGAGACCTGACCAGTATACACAAACACTAGGAACATGGAGAAGAGATCTGACCAGTATACACCGACACTGGGAACGTGGAGAAGAGACCTGACCAGTATACACCAACACTGGGAACATGGAGAAGAGACCTGACCAGTATACACCAACACTGGGAAAGTGGAGAAGAGACCTGACCAGTATACACCAACACTGGGAAAGTGGAGAAGAGACCTGACCAGTATACACCAAACACTGGGAACGTGGAGAAGAGACCTGACCAGTATACACCAACACTGGGAACGTGGAGAAGAGACCTGACCAGTATACACCGACACTGGGAACATGGAGAAGAGACCTGACCAGTATACACCAACACTGGGAAAGTGGAGAAGAGACCTGACCAGTATACACCAACACTGGGAAAGTGGAGAAGAGACCTGACCAGTATACACCAAACACTGGGAACGTGGAGAAGAGACCTGACCAGTATACACCAACACTGGGAACGTGGAGAAGAGACCTGACCAGTATACACCAACACTGGGAATGTGTAGAAGAGACCTGACTAGTATACACCAACACTGGGAATGTGTAGAAGAGACCTGACCAGTATACACAAACACTGGGAACGTGGAGAAGAGACCTGACCAGAATACACCAACACTGGGAACATGGAGAAGAGACCTGACCAGTATACACCAACACTGGGAACGTGGATAAGAGACCTGACCAGTATACACCAACACTGGGAACGTGGAGAAGAGACCTGACCAGAATACACCAACACTGGGAACATGGAGAAGAGACCTGACCAGTATACACCAACACTGGGAACGTGGAGAAGAGACCTGACCAGTATACACCAACACTGGGAACATGGAGAAGAGACCTGACCAGTATACACCAACACTGGGAACATGGAGAAGAGACCTGACTAGTATAAAACAACACTGGGAACATGGAGAAGAGACCTGACCAGTATACACCAACACTGGGAACATGGAGAAGAGACCTGACCAGTATACACCAACACTGGGAATGTGTAGAAGAGACCTGACTAGTATACACCAACACTGGGAACATAGAGAAGAGACCTGACCAGTATACACCAACACTGGGAACGTGGAGAAGAGACCTGACCAGTATAAACTAATACTGGGAATGTAGAGAAGAGACCCGACCAGTATACACTTACACTGGGAACATGTAGAAGAGACCCGACCAGTATACATCAACACTGGGAACGTGTAGAAGAGACCTGACCAGTATACACCAACACTGGGAATGTGGAGAAGAGACCTGACCAGTATACGCCAACACTGGGAACGTGGAGAAGAGACTTGACTAGTATACACCGACACTGGGAATGTGGAGAAGAGACCTGACCAGTATACACCAACACTGGGAACGTGGAGAAGAGACCTGACCAGTATACACCAACACTGGGAACGTGGAGAAGAGACCTGACCAGTATACACCAACACTTGGAACTTGGAGAAGAGACCTGACCAGTATACACCAACACTGGGAACGTGGAGAAGAGACCTGACCAGTATACATCAACACTGGGAACTTGGAGAAGAGACCTGACCAATATACACCAACACTGGGAACGTAGAGAAGAGACCTGACCAGTATACACCAACACTGGGAACTTGGAGAAGAGACCTGACCAGTATACACCAACACTGGGAACGTGGAGAAGAGACCTGACCAGTATACACCAACACTGGGAAAGTGGAGAAGAGACCTGACCAGTATACACCAACACTGGGAACATGGAGAAGAGACCTGACCAGTATACACCAACACTGGGAAAGTGGAGAAGAGACCTGACCAGTATACACCAAACACTGGGAACGTGGAGAAGAGACCTGACCAGTATACACCAACACTGGGAATGTGTAGAAGAGACCTGACCAGTATACACCAACACTGGGAACGTGGAGAAGAGACCTGACCAGAATACACCAACACTGGGAACATGGAGAAGAGACCTGACCAGTATACACCAACACTGGGAACGTGGAGAAGAGACCTGACCAGTATACACCAACACTGGGAACATGGAGAAGAGACCTGGCCAGTATACACCAACACTGGGAACATGGAGAAGAGACCTGACCAGTATACACCAACACTGGGAACATGGAGAAGAGACCTGACTAGTATACACCAACACTGGGAACATGGAGAAGAGACCTGTCCAGTATATACCAACACTGGGAACGTGTAGAAGAGACCTGACCAGTATACACCAACACTGGGAACATGGAGAAGAGACCTGTCCAGTATATACCAACACTGGGAACGTGTAGAAGAGACCTGACTAGTATACACCAACACTGGGAACATGGAGAAGAGACCTGACCAGTATACATCAACACTGGGAACGTGGAGAAGAGACCTGACCAGTATACACCAACACTGGGAACATGGAGAAGAGACCTGACCAGTATACACCAACACTGGGAATATGGAGAAGAGACCTGACTAGTATACACCAACACTGGGAACATGGAGAAGAGACCTGACCGGTATATACCAACACTGGGAATGTGGAGAAGAGACATGACCAGTATACACCAACACTGGGAACATGGAGAAGAGACCTGACCGGTATATACCAACACTGGGAATGTGGAGAAGAGACATGACCAGTATACAGCAACACTGGGAACATGGAGAAGAGACATGACCAGTATACACCAACACTGGGAATGTGGAGAAGAGACCTGACCAGTATACACCAACACTGGGAACGTGGAGAAGAGACCTGACCAGTATACACCAACACTGGGAATGTGGAGAAGAGACCTGACCAGTATACACCAACACTGGGAACATGGAGAAGAGACCTGACTAGTATACACCAACACTGGGAACGTGGAGAAGAGACCTGACCAGTATACACCAACACTGGGAACATGGAGAAGAGACCTGACTAGTATACACCAACACTGGGAACGTGGAGAAGAGACCTGACCAGTATACACCAACAAAGGGAAAGTGGAGAAAAGACCTGACCAGTATACACCAACACTGGGAACGTGGGGAAGAGACCTGACCAGTATACACCAACACTGGGAACGTGGAGAAGAGACCTGACCAGTATACACCAACACTGGGAACATGGAGAAGAGACCTGACCAGTATACACCAACACTGGGAACATGTGAAAGAGACCTGACCAGTATACACCAACACTGGGAACATGGAGAAGAGACCTGACTAGTATACACCAACACTGGGAACGTGGAGAAGAGACCTGACGAGTATACACCAACACTGGGAACATGGAGAAGAGACCTAACCAGTATACACCAACACTGGGAACATGGAGAAGAGACCTGACCAGTATACACCAACACTGGGAACGTGGAGAAGAGACCTGACCAGTATACACCAACACTGGGAACATGGAGAAGAGACCTGACCAGTATACACCAACACTGGGAACATGGAGAAGAGACCTGACCAGTATACACCAACACTGGGAACGTGGAGAAGAGACCTGACCAGTATACACCAACACTGGGAAAGTGGAGAAGAGACCTGACCAGTATACAGCAACACTGGGAACATGGAGAAGAGGCCTGACCAGTATACACCAACACTGAGAACATGGAGAAGAGACCTGACCAGTATACACCAACACTGGGAATGTGGAGAAGAGACCTGACCAGTATACACCAACACTGGGAACATGGAGAAGAGACCTGACCAGTATACACCAACACTGGAAACATGGAGAAGAGACCTGACCAGTATACACCAACACTGGGAACGTGGAGAAGAGACCTGACCAGTATACACCAACACTGGGAACGTGGAGAAGAGACCTGACCAGTATACACCAACACTGGGAACATGGAGAAGACACCTGACCAGTATACACCAACACTGGGAACATGGAGAAGACACCTGACCAGTATACACCAACACTGGGAACGTGGAGAAGAGACCTGACCAGTATACACCAACACTGGGAATGTGGAGAAGAGACCTGACCAGTATACAGCAACACTGGGAACATGGAGAAGAGGCCTGACCAGTATACACCAACACTGGGAACGTGGAGAAGAGACCTGACCAGTATACACCAACACTGGGAATGTGGAGAAGAGACCTGACCAGTATACACCAACACTGGGAACATGGAGAAGAGACCTGACCAGTATACACCAACACTGAGAACATGGAGAAGAGACCTGACCAGTATACACCAACACTGGGAATGTGGAGAAGAGACCTGACCAGTATACACCAACACTGGGAACGTGGAGAAGAGACCTGACCAGTATACACCAACACTGGGAACATGGAGAAGAGACCTGACCAGTATACACCAACACTGGGAACATGGAGAAGAGAGCTGACCAGTATACACCAACACTGGGAATGTGGAGAAGAGACCTGACCAGTATACACCAACACTGGGAACATGGAGAAGAGACCTGACCAGTATACACCAACACTGGGAACTTGGAGAGGAGACCTGACCAGTATACACCAACACTGGGAACTTGGAGAGGAGACCTGACCAGTATACACCAACACTGGGAATGTGTAGAAGAGACCTGAACAGTATACACCAACACTGGGAACGTGGAGAAGAGACCTGACCAGTAAACACCAACACTGGGAACATGGAGAAGAGACCTGACCAGTATACACCGACACTGGGAACGTGGAGAAGAGACCTGACCAGTATACACCAACACTGGGAACATGGAGAAGAGAGCTGACCAGTATACACCAACACTGGGAATGTGGAGAAGAGACCTGACCAGTATACACCAACACTGGGAACATGGAGAAGAGACCTGACCAGTATACACCAACACTGGGAATGTGGAGAAGAGACCTGACTAGTATACACCAACACTGGGAACGTGGAGAAGACACCTGACCAGTATACACCAACACTGGGAACATGGAGAAGAGACCTGACCAGTATACACCAACACTGGGAACATGGAGAAGAGACCTGACCAGTATACACCAACACTGGGAATGTGGAGAAGAGACCTGACCAGTATACACCAACACTGGGAACGTGGAGAAGAGACCTGACCAGTATACACCAACACTGGGAACATGTAGAAGAGACCTGACTAGTATACACCAACACTGGGAATGTGGAGAAGAGACCTGACCAGTATACACCAACACTGGGAATGTGGAGAAGAGACCTGACCAGTATACACCAACACTGGGAACGTGGAGAAGACACCTGACCAGTATACACCAACACTGGGAACGTGGAGAAGACACCTGACCAGTATACACCAACACTGGGAAAGTGGAGAAGAGACCTGGGAGCAGATTTCGGTCCAGACATGCTTGAATCTGATGGAGAGCCCAGAAGGGTTCAGTAGGAGTGAAATCCAAATGTGGATTTACAAAATACTAACAAAATAATTATAAATTAAAATTTCATTTTTAGGAGGAAAACAGTAACAATGCAGATTAATGACAAGAATCTGCACAACTAATCATACGCTAAATATCTGCAAGTAAAATTAATGTATGAGAAGCCAAGATGATTGTCTATAACATGAAGGTCGTCTCACGCTCAGAGCTGTACAGGATGGAGAGATATGGAGAATGAAAGTCAGAAGTGCAAAACATTGTTACCCTTTTGCTTGTCAGTGTATATATGATACAGAGGGATAACTCAATGCAACACTAATAGTCTGACTCCTAACATATTTTTTTCTATCGCTACATTACCGTTCGTTCACCCATTGTTTCCCAATCTGGTTCCGTTCTTTGAGGGTTGAATATTTGATGACCATTATCACTGATGATTTATGCATAAATTAGAGGTCAATTACCCTTCGACCAACACTAAAAACATATGACATATGATTGCTTGCAACCAGAGGCGGACATATCGTTGGTATAGTCTGTATGAGCGCACAGGGTCTCGAGAGGTCAGGATGGGTGGGTGGGGGGGGAGGGCATTTAGGCATTTATTCCTCCAAAGCAGGTGAAATTATGATGACTTACAAAGGGCCCATATATTGTCCTCTCATAAAGATCCTTTTCTGTCTGTGTCCACCAGTGCTTGCAACTTTTTGATCCATTGGGAAACATTAGAATTGTTGCATACATCCTAGAACTTCTGCATTTTTACTGTGACTTGCATGTCTTGTCGTGCAGCGTTGGAATGAAAGCCTAAAAGAAACCGTGTGATAAAGATGTCCCCCTCTAGGGCGAAGCCAAAAAAAATTCCTTCACGAAAAGTAAGGCTGGTATTACGACCAATAAAGGAGCGAACGGAATGGGCTGTTGGGCCGTAATATCCAGACTAATGGAAGTATAGAATGGTCATTTGGCCGAGAGCCGAGGTCACGCGGTGGCCTTAGCTGACCAGTTCACACACTGTAGTTGGACCTTGGAGATGCTTTTTAACAAGTCCTCCAGGCACCATGTTCCTCCATCTGGCTGGCAGATCATTGTGGTCTTGTGAAGTGACATCTGCTCTCCAGATGTGAAGGAAGATACTTGAAGTCATCCAGCTGCTCCGAAACATTGTGCATGGAAAATCCTATTTCTCCATCCTTGGAGCCTATTAAATTTTTCAGATCTGAAGTTCACATTCTTCCATTCCATTTTATGTCTAAATTATTTTGATTTCCTTTAATCCACAAGATTGGGTAATGTCCTCTTTACAAGTTTCATCATCTAGATGGCGCTTCTCCTATTTATGGACTATTGTCACGAGCCTACTCTTACCAACGTCCTTCCATAGCTCCATGTGGAAGAACGGCCTCTCAAGAGGAGACTTACAGCTCTGTCCATCCTGATCTTTCTGGTTCATGAATAGAACAACTGAACTGATATCTGATGACAATTACTGGCTGAGCACGGTGGCTCAGTGGTTAGCATTGCAGTCTGTGGTGGCTCAGTGGTTAGTTGTGCACTGTTGCTTTGCAGCGCTGGGGTCCTGGGGTCAAATCACAGCAAGATCTGCAAGAAGTTTGCATGTTTGTTTATTACATTTTTTAAATTCTAGGCATAAATTAGAAGATTATATAAGTGTAATTTTGTAATATAAATTATTTCCCGTTTGTCTTTGAAAATGTTAAAAAAAACCTTCTTGGTTGCAAAAAAAAAAAATCAATTTTGTGTAAAATAATAAGGCATGATATGCACACAAGAACCGTTCTTGCATTGGAAAACCCAACTTAATCAGGTTCTTCATAGGCATATATGAGACAGTTAGCTCAGATCCAGCGGTTGAGGAAGGAGGGAGAGGAAGGAGATGAAGCTGCAGACTCTTCATCAAGCAGCATGAGGAGACATCTGATCGGCTCTGACCAATCAGCACAGCTCTGACATCATGCCGGGAAGCTCCCTCCCATTCTGCAGGAATAAAGAGAGATGTATAGAGGAGAGAAGACCCAAATCTACAGGAATAAAAATATGTATAGAGGAGTGAAGAACCAAATCTGCAGGAATAAAGAGAGATGTATAGAGGAGCAAAGACCTGAATCTGCAGGAATAAAAAGATGTATAGAGGAGAGAAGACCCAAATCTGCAGGAATAAAGAGAGATGTATAGATGAGAAAAGACCCAAATCTACAGGAATAAAGAGAGATGTATAGAGAAGAAAATACCGAAATCTACAGGAATAAAGAGAGATGTGTAGAGGAGCAAAGACCTGAATCTGCAGGAATAAAAAGATGTATTGAGGATTAAAGACCCAAATTTGTACGAATAAAGAGAGATGTATAGAGGAGAGAAGACCCAAATCTGCAGGAATAAAGAGAGATGTATAGGGTTAGGGTATAGAGGAGCGAAGTCCCAAATCTGCAGGAATAAAGAGAGATGTATAGAGGAGAGAAGACAGAAATCTGCAGGAATAAAGAGAGATGTATAGAGGAGCAAAGACCCAAATCTACAGGAATAAAGAGAGATGTATAGAGGAGCAAAGACCCAAATCTGCAGGAATAAAGAGAGATGTATAGAGAAGAAAATACCGAAATCTACAGGAATAAAGAGAGATGTATAGAGGAGCAAAGACCTGAATCTGCAGGAATAAAAAGATGTATAGAGGAGAGAAGACCCAAATCTGAAGGAATAAAGAAAGATGTATAGAGGAGCAAAGACCTGAATCTGCAGGAATAAAAAGATATATAGAGGAGAGAAGACCCAAATCTGCAGGAATAAAGAGAGATGTATAGAGGAGAGAAGACCCAAATCTGTAAAAATAAAGAAAGATGTATAGAGGAGAGAAGACCCAAATCTACAGGAATAAAGAGAGATGTGTAGAGGAGCAAATACCTGAATCTACAGGAATAAAAAGATGTATAGAGAAGAAAATACCGAAATCTACAGGAATAAAGAGAGATGTATAGAAGAGAGAAGACCCAAATCTGCAGGAATAAAGAGAGATGTATAGAGAAGAAAATACCGAAATCTACAGGAATAAAGAGAGATGTATAGAGCAGCAAAGACCTGAATCTGCAGGAATAAAAAGATGTATAGAGGAGCGAAGACCCAAATCTGCAGGAATAAAGAGAGATGTATAGAGGAGAGAAGACCCAAATCTGCAGGAATAAAGAGAGATGTATAGAGGAGCGAAGAACCAAATCTACAGGATTAAACAGAGATGTATAGAGGAGAGAAGACCCAAATCTACAGGAATAAAGAGAGATGTATAGAGGAGCAAAGACCTGAATCTGCAGGAATAAAGAGAGATGTATAGATGAGAGAAGACCCAATTCTACAGGACTAAAGAGAGATGTATAGAGGAGAGAAGACCCAAATCTACAGGAATAAAGAGAGATGTATAAAGGAGAGAAGACCCAAATCTACAGGATTAAAGATAGCTGTATAGAGGAGCGAAGACTCAAACTCTGCAGGAATAAAGAGAGATGTATAGCGGAGAGAAGACCCAAATCTGTAAAAATAAAGAGAGATGTATAGAGGAGAGAAGACCCAAATCTACAGGAATAAAGAGAAATGTATAAAGGAGAGAAGACCCAAATCTGCAGGAATAAACAGAGATGTATAGAGGAGAGAAAACCCAAATCTGCAGGAATAAAGAGAGATGTATAGGATTAGGGTTAGGGTATAGAGAAGTGAAGACCCAAATCTGCAGGAATAAAGAGAGATGTATAGAGGAGCGAAGAATCAAATCTGCAGGCATAAAGAGAGATGTATAAAGGAGAGAAAACCCAAATCTGCAGGAATAAAGAGAGATGTATAGAGGAGAGAAGACCCAAATCTGTAGGAATAAAGAGAGATGTATAGAGGAGAGAAGACCCAAATCTGCAGGAATACAGAGAGATGTATAGAAGAGAGAAGACCCAAATCTACAGGAATAAAGAGAGATGTATACCGGAGTGAAGACCCAAATCTGCAGTAATAAAGAGAGATGTATAGAAGAGAGAAGACCCAAATCTACAGGAATAAAGAGAGATGTATACCGGAGTGAAGACCCAAATCTGCAGGAATAAAGAGAGATGTATAGGCCCTTCACTGGCTTCCCATCGCCCAACGACTCCAGTTCAAAACATTAACCATGACATACAAAGCCATGCACAACCTGTCTCCTCCCTACATCTGTGACCTAGTCTCCCGGTACCTACCTGCACGCAACCTTAGATCCTCACAAGATCTCCTTCTCTGCTCCTCTCTTATCTCCTCTTCCCACAATCGTGTACAAGATTTCTCCCGTGCATCCCCCATACTCTTGAACGCTCTACCTCAGCACATCAGACTCTCCACTACCGTGGAAAGCTTCAAGAGGAACCTCAAGACCCACCTCTTCCAACAAGCCTACAACCTACAATAGCCCTCAGCCCAGTAGACCACTGCGCAACCAGCTCTGTCCTCACCTATTGTACCATCACCCATTCCCTGTAGACTGTGAGCCCTCGCGGGCAGGGTCCTCTCTCCTCCTATACCAGTCTGTCTTGTACTGCTAATGATTGTTGTACGTATACCCTCTTTCACTTGTAAAGCGCCATGGAATAAATGGCGCTATAATAATAATAAATGATAATAATAATAATAGGGTTAGGGTATAGAGGAGCGAAGACTCAAATCTGCAGGAATAAAGAGAGATGTATAGAGGAGAATATACCCAAATCTACAGGAATAAAGAGAGATGTATAGAGGAGCGAAGACCGGAATCTGCACGAATAAAGAGAGATGTATAGAGGAGAGAAGACCCAAATCTACAGGAATAAACAGAGATGTATAGAGAAGTGAAGACCCAAATCTGCAGCAATAAAGAGAGATGTATAGAGGAGCGAAGACCCAAATCTACAGGAACAAAGAGAGATGTATAGAGGAGAGAAGACCCAAATCTGTAGGAATAAAGAGATGTATAGAGGAGAGAAGACCCAAATCTGCAGGAATAAAGAGAGATGTATAGAGGAGAGAAGACCCAAATCTGCAGTAATAAAGAGAGATGTATAGAGGAGAGAAGACCCAAATCTACAGGAATAAAGAGAGATGTATAGAAGAGAGAAGACCCAAATCTACAGGAATAAAGAGAGATGTATAGAGGAGAGAAGACCCAAATCTACAGGAATAAAGAGGGATGTATAGAAGAGAGAAGACCCAAATCTGCAGTAATAAAGAGAGATGTATAGAGGAGAGAAGACCCAAATCTACAGGAATAAAGAGAGATGTATAGAAGAGAGAAGACCCAAATCTACAGGAATAAAGAGAGATGTATAGAGGAGAGAAGACCCAAATCTACAGGAATAAAGAGAGATGTATACCGGAGTGAATACCCAAATCTACAGGAATAAAGAGAGATGTATACCGGAGTGAAGACCCAAATCTGCAGGAATAAAGAGAGATGTATACCGGAGTGAAGACCCAAATCTACAGGAATAAAGAGAGATGTATACCGGGGTGAAGACCCAAATCTACAGGAATAAAGAGAGATGTATAGAGGAGTGAAGACCCAAATCTACAGGAATAAAGAGAGATGTATACCGGAGTGAAGACCCAAATCTGCAGGAATAAAGAGAGATGTATAGAGGAGAGAAGACCCAAATCTGTAGGAATAAAGAGATGTATAGAGGAGAGAAGACCCAAATCTGCAGGAATAAAGAGAGATGTATAGATGAGAGAAGACCCAAATCTGTAGGAATAAAGAGATGTATAGAGGAGAGAAGACCCAAATCTGCAGTAATAAAGAGAGATGTAAAGAGGAGAGAAGACCCAAATCTGCAGTAATAAAGAGAGATGTATAGAGGAGAGAAGACCCAAATCTGCAGGAATAAAGAGAGATGTATAGATGACAGAAGACCCAAATCTGTAGGAATAAAGAGATGTATAGAGGAGAGAAGACCCAAATCTGCAGTAATAAAGAGAGATGTATAGAGGAGAGAAGACCCAAATCTACAGGAATAAAGAGAGATGTATACCGGAGTGAAGACCCAAATCTGCAGGAATAAAGAGAGATGTATACCAGGGTGAAGACCCAAATCTACAGGAATAAAGAGAGATGTATACTGGAGTGAAGACCCAAATCTACAGGAATAAAGAGAGATGTATACCGGAGTGAAGACCCAAATCTGCAGGAATAAAGAGAGATGTATAGAGGAGAGAAGACCCAAATCTGTAGGAATAAAGAGATGTATAGAGGAGAGAAGTCCCAAATCTACAGGAATAAAGAGAAATGTATATAGGAGAGAAGACCCAAATCTGCAGTAATAAAGAGAGATGTATAGAGGAGAGAAGACCCAAATCTGCAGTAATAAAGAGAGATGTATAGAGGAGAGAAGACCCAAATCTACAGGAATAAAGAGAGATGTATAGAGGAGAGAAGACCCAAATCTGCAGGAATAAAGAGAGATGTATAGAGGAGCGAAGAACCAAATCTACAGGAATAAAGAGAGATGTATAGAGGAGAGAAGACCCAAATCTACAGGAATAAAGAGAGATGTATACCGGAGTGAATACCCAAATCTACAGGAATAAAGAGAGATGTATACCGGAGTGAAGACCCAAATCTGCAGGAATAAAGAGAGATGTATACCGGAGTGAAGACCCAAATCTACAGGAATAAAGAGAGATGTATACCGGGGTGAAGACCCAAATCTACAGGAATAAAGAGAGATGTATACTGGAGTGAAGACCCAAATCTACAGGAATAAAGAGAGATGTATACCGGAGTGAAGACCCAAATCTGCAGGAATAAAGAGAGATGTATAGAGGAGAGAAGACCCAAATCTGTAGGAATAAAGAGATGTATAGAGGAGAGAAGACCCAAATCTGCAGGAATAAAGAGAGATGTATAGATGAGAGAAGACCCAAATCTGTAGGAATAAAGAGAGATGTATAGAGGAGAGAAGACCCAAATCTGCAGTAATAAAGAGAGATGTATAGAGGAGAGAAGACCCAAATCTGCAGTAATAAAGAGAGATGTATAGAGGAGAGAAGACCCAAATCTGCAGGAATAAAGAGAGATGTATAGATGAGAGAAGACCCAAATCTGTAGGAATAAAGAGATGTATAGAGGAGAGAAGACCCAAATCTGCAGTAATAAAGAGAGATGTATAGAGGAGAGAAGACCCAAATCTCCAGGAATAAAGAGAGATGTATACCGGAGTGAAGACCCAAATCTGCAGGAATAAAGAGAGATGTATACCGGGGTGAAGACCCAAATCTACAGGAATAAAGAGAGATGTATACTGGAGTGAAGACCCAAATCTACAGGAATAAAGAGAGATGTATACCGGAGTGAAGACCCAAATCTGCAGGAATAAAGAGAGATGTATAGAGGAGAGAAGACCCAAATCTGTAGGAATATAGAGATGTATAGAGGAGAGAAGACCCAAATCTGCAGTAATAAAGAGAGATGTATAGAGGAGAGAAGACCCAAATCTGCAGTAATAAAGAGAGATGTATAGAGGAGAGAAGACCCAAATCTACAGGAATAAAGAGAGATGTATAGAGGAGAGAAGACGCAAATCTGCAGGAATAAAGAGAGATGTATAGAGGAGCGAAGAACCAAATTTACAGGAATAAAGAGAGATGTATAGAAGAGAGAAGACCCAAATCTACAGGAATAAAGAGAGATGTATACCGGAGTGAAGACCCAAATCTGCAGGAATAAAGAGAGATGTATAGAGGAGAGAAGACCCAAATCTGTAGGAATAAAGAGATGTATAGAGGAGTGAAGACCCAAATCTGCAGTAATAAAGAGAGATGTATAGAGGAGAGAAGACCCAAATCTGCAGGAATAAAGAGAGATGTATAGAGGAGCGAAGAACCAAATCTACAGGAATAAAGAGAGATGTATAGAAGAGAGAAGACCCAAATCTACAGGAATAAAGAGAGATGTATAGAGGAGAGAAGACCCAAATCTACAGGAATAAAGAGAGATGTATACCGGAGTGAAGACCCAAATCTGCAGGAATAAAGAGAGATGTATACCGGAGTGAAGACCCAAATCTACAGGAATAAAGAGAGATGTATAAAGGAGAGAAGACCCAAATCTGCAGGAATAAAGAGAGATGTATAGAGGAGAGAAGACCCAAATCTGTAGGAATATAGAGATGTATAGAGGAGAGAAGACCCAAATCTGCAGTAATAAAGAGAGATGTATAGAGGAGAGAAGACCCAAATCTGCAGTAATAAAGAGAGATGTATAGAGGAGAGAAGACCCAAATCTACAGGAATAAAGAGAGATGTATAGAGGAGAGAAGACCCAAATCTGCAGGAATAAAGAGAGATGTATAGAGGAGCGAAGAACCAAATTTACAGGAATAAAGAGAGATGTATAGAAGAGAGAAGACCCAAATCTACAGGAATAAAGAGAGATGTATACCGGAGTGAAGACCCAAATCTGCAGGAATAAAGAGAGATGTATAGAGGAGAGAAGACACAAATCTGTAGGAATAAAGAGATGTATAGAGGAGTGAAGACCCAAATCTGCAGTAATAAAGAGAGATGTATAGAGGAGAGAAGACCCAAATCTGCAGTAATAAAGAGAGATGTATAGAGGAGAGAAGACCCAAATCTACAGGAATAAAGAGAGATGTATAGAGGAGAGAAGACCCAAATCTGTAGGAATAAAGAGATGTATAGAGGAGAGAAGACCCAAATCTGCAGTAATAAAGAGAGATGTATAGAGGAGAGAAGACCCAAATCTACAGGAATAAAGAGAGATGTATACCGGAGTGAAGACCCAAATCTGCAGGAATAAAGAGAGATGTATACCGGGGTGAAGACCCAAATCTACAGGAATAAAGAGAGATGTATAGAGGAGTGAAGACCCAAATCTACAGGAATAAAGAGAGATGTATACTGGAGTGAAGACCCAAATCTGCAGTAATAAAGAGAGATGTATAGAGGAGAGAAGACCCAAATCTACAGGAATAAAGAGAGATGTATAGAGGAGAGAAGACCCAAATCTGTAGGAATAAAGAGATGTATAGAGGAGAGAAGACCCAAATCTGCAGTAATAAAGAGAGATGTATAGAGGAGAGAAGACCCAAATCTACAGGAATAAAGAGAGATGTATACCGGAGTGAAGACCCAAATCTGCAGGAATAAAGAGAGATGTATACCGGGGTGAAGACCCAAATCTACAGGAATAAAGAGAGATGTATAGAGGAGTGAAGACCCAAATCTACAGGAATAAAGAGAGATGTATACTGGAGTGAAGACCCAAATCTACAGGAATAAAGAGAGATGTATACCGGAGTGAAGACCCAAATCTGCAGGAATAAAGAGAGATGTATAGAGGAGAGAAGACCCAAATCTGTAGGAATAAAGAGATGTATAGAGGAGAGAAGACCCAAATCTGCAGGAATAAAGAGAGATGTATAGATGAGAGAAGACCCAAATCTGTAGGAATAAAGAGATGTATAGAAGAGAGAAGACCCAAATCTGCAGTAATAAAGAGAGATGTATAGAGGAGAGAAGACCCAAATCTGCAGTAATAAAGAGAGATGTATAGAGGAGAGAAGACCCAAATCTGCAGGAATAAAGAGAGATGTATAGATGAGAGAAGACCCAAATCTGTAGGAATAAAGAGATGTATAGAGGAGAGAAGACCCAAATCTGCAGTAATAAAGAGAGATGTATAGAGGAGAGAAGACCCAAATCTACAGGAATAAAGAGAGATGTATACCGGAGTGAAGACCCAAATCTGCAGGAATAAAGAGAGATGTATACCGGGGTGAAGACCCAAATCTACAGGAATAAAGAGAGATGTATACTGGAGTGAAGACCCAAATCTACAGGAATAAAGAGAGATGTATACCGGAGTGAAGACCCAAATCTGCAGGAATAAAGAGAGATGTATAGAGGAGAGAAGACCCAAATCTGTAGGAATAAAGAGATGTATAGAGGAGAGAAGTCCCAAATCTACAGGAATAAAGAGAAATGTATATAGGAGAGAAGACCCAAATCTGCAGTAATAAAGAGAGATGTATAGAGGAGAGAAGACCCAAATCTGCAGTAATAAAGAGAGATGTATAGAGGAGAGAAGACCCAAATCTACAGGAATAAAGAGAGATGTATAGAGGAGAGAAGACCCAAATCTGCAGGAATAAAGAGAGATGTATAGAGGAGCGAAGAACCAAATCTACAGGAATAAAGAGAGATGTATAGAAGAGAGAAGACCCAAATCTACAGGAATAAAGAGAGATGTATACCGGAGTGAAGACCCAAATCTGCAGGAATAAAGAGAGATGTATAGAGGAGAGAAGACCCAAATCTACAGGAATAAAGAGAGATGTATACAGGAGTGAATACCCAAATCTACAGGAATAAAGAGAGATGTATACCGGAGTGAAGACCCAAATCTGCAGGAATAAAGAGAGATGTATACCGGAGTGAAGACCCAAATCTACAGGAATAAAGAGAGATGTATACCGGGGTGAAGACCCAAATCTACAGGAATAAAGAGAGATGTATAGAGGAGTGAAGACCCAAATCTACAGGAATAAAGAGAGATGTATACTGGAGTGAAGACCCAAATCTACAGGAATAAAGAGAGATGTATACCGGAGTGAAGACCCAAATCTGCAGGAATAAAGAGAGATGTATAGAGGAGAGAAGACCCAAATCTGTAGGAATAAAGAGATGTATAGAGGAGAGAAGACCCAAATCTGCAGGAATAAAGAGAGATGTATAGATGAGAAAAGACCCAAATCTGTAGGAATAAAGAGATGTATAGAGGAGAGAAGACCCAAATCTGCAGTAATAAAGAGAGATGTATAGAGGAGAGAAGACCCAAATCTGCAGTAATAAAGAGAGATGTATAGAGGAGAGAAGACCCAAATCTGCAGGAATAAAGAGAGATGTATAGATGAGAGAAGACCCAAATCTGTAGGAATAAAGAGATGTATAGAGGAGAGAAGACCCAAATCTGCAGTAATAAAGAGAGATGTATAGAGGAGAGAAGACCCAAATCTACAGGAATAAAGAGAGATGTATACCGGAGTGAAGACCCAAATCTGCAGGAATAAAGAGAGATGTATACCGGGGTGAAGACCCAAATCTACAGGAATAAAGAGAGATGTATACTGGAGTGAAGACCCAAATCTACAGGAATAAAGAGAGATGTATACCGGAGTGAAGACCCAAATCTGCAGGAATAAAGAGAGATGTATAGAGGAGAGAAGACCCAAATCTGTAGGAATATAGAGATGTATAGAGGAGAGAAGACCCAAATCTGCAGTAATAAAGAGAGATGTATAGAGGAGAGAAGACCCAAATCTGCAGTAATAAAGAGAGATGTATAGAGGAGAGAAGACCCAAATCTACAGGAATAAAGAGAGATGTATAGAGGAGAGAAGACCCAAATCTGCAGGAATAAAGAGAGATGTATAGAGGAGCGAAGAACCAAATTTACAGGAATAAAGAGAGATGTATAGAAGAGAGAAGACCCAAATCTACAGGAATAAAGAGAGATGTATACCGGAGTGAAGACCCAAATCTGCAGGAATAAAGAGAGATGTATAGAGGAGAGAAGACCCAAATCTGTAGGAATAAAGAGATGTATAGAGGAGTGAAGACCCAAATCTGCAGTAATAAAGAGAGATGTATAGAGGAGAGAAGACCCAAATCTGCAGTAATAAAGAGAGATGTATAGAGGAGAGAAGACCCAAATCTACAGGAATAAAGAGAGATGTATAGAGGAGAGAAGACCCAAATCTGCAGGAATAAAGAGAGATGTATAGAGGAGCGAAGAACCAAATCTACAGGAATAAAGAAAGATGTATAGAAGAGAGAAGACCCAAATCTACAGGAATAAAGAGAGATGTATAGAGGAGAGAAGACCCAAATCTACAGGAATAAAGAGAGATGTATACCGGAGTGAAGACCCAAATCTGCAGGAATAAAGAGAGATGTATACCGGAGTGAAGACCCAAATCTACAGGAATAAAGAGAGATGTATAAAGGAGAGAAGACCCAAATCTGCAGGAATAAAGAGAGATGTATAGAGGAGAGAAGACCCAAATCTGTAGGAATATAGAGATGTATAGAGGAGAGAAGACCCAAATCTGCAGTAATAAAGAGAGATGTATAGAGGAGAGAAGACCCAAATCTGCAGTAATAAAGAGAGATGTATAGAGGAGAGAAGACCCAAATCTACAGGAATAAAGAGAGATGCATAGAGGAGAGAAGACCCAAATCTGCAGGAATAAAGAGAGATGTATAGAGGAGCGAAGAACCAAATTTACAGGAATAAAGAGAGATGTATAGAAGAGAGAAGACCCAAATCTACAGGAATAAAGAGAGATGTATACCGGAGTGAAGACCCAAATCTACAGGAATAAAGAGAGATGTATACTGGAGTGAAGACCCAAATCTACAGGAATAAAGAGAGATGTATACCGGAGTGAAGACCCAAATCTGCAGGAATAAAGAGAGATGTATAGAGGAGAGAAGACCCAAATCTGTAGGAATATAGAGATGTATAGAGGAGAGAAGACCCAAATCTACAGGAATAAAGAGAGATGTATAGAGGAGAGAAGACCCAAATCTGTAGGAATAAAGAGATGTATAGAGGAGAGAAGACCCAAATCTGCAGTAATAAAGAGAGATGTATAGAGGAGAGAAGACCCAAATCTACAGGAATAAAGAGAGATGTATACCGGAGTGAAGACCCAAATCTGCAGGAATAAAGAGAGATGTATACCGGGGTGAAGACCCAAATCTACAGGAATAAAGAGAGATGTATAGAGGAGTGAAGACCCAAATCTACAGGAATAAAGAGAGATGTATACTGGAGTGAAGACCCAAATCTGCAGTAATAAAGAGAGATGTATAGAGGAGAGAAGACCCAAATCTACAGGAATAAAGAGAGATGTATAGAGGAGAGAAGACCCAAATCTGTAGGAATAAAGAGATGTATAGAGGAGAGAAGACCCAAATCTGCAGTAATAAAGAGAGATGTATAGAGGAGAGAAGACCCAAATCTACAGGAATAAAGAGAGATGTATACCGGAGTGAAGACCCAAATCTGCAGGAATAAAGAGAGATGTATACCGGGGTGAAGACCCAAATCTACAGGAATAAAGAGAGATGTATAGAGGAGTGAAGACCCAAATCTACAGGAATAAAGAGAGATGTATACTGGAGTGAAGACCCAAATCTACAGGAATAAAGAGAGATGTATACCGGAGTGAAGACCCAAATCTGCAGGAATAAAGAGAGATGTATAGAGGAGAGAAGACCCAAATCTGTAGGAATAAAGAGATGTATAGAGGAGAGAAGACCCAAATCTGCAGGAATAAAGAGAGATGTATAGATGAGAGAAGACCCAAATCTGTAGGAATAAAGAGATGTATAGAGGAGAGAAGACCCAAATCTGCAGTAATAAAGAGAAATGTATAGAGGAGAGAAGACCCAAATCTGCAGTAATAAAGAGAGATGTATAGAGGAGAGAAGACCCAAATCTGCAGGAATAAAGAGAGATGTATAGATGAGAGAAGACCCAAATCTGTAGGAATAAAGAGATGTATAGAGGAGAGAAGACCCAAATCTGCAGTAATAAAGAGAGATGTATAGAGGAGAGAAGACCCAAATCTACAGGAATAAAGAGAGATGTATACCGGAGTGAAGACCCAAATCTGCAGGAATAAAGAGAGATGTATACCGGGGTGAAGACCCAAATCTACAGGAATAAAGAGAGATGTATACTGGAGTGAAGACCCAAATCTACAGGAATAAAGAGAGATGTATACCGGAGTGAAGACCCAAATCTGCAGGAATAAAGAGAGATGTATAGAGGAGAGAAGACCCAAATCTGTAGGAATAAAGAGATGTATAGAGGAGAGAAGTCCCAAATCTACAGGAATAAAGAGAAATGTATATAGGAGAGAAGACCCAAATCTGCAGTAATAAAGAGAGATGTATAGAGGAGAGAAGACCCAAATCTGCAGTAATAAAGAGAGATGTATAGAGGAGAGAAGACCCAAATCTACAGGAATAAAGAGAGATGTATAGAGGAGAGAAGACCCAAATCTGCAGGAATAAAGAGAGATGTATAGAGGAGCGAAGAACCAAATCTACAGGAATAAAGAGAGATGTATAGAAGAGAGAAGACCCAAATCTACAGGAATAAAGAGAGATGTATACCGGAGTGAAGACCCAAATCTGCAGGAATAAAGAGAGATGTATAGAGGAGAGAAGACCCAAATCTACAGGAATAAAGAGAGATGTATACTGGAGTGAAGACCCAAATCTACAGGAATAAAGAGAGATGTATACCGGAGTGAAGACCCAAATCTGCAGGAATAAAGAGAGATGTATAGAGGAGAGAAGACCCAAATCTGTAGGAATAAAGAGATGTATAGAGGAGAGAAGTCCCAAATCTACAGGAATAAAGAGAAATGTATATAGGAGAGAAGACCCAAATCTGCAGTAATAAAGAGAGATGTATAGAGGAGAGAAGACCCAAATCTGCAGTAATAAAGAGAGATGTATAGAGGAGAGAAGACCCAAATCTACAGGAATAAAGAGAGATGTATAGAGGAGAGAAGACCCAAATCTGCAGGAATAAAGAGAGATGTATAGAGGAGCGAAGAACCAAATCTACAGGAATAAAGAGAGATGTATAGAAGAGAGAAGACCCAAATCTACAGGAATAAAGAGAGATGTAT
This sequence comes from Anomaloglossus baeobatrachus, assembly GCF_048569485.1. Lineage (NCBI taxonomy): Eukaryota > Metazoa > Chordata > Amphibia > Anura > Aromobatidae > Anomaloglossus > Anomaloglossus baeobatrachus. Next base: position 186,463,076 of record NC_134363.1, on the reverse strand, counting down.
ACCGGAGTGAAGACCCAAATCTGCAGGAATAAAGAGAGATGTATAGAGGAGAGAAGACCCAAATCTGTAGGAATAAAGAGATGTATAGAGGAGAGAAGACCCAAATCTGCAGGAATAAAGAGAGATGTATAGATGAGAAAAGACCCAAATCTGTAGGAATAAAGAGATGTATAGAGGAGAGAAGACCCAAATCTGCAGTAATAAAGAGAGATGTATAGAGGAGAGAAGACCCAAATCTGCAGTAATAAAGAGAGATGTATAGAGGAGAGAAGACCCAAATCTGCAGGAATAAAGAGAGATGTATAGATGAGAGAAGACCCAAATCTGTAGGAATAAAGAGATGTATAGAGGAGAGAAGACCCAAATCTGCAGTAATAAAGAGAGATGTATAGAGGAGAGAAGACCCAAATCTACAGGAATAAAGAGAGATGTATACCGGAGTGAAGACCCAAATCTGCAGGAATAAAGAGAGATGTATACCGGGGTGAAGACCCAAATCTACAGGAATAAAGAGAGATGTATACTGGAGTGAAGACCCAAATCTACAGGAATAAAGAGAGATGTATACCGGAGTGAAGACCCAAATCTGCAGGAATAAAGAGAGATGTATAGAGGAGAGAAGACCCAAATCTGTAGGAATATAGAGATGTATAGAGGAGAGAAGACCCAAATCTGCAGTAATAAAGAGAGATGTATAGAGGAGAGAAGACCCAAATCTGCAGTAATAAAGAGAGATGTATAGAGGAGAGAAGACCCAAATCTACAGGAATAAAGAGAGATGTATAGAGGAGAGAAGACCCAAATCTGCAGGAATAAAGAGAGATGTATAGAGGAGCGTGTGAAGATGTAATTTACCCTCTCACTGTATATGCTGTACAGATTCCTATTTCAAGCTGGGTTCATTGTCTTATTTGAACTACGTCTGTGTACATTTCTATTGTTGTAGGTAATCCCCCCCTAAAATGCAAGGTTACATCCTCTTGAGGCACTTCCATCCCTGGGAGTAGGGGGAGGTGGGCCTAGAGTCCAACTAGGGTAAACTCTGCTTACCTGGGAGATTCAGGCAGAGTGAGATGAAACTTGAAGGGAGCAGGAGCTCCAGCCTGTGTGGCTGTGGACACGAACGGAGCTAGGCCTGTGTGGCGGCCCGTGGATTGTGTGGGATTTCTGGGACTCTGAAAAAGACTATTACGTTGTGATCTGGCACTTTGGATTATCGGGAGGTGCCCCCGAATCTGTTTTACGTGGACTTATCGTGTGCTGTTCCTGTATTCCTGTTAGTAAACCTGTTGGATCATCCTCGGCCTGTTGTCTCTCTTTGCTCTGATGTACACCCCGTCACAAACTGGTTGGCAGCGCTGGGATCAGAGCAGAAGGAATGGAGGACAATGGCTCAACATCAGGAACCAGCACTGCAGAGTACAAGACCTGGACTTTGGGGAGCCTGCAATCAAAGGCCCGTGAAGTAGGAGTTCGTTTCAAAGGACTCTCCAAGGAGCAGCTGATTGAGGCGCTAGAAGGAGTCTGCTCGCAAAATGACGTGGAGGAAGGATCCTCACAGCAAACGGAAGAAAGACGGGAGCTGGAGGTAAATACCCAAAAAAGTCAATGGATTGTGTGGTATGAGGAGGAGATGGCACTGCTTGGAGATGAGGCCACCATAGAAGATAAGAGGGAGGCTATTCGCAGAGCTCAAGAGAGGGCATTGCTGGAGAGGAGATTTGCTGTGGAAGCAGCTAGAGGCTCCAGACAGACTGTAACCACAGCACCCACTATGAGGGAATTCTCCAGAGTGTCCCGCAAGGACTTTAAGCCATTTAATGAAGCTGCAGGTGACATTGAGGGTTTCTTTCAGGACTTTGAGCATCAGTGCCGATTAATGGAAGTCCCAGAAAGAGAGCGAGTCAGACACCTGGTGGGCCTCTTGGAGGGTGGAGCTGCCGACGCCTATAGAGCTATGGACCCTGAGTGGAATTGTGAGTATGGGGAGATAAAACAGACCATTCTGGAACATTATGCCGTGACCCCAGATACTTATAGGACTAAGTTCCGTACATTAGCCTGTGATGGAGAAGTGTCTTTCAAGATGTTTGCCCACAGACTGAAACAAGTATGCCATCGCTGGCTGGAGGGAGAGGGAGCCTTAGCTTGGGAGACCTTCCTCCAGGTCATCCTGAAAGAGCAGTTCTATGCCAGGTGCCCTGCGGAAATCAGAGAATGGGTGCGTGAGAGAAAGCCGTCAACTGTGGAACAAGCTGCTGCTCTAGCTGATGAGGTGCTCACTATCAAGCCTCAGTGGAGGGTTCTGTTGGAGGATGGAGAGACGCCTAACAGCTCCACAACACCGGATGCCCCCAGTTATTCTGTCCCCATTGTTCCCCGTTCCTCTAAGCCACCACATGTTGATACCCGTGTGAATGTGCCTCCAGTTGCTTCTACTGCACTTTCTGGAATACGCCGGGGAGAGGAAGTAACAGAGCGCAGGTGTTATGTTTGTAGGCATCCCGGGCATTTGCAGGCCTCATGCCCAGTCAGCCCATGGAGGAATCATCCTCAAACCCCTACAGCACCTTCAGGTGGGAGTCGGCCTCCAAGTTCCCCTACCCCTTACCCAAGAGGACGCCTTGGATGGAGGGAGACCCAGCTCAGATGCTATCAATGTGGACAGCCAGGGCATCGGCAAGTCTCCTGCCCAGCTGTTCAAATGAGGACTGATCCTGCACCCAATCGGATTGTTAATTATTTACAGCCCAGTGCCATGGAGGAAGATGTGGCACCGTTATGTGAGGACTGGCCTAGTGACTCAGCCCCCCATGTTGCACCACCAGGAGTTTACGGGGTGCGACCTGCAGTTATGACGACTTCTGCTCATCGAGGTAAGCACTTGCAGGAGGTTGTGCTGGATGGACAGAGACTTGTTGGATTTTGTGACTCGGGTGCTTTCCTCACACTGGCTGATCCCCGAGTGGTTCGGCCTGAGGCAATCCATAGAGGACCTGGGATTGTTATTGAACTGGCTGGTGGACAATGGAGGACTATTCCCACAGCCACTGTGGATCTGAACTTTGGTTTTGGGGTCAGGCGATGTGTGGTTGGGGTGATGGGTGGTCTGCCTGCAGCTGTTCTCCTGGGCAATGATGTGGGAGAGCTACGATGCCAATTCGTGGCTGCATGAAGCCACATGTAAGTAACGCTCTGCCTGTGTGTACTTAACCAGTGACCTGTAGAGGTCCCTAGTACGTACACAAGTTGGGAGGGGGAGGGATTGTGAAGATGTAATTTACCCTCTCACTGTATATGCTGTACAGATTCCTATTTCAAGCTGGGTTCATTGTCTTATTTGAACTACGTCTGTGTACATTTCTATTGTTGTAGGTAATCCCCCCCTAAAATGCAAGGTTACATCCTCTTGAGGCACTTCCATCCCTGGGAGTAGGGGGAGGTGGGCCTAGAGTCCAACTAGGGTAAACTCTGCTTACCTGGGAGATTCAGGCAGAGTGAGATGAAACTTGAAGGGAGCAGGAGCTCCAGCCTGTGTGGCTGTGGACACGAACGGAGCTAGGCCTGTGTGGCGGCCCGTGGATTGTGTGGGATTTCTGGGACTCTGAAAAAGACTATTACGTTGTGATCTGGCACTTTGGATTATCGGGAGGTGCCCCCGAATCTGTTTTACGTGGACTTATCGTGTGCTGTTCCTGTATTCCTGTTAGTAAACCTGTTGGATCATCCTCGGCCTGTTGTCTCTCTTTGCTCTGATGTACACCCCGTCACAGAGCGAAGAACCAAATTTACAGGAATAAAGAGAGATGTATAGAAGAGAGAAGACCCAAATCTACAGGAATAAAGAGAGATGTATACCGGAGTGAAGACCCAAATCTGCAGGAATAAAGAGAGATGTATAGAGGAGAGAAGACCCAAATCTGTAGGAATAAAGAGATGTATAGAGGAGTGAAGACCCAAATCTGCAGTAATAAAGAGAGATGTATAGAGGAGAGAAGACCCAAATCTGCAGTAATAAAGAGAGATGTATAGAGGAGAGAAGACCCAAATCTACAGGAATAAAGAGAGATGTATAGAGGAGAGAAGACCCAAATCTGCAGGAATAAAGAGAGATGTATAGAGGAGCGAAGAACCAAATCTACAGGAATAAAGAAAGATGTATAGAAGAGAGAAGACCCAAATCTACAGGAATAAAGAGAGATGTATAGAGGAGAGAAGACCCAAATCTACAGGAATAAAGAGAGATGTATACCGGAGTGAAGACCCAAATCTGCAGGAATAAAGAGAGATGTATACCGGAGTGAAGACCCAAATCTACAGGAATAAAGAGAGATGTATAAAGGAGAGAAGACCCAAATCTGCAGGAATAAAGAGAGATGTATAGAGGAGAGAAGACCCAAATCTACAGGAATAAAGAGAGATGTATACCGGAGTGAAGACCCAAATCTGCAGGAATAAAGAGAGATGTATAGAGGAGAGAAGACCCAAATCTACAGGAATAAAGAGAGATGTATACCGGAGTGAAGACCCAAATCTGCATGAATAAAGAGAGATGTATACTGGAGTGAAGACCCAAATCTACAGGAATAAAGAGAGATGTATAGAGGAGAGAAGACCCAAATCTACAGGAATAAAGAGAGATGTATAGAGGAGAGAAGACCCAAATCTGCAGGAATAAAGAGAGATGTATAGAGGAGCGAAGAACCAAATTTACAGGAATAAAGAGAGATGTATAGAAGAGAGAAGACCCAAATCTACAGGAATAAAGAGAGATGTATACCGGAGTGAAGACCCAAATCTGCAGGAATAAAGAGAGATGTATAGAGGAGAGAAGACCCAAATCTGTAGGAATAAAGAGATGTATAGAGGAGTGAAGACCCAAATCTGCAGTAATAAAGAGAGATGTATAGAGGAGAGAAGACCCAAATCTGCAGTAATAAAGAGAGATGTATAGAGGAGAGAAGACCCAAATCTACAGGAATAAAGAGAGATGTATAGAGGAGAGAAGACCCAAATCTGTAGGAATAAAGAGATGTATAGAGGAGAGAAGACCCAAATCTGCAGTAATAAAGAGAGATGTATAGAGGAGAGAAGACCCAAATCTACAGGAATAAAGAGAGATGTATACCGGAGTGAAGACCCAAATCTGCAGGAATAAAGAGAGATGTATACCGGGGTGAAGACCCAAATCTACAGGAATAAAGAGAGATGTATACTGGAGTGAAGACCCAAATCTACAGGAATAAAGAGAGATGTATACCGGAGTGAAGACCCAAATCTGCAGGAATAAAGAGAGATGTATAGAGGAGAGAAGACCCAAATCTGTAGGAATATAGAGATGTATAGAGGAGTGAAGACCCAAATCTGCAGTAATAAAGAGAGATGTATAGAGGAGAGAAGACCCAAATCTGCAGTAATAAAGAGAGATGTATAGAGGAGAGAAGACCCAAATCTACAGGAATAAAGATAGATGTATAGAGGAGAGAAGACCCAAATCTGCAGGAATAAAGAGAGATGTATAGAGGAGCGAAGAACCAAATCTACAGGAATAAAGAGAGATGTATAGAAGAGAGAAGACCCAAATCTACAGGAATAAAGAGAGATGTATAGAGGAGAGAAGACCCAAATCTACAGGAATAAAGAGAGATGTATACCGGAGTGAAGACCCAAATCTGCAGGAATAAAGAGAGATGTATACCGGAGTGAAGACCCAAATCTACAGGAATAAAGAGAGATGTATAAAGGAGAGAAGACCCAAATCTGCAGGAATAAAGAGAGATGTATAGAGGAGAGAAGACCCAAATCTACAGGAATAAAGAGAGATGTATACCGGAGTGAAGACCCAAATCTGCAGGAATAAAGAGAGATGTATAGAGGAGAGAAGACCCAAATCTACAGGAATAAAGAGAGATGTATACCGGAGTGAAGACCCAAATCTGCAGGAATAAAGAGAGATGTATACCGGAGTGAAGACCCAAATCTACAGGAATAAAGAGAGATGTATACCGGGGTGAAGACCCAAATCTGCCGGTTACACATATCTGGATAATCTACTTGCAAACATTACCATCTACAGGAGGAGAATTGGCTTTTTTTTCTTGTACCAGTCTAAATTTGCACTCACAAAATTTTTATAATAAAGTTGTTTTTTTCTTGTCCCGATGTGAAGATCAAGATTGGCACCACCTGGTTTAATGAATAGAAATTAAAGTTCCACCCGCTGGGGGTTCATAGCACTTTTTCCTCCTCCATCCATTTGCAGGAATCTGGCAACTTTCCCAACTGAATTGTCGTCACTTTTCCAGTATGTGTTTTCACTTAGGGATACGGTTTAATAGCGTCTCTTATTAAACATTCCTCTCGCTGTTATTACAGAGCATTGCGCTGGCCTGTTAACCATGTTTCCACAGCAATTTTCAAAAACTAAAAAAAAAAAATGAAAAAAGAAGAAATGACCTGAAAATTTGACATCAGAAAAAGAAATTTACACATTTTCGAATGTTCATTGTAATAGAACGCAATAGAGTTGATACCATTTTTAAGCTTTCTTGACATCTTGTTATTTTTGCCAAATTAACACTGAAATTCACAGACGATTTCTTCCTCCCTCTACAGTCTAATGACGCCCCGTAATAATGCTCAAAATTATTCACTATTGTATTCTCCATGTTGGTAATAGGCTTTATGGAATATTTCTTATTTTAGGCTATGTTCGCACGTTGCGTTTTTTTCCGCGTTTCTGCAGCGTTTTTAGCAGCAGCGTTTTTGTGCTAAAACGCATGCGTTTTTGATTGCCAGCAAAGTCTATGGGAAAAGCAGAAATCCTGTCTGCACTTTGCTTTTTTTTCAGCAGCGTTTAATTTGCATATTTGTGGTCAAAAACCATGCTGAAAAAGAAGCAGCATGTCAGTTGTTTTTGCCATTTCTGCAGCGTTTCCCTAACATTGGAGTCAATGAGAAATGGCAAAACGCAACCAAAATCTCAATTCCTGCGTTTTTCATGCTTTTTACCTGCTTTTCCACTGTGTTTTTGGCTCCAAAAACGCATGCTTTTCTGGGCAAAAATTAATGGGTTCTAATGTTCCTTTACACACACACAATAACCGAAAAATTAAATGTTAAAAAATTAGAAACTTCACCTATTTTTCCGATAAAATGTGCATAACCACTATTTTTTCATTAAAATTGATAATTTCCCATATAGTTTTATTAAAAGTTAATTTTATACTTTTTTTCTCTTTTTTCATTATTTTTGACTAATTCAACTTTATTTCTCAGTGTCTTGATCTAAAAAACGCATCTGCAGAAACGCAGGTGAAAACGCATGTAAAAAGCGCTAAAAACGCGGTAAAAACGCATGCGTTTTTAGCGCTAAAAAATGGTCAAAAGCCATTTGGTCAAAAACCAAGGGAAGGAAAACGTGCAGAATAAACTGCAGGTACTCCGACGCAACGTGCGAACATAGCCTTATTCTATTAGTGTGTATATCGTAATAGTGTAACTGGTATAAGGGCTCGTTCACACTCTCCGTTTTTGCCTCTAGTTATTCCTCAGAAAAAAAGGTATGTTTTAAAAAACCAGGAAAGTGAATGGGACTTCTGACATGTTCCTTCTGTTTTCCTTGTAGATTTGAGCAATCAAAGCTTTTTTTAAAATCTGCAGCATTTCAATTCTTTCACTGTTTTTCACCATTCACATGTGTAAGTAAAAACGCACACAAAACATGAATTTTACACAGCATTATTTTCAAAGAGCTGGAGAAACATCTGCTGCAAATTCTCTACATGTGCACATAACCTATTACTGCCCCACTACATACAAGAATATACCTACTATAATACTGCCCTCTATGTACAAGAAAATACCTACTATAATACTGCCCTCTATGTACAAGAATATGACTACTATAATACTGCCCCTATGTACAAGAATATAACTACTATAATACTGCCCCTATGTACAAGAATATAATTACTATACTACCCCCTATGTACAAGAGTATAACTACTATAATACTGCCCCTATGTACAAGAATATAACTGCTATAATACTGCCCCTATGTACAAGAATATAATTACTATAATACTGCCCCCTATGTACAAGAATATAACTGCTATAATACTGCCCCCTATGTACAAGAATATAACTACTATAATACTGCCCCTATGTACAAGAATATAACTGCTATAATACTGCCCCTATGTACAAGAATATAATTACTATAATACTGCCCCCTATGTACAAGAATATAACTACTATAATACTGCCCCCTATGTACACGAATATAATTACTACAATACTGCCCCTATGTACAAGAATATAGCAACTATAACACTACCCCCTATGTACAAGAATATAATTACTATAATACTACCCCCTATGTACAAGAATATAACTACTATAATACTGCCCCCTATGTACAAGAATATAATTATTATAATACTATCCCCTACGTACAAGAATATAACTACTATAATACTGCCCCCTATGTACAAGAATATAACTACTATAATACTGTCCCCTATGTACAAGAATATAACTACTATAATACTGCCCCTATGTACAAGAATATAACTACTATAATACTGCCCCCTATGTACAAGAATATAACTACTATAATACTGCCCCTATGTACAAGAATATAATTACTATAATACTGCCCCTACGTACAAGAATATAACTACTATAATACTGCCCCTATGTACAAGAATATAACTACTATAATACTGCCCCTATGTACAAGAATATAACTACTATAATACTGCCCCTATGTACAAGAATATAACTACTATAATACTGCCCCCTATGTACAAGAATATAATTACTATAATACTGCCCCTATGTACAAGAATATAACTACTATAATACTGCCCCTATGTACAAGAATATAACTACTATAATACTGCCCCTATGTACAAGAATATAACTACTATAATACTGCCCCCTATGTACAAGAATATAATTACTATAATACTACCCCCTATGTACAAGAATATAACTACTATTATACTGCCCCCTATGTACAAGAATATAATTACTATAATACTGCCCCTATGTAGAAGAATATAACTACTATAATACTGCCCCTATGTACACTAATATCACTGCTATAATACTGCCCCTATGTACACTAATATCACTGCTATAATACTGCCCCTATGTACAAGAATATACCTACTATAATAGTGCCTCTATGTAATATTGCTGCTATAATACTGCTTCATGAGTAATTCTGAATAAATAACTGTAATACGGAACAAGGCCTATGACGGCTGTTCTGTTTCTGGACAAAGCGTTTTGTTTTGAATCCTTTAGAATCTCTTTAATCTCACAGACCAGATTTTAGAGACATTGTGTCTTTCTAATATCCGTCTTTGGTATCCCTCTGGTGCTGCACCTCTGGTGTGACTCTGGTGTGACTCTGGTGTGGCTCTGGTGTGGCTCTGGTGTCGCTCTGGTGTCACTCTGGTGTGATTCTGGTGTGATTCTGGTGTGACTCTGGTGTCGCTCTGGTGTGGTTTGGTGTCTCTCTGGTGTCTCTCTGGTGTGCCTCTGGTGTGACTGGTGTGCCTCTGGTGTGCCTGGTGTGGCTCTGGTGTGACTGGTGTGCCTCTGGTGTGCCTCTGGTGTGACTCTAGTGTGGCTCTGGTGTCACTCTGCTGTGACTCTGGTGTGCCTCTGATGTGACTCTGGTGTGGCTCTGATGTGACTGGTGTGCCTCTCGTGTGTCTCTGGTGTGACTCTAGTGTGACTCTGGTGTGACTCTGGTGTCGCTCTGGTGTGCCTTTGGTGTCGCTCTGGTGTGACTCTGGTATGCCTCTGGTGTGGCTCTGGTGTGCCTCTGGTGTGACTGGTGTGGCTCTGGTGTCACTCTGCTGTGACTCTGGTGTGCCTCTGATGTGACTCTGGTGTGACTCTAGTGTGGCTCTGATGTGACTGGTGTGCCTCTCGTGTGTCTCTGGTGTGACTCTAGTGTGACTCTGGTGTGACTCTGGTGTGGCTCTGGTGTGCCTCTGGTGTGCCTGGTGTGGCTCTGGTGTCGCTCTGGTGTGACTCTGGTGTGCCTCTGGTGTGACTGGTGTGGCTCTGGTGTCACTCTGCTGTGACTCTGGTGTGCCTCTGATGTGACTCTGGTGTGACTCTGGTGTGGCTCTGATGTGACTGGTGTGCCTCTCGTGTGTCTCTGGTGTGACTCTAGTGTGACTCTGGTGTGACTCTGGTGTCGCTCTGGTGTGCCTCTGGTGTCGCTCTGGTGTGACTCTGGTATGCCTCTGGTGTGCCTCTGGTGTGGCTCTGGTGTGACTCTGGTGTGGGTCTGGTGTGCTTCTGGTGTGGCTCTGGTGTGACTCTGGTGTGACTCTGGTGTGGCTCTGGTGTGGCTCTGGTGTGCCTCTGGTGTGGCTCTGGTGTGACTCTGGTGTGCCTCTGGTGTGACTCTGGTGTGCCTCTGGTGTGACTCTGGTGTGCCTCTGGTGTCCCTCTGGTGTGACTCTGGTGTGACTCTGGTGTGGCTCTGGTGTGCCTCTGGTGTGGGTCTGGTGTGCCTCTGGTGTCGCTCTGGTGTGACTCTGGTCTGCCTCTGGTGTGACTGGTGTGGCTCTGATGTGACTCTGGTGTGACTGGTGTGACTCTGGTGTGACTCTAGTGTGGCTCTGGTGTCACTCTGCTGTGACTCTGGTGTGGCTCTGATGTGACTGGTGTGCCTCTCGTGTGTCTCTGGTGTGACTCTAGTGTGACTCTGGTGTGACTCTGGTGTCGCTCTGGTGTGCCTCTGGTGTCGCTCTGGTGTGACTCTGGTATGCCTCTGGTGTGGCTCTGGTGTCGCTCTGGTGTGCCTCTGGTGTCGCTCTGGTGTGACTCTGGTATGCCTCTGGTGTGGCTCTCGTGTGCCTCTGGTGTGGCTCTGGTGTGACTCTGGTGTGGGTCTGGTGTGCTTCTGGTGTGGCTCTGGTGTGACTCTGGTGTGACTCTGGTGTGACTCTGGTGTGGCTCTGGTGTGGCTCTGGTGTGGCTCTGGTGTGACTCTGGTGTGGGTCTGGTGTGCTTCTGGTGTGGCTCTGGTGTGGCTCTGGTGTGACTCTGGTGTGACTCTGGTGTGGATCTGGTGTGGCTCTGGTGTGCCTCTGGTGTGGCTCTGGTGTGACTCTGGTGTGCCTCTGGTGTGACTCTGGTGTCGCTCTGGTGTGCCTCTGGTGTCGCTCTGGTGTGACTCTGGTATGCATCTGGTGTGGCTCCGGTGTGACTCTGGTGTGGGTCTGGTGTGCTTCTGGTGTGGCTCTGGTGTGACTCTGGTGTGACTCTGGTGTGGCTCTGGTGTGGCTCTGGTGTGCCTCTGGTGTGGCTCTGGTGTGACTCTGGTGTGCCTCTGGTGTGACTCTGGTGTCGCTTTGGTGTGCCTCTGGTGTCGCTCTGGTGTGACTCTGGTATGCCTCTGGTGTGGCTCTCGTGTGCCTCTGGTGTGGCTCTGGTGTGACTCTGGTGTGGGTCTGGTGTGCTTCTGGTGTGGCTCTGGTGTGACTCTGGTGTGACTCTGGTGTGGCTCTGGTGTGGCTCTGGTGTGCCTCTGGTGTGTCTCTGGTGTGACTCTGGTGTGCCTCTGGTGTGACTCTGGTGTCGCTCTGGTGTGCCTCTGGTGTCCCTCTGGTGTGACTCTGGTATGCCTCTGGTGTGGCTCTGGTGTGCCTCTGGTGTGACTCTGGTGTCGCTCTGGTGTGCCTCTGGTGTCGCTCTGGTGTGACTCTGGTATGCCTCTGGTGTGGCTCTGGTGTGCCTCTGGTGTGGCTCTGGTGTGACTCTGGTGTGGGTCTGGTGTGCTTCTGGTGTGACTCTGGTGTGGCTCTGGTGTGACTCTGGTGTGACTCTGGTGTGACTCTGGTGTGGCTCTGGTGTGGCTCTGGTTTGCCTCTGGTGTGTCTCTGGTGTGACTCTGGTGTCGCTCTGGTGTGCCTCTGGTGTGACTCTGGTGTCGCTCTGGTGTGCCTCTGGTGTCCCTCTGGTGTGACTCTGGTATGCCTCTGGTGTGGCTCTGGTGTGCCTCTGGTGAGGCTCTGGTGTGCCTCTGGTGTGACTCTGGTGTCGCTCTGGTGTGCCTCTGGTGTCGCTCTGGTGTGCCTCTGGTATGACTCTGGTGTGCCTCTGGTGTGGCTCTGGTGTGACTCTGGTGTGCCTCTGGTGTGCCTCTGGTGTGACTCTGGTGTGGCTCTGGTGTGACTCTGGTGTGGCTCTGGTGTGACTCTGGTGTGGCTCTGGTGTGACTCTGGTGTGCCTCCGGTGTGACTCTGGTGTGCCTCTGGTGTGACTCTGGTGTGACTCTGGTGTGACTCTTGTGTGGCTCTGGTGTGACTCTGGTGTGCCTCTGGTGTGCCTCTGGTATGACTCTGGTGTGCCTCTGGTGTGGCTCTGGTGTGACTCTGGTGTGCCTCTGGTGTGACTCTGGTGTGACTCTGGTGTGACTCTGGTGTGGCTCTGGTGTGGCTCTGGTGTGACTCTGGTGTGGCTCTGGTGTGACTGTGGTGTGACTCTGGTGTGACTCTGGTGTGGCTCTGGTGTGACTCTGGTGTGCCTCTGGTGTGCCTCTGGTGTGACTCTGGTGTGGCTCTGATGTGACTGGTGTGCCTCTCGTGTGACTCTGGTGTGGCTCTGGTGTGACTCTGGTGTGCCTCTGGTGGGACTCTGGTGTGCCTCTGGTGTGACTCTGGTGTGACTCTGGTGTGCCTCTGGTGGGACTCTGGTGTGGCTCTGGTGTGCCTCTGGTGTCGCTCTGGTGTGGCTCTGGTGTGGCTCTGGTGTGACTCTGGTGTGACTCTGGTGTGACTCTGGTGTGGCTCTGGTGTGACTCTGGTGTGACTCTGGTGTGCCTCTGGTGTGACTCTGGTGTGACTCTGGTGTGGCTCTGGTGTGACTCTGGTGTGACTCTGGTGCCACTGGTGTGACTCTGGTGTGGCTCTGGTGTGACTCTGGTGTGGCTCTGGTGTGACTCTGGTGTGGCTCTGGTGTGCCTCTGGTGTGACTCTGGTGTGGCTCTGGTGCCACTGGTGTGACTCTGGTGTGACTCTGGTGTGGCTCTGGTGTGCCTCTGGTGTGCCTCTGGTGTGACTCTGGTGTGACTCTGGTGTGCCTCTGGTGTGCCTCTGGTGCCACTGGTGTGACTCTTCATTACTGCGCTGGGATTACAATGCAGGTGGAATTATTGGTTTTGAGTTGTGTGGACGTCGTCTCCATCTGTTTTGGTGCTACCCTAGATATTTCTGAAAGCCGCTGTGTCCTGCACACCTGAATAGCGGCGTTTTATCGCAGACAGTGCGGCATTATCGAGTGCTGAGCGCACACTCGGCATAATAGTGGCAGGAAAATGACATGTTTTCATTCTGTTCTAATGATTTATGACTAAGAAAGCAAAGCTGGAGAGCTCGGCGCTTGTGTTGGCGCCCGGCCAGGGGAACATCGTAACATTATAGTAAGCAAGTGTTGGTGCCGAAGCTCATTTTCTATGGAGTTATGTCTTGGGGTAGCAAGAACCGCGGCGAATGTTGTGATTAATCCACAGGAAAGCTGTGTCCCCCGTCCACCTACAAACCTCCATATTTATATTGCTGCCCTCATTCTGCCGTCCCGCACTTCACACCGCTCCCACTATTTATGCAGCCAGAACAATTTTCTCTGACTTGTCACAATGAATTTTCTTTGAGGATAAATGTTCTGGCAATGGAGCCATCCATTATACGAGGGCACAATGGAAATGTGTGCTGACTGCAGCGCCACGGAGGGAAACTTGAGATGATCTGCAATACCGGAGAAAACCTTTAGTACCGCCATTCTTACAGAAACATTAAACCGCTTATGCAATGTGTTGTAGCGCTAACCTCATAGTAATATACATAATTCTAACCACATGATTGTCACTGTAACACCATCCACATAATAGTACCCACAGTGTAATAGTATCAGAGGGCTAGTCATTGCAGTGCCGAAAGTGTGAGCATCACTGTATATCCTTAATGCTAACCTCACAGTAACCACGTGTTACCCCTTATAGTAGTATACATGTTGCTAACCTTATAATCGCCACCATAAAATCCATGTAGTACTCTCCACAGTGTAAGACTCAATCTATCAATCTAAAAGTCCTCAGAGGGCTAGTCATTGCAGTGCGCACATTGCAAGCATCATTGTATATACTTAATGCTAACCTCGCAGTAACCACGTGTCACCCCTTATAGTAGTATACAGTATACATGGTGCTAACCTTATACTCGCCACCGTGCCATCCATGTAGTACTCTCCACAGTGTAAGACACAATCTAATAGTTCTCAGAAGACTAGTCATTTTAGGGCCCACAGTACGAGCATTATTGCATATCCTTAATGCTATCCTCACAATAACCACATTATGTCATCCAGTGTCACCCCTTATAGTAGTATACATGGTGCTAACCTTATACTCGCCACCGTGCCATCCATGTAGTACTCTCCAGAATGTAAGACACAATCTAATAGTCCTCAGAAGACTAGTCATTTTAGGGCCCACAGTACGAGCATTATTGCATATCCTTAATGCTATCCTCACAATAACCACATTATGTCATCCAGTGTCACCCCTTATAGTAGTATACATGGTGCTAACCTTATACTCGCCACCATATCATCCATGTAGTACTCTCCACAGTGTAAGACACAATCTAATAGTCCTCAGAGGACCAGTCATTTTAGGGCCCACAGTACAAGCATCATTGCATATCCTTAATGCTATCCTCACAATAACCACATTATGTCATACAGCGTCATCCCTTATAGTAGTATACATGGTGCTAACCTTATGCTCGCCACCGTACCATCCATGTAGTACTCTCCACAGTGTAAGACTCAATATAATAGTCCTCAGAGGACCAGTCATTGTAGTGCCCTTAATGTGATCATCACCTGTCACGAGTATGTCATGGCTTGATGTGATCCTCTTTAGTGCCCGCTCATTGTTTATCCTGAGATGGAGTTTAATTCTATCCGGTGCTTACTGCGTTAAATTTCCAGTCTATCCATCCTCAATCTAAAGGTCACACAGAACGTCTGCATCACAGTCTAGAGACTTACCTTATTTTTTTGTGTCTGATAATCAGGAAGATTGGGCATCTTACCTTTGGCTGAGTGTGCGTTGGACAGTAGTTGCAAATAGTCCACTGGTAGGTCACCAATTTTTGGTGCATACAGCCTTCACCCTCAGTTCCGTGCTTTCAGTGGAAATCGTTGTTTGGAGGTTCCTGGGGAGGAACGATTTTTGTCACTCTCTACTGTATGACAAGGGCTACAGAACAAAGGTTATAATACAAACGCAAGGCTGATAACAGATGTTCGTCAGGTCCGGACCTGTGTGTGAATGATTATGCATTGCTGTGCACCAGAAATATTAAGTTGAAGATTCCTTCTTGGAAACTAGGTCCTAGGTTCATTGGACTGTATAAGGTAATCGGCGTTATTAATCATGTGGCCTTTTGTCTTGAGCTACCTCAAGCACTTAAAATCCATAATGTTTTTCACAGGTCATTGCTCAAGAAATATGTTGCGTCTTTGGAGCCCTCACCTTTACTGCCACCTACAGTTATTGACGATGGTAATTTCGATTTTCAGGTGGCAAGATTCATGGATTCTCATTTTGTTCACCGTTCTCTCCAGTTTTTGGTACACTGGAAGGGTTATGGTCCAAAAGAAATTATGGGAGTGCCAGCATCCAAAGGTAATGCCAATAGGTTGGTGCAATCCGTCCATGCGTCTCATCTGGACAACCTTTTTTCCTGAGGGTCTGGAGGCACCTCGTAGAAGGAGGGGTACTGTCACGAGTGTGTCAAGGAGGGATCTAGGATCAGAATGTCACAGTATATAGTTGATCTCAAATCCTCTTTAGTGCCCGTTTGTTGTTTATCCTGAGTTGGAGCTTATTTAATTCCATCCGGCACTTAAGGGGTTAAGGTGGATTTCTATCCTGCAGTGATCTAACAGGTAGTTGTAACCTCTACTGCAGCTACTCACTTCTGCTATAAATATCCACTCCTCACTCCTCCCTATGCCGGCTATAGTTCATACCCATGCTGTTCACTTTAAAGGAGCCTGTCTCTTGAGAAGCTGAGGTGTCGCTTCTGTTGCAGCGGAGAAGTTCCTGGTGGAGAAGCTGTGTTTTGCCACAGCTGTATATTACAAAGTTGCTTATTTACATGTGTACTATTGGTTTATGAAAGAAAAAAACAAAACAAATTAAAACGACTATCATGTTGCCTTTTTGTGTTGTTTTTTTTGGGGTGGTCCTGCGCTTGCACCACTACCCTCCTGACTGGCAGGATAGGCAGCGCCCACCTTCACCATCATACATGCGTCTTTGCTTTTATGCCCATAGTGCTGGCCTCACAGTGTTGACATGATGCCGGCACTTCATGGATGGTGCGGCACAGATGCATTGGCACTTCATGGATGGTGCGGCACAGAAGCATCGGCACTTCATGGATGGTGGGGCACAGATGCATCGGCACTTCATGGATGGTACGGCACAGATGCATCGGCACTTCATGGATGGTGCGGCACAGATGCATCGGCACTTCATGGATGGTGCGGCACAGATGCATCGGCACTTCATGGATGGTACGGCACAGATGTATCGGCACTTCATGGATGGTGCGGCACAGATGCATCGGCACTTCATGGATGGTGCGGCACAGATGTATCGGCACTTCATGGATGGTGCGGCACAGATGCATCGGCACTTCATGGATGGTATGGCACAGATGCATCGGCACTTCATGGATGGTGCGGCACAGATGTATCGGCACTTCATGGATGGTGCGGCACAGATGTATCGGCACTTCATGGATGGTATGGCACAGATGTATCGGCACTTCATGGATGGTGCGGCACAGATGCATCGGCACTTCATGGATGGTGCGGCACAGATGCATCGGCACTTCATGGATGGTGCGGCACAGATGTATCGGCACTTCATGGATGGTGCGGCACAGATGCATCGGCACTTCATGGATGGTATGGCACAGATGCATCGGCACTTCATGGATGGTGCGGCACAGATGTATCGGCACTTCATGGATGGTATGGCACAGATGTATCGGCTCTTCATGGATGGTGCAGCATAGATGCATCGGCACTTCATGGATGGTGCGGCACAGATGCATCGGCACTTCATGGATGGTACGGCACAGATGCACAGGCACTTCATGGATGGTGCGGCACAGATGCTTCGGCACTTCATGGATGGTGCGGCACAGATGTATCGGCACTTCATGGATGGTGCGGCACAGATGTATCGGCACTTCATGGATGGTGCGGCACAGATGCATCGGCACTTCATGGATGGTGCGGCACAGATGTATCGGCACTTCATGGATGGTGCGGCACAGATATATGGGCACTTCATGGACGGTGCGGCACAGATACATTGGCACTTCATGGATGGTGCGGCACAGATACATTGGCACTTCATGGATGGTGCGGCACAGATGCATCGGCTCTTCATGGATGGTGCGGCACAGATGCATCGGCACTTCATGGATGGTGCGGCACAGATGTATCGGCACTTCATGGATGGTGCGGCACAGATGCATCGGCACTTCATGGATGGTGCGGCACAGATGTATCGGCACTTCATGGATGGTGCGGCACAGATATATGGGCACTTCATGGATGGTGCGGCACAGATGTATCGGCACTTCATGGATGGTGCGGCACAGATATATGGGCACTTCATGGATGGTGCGGCACAGATGTATCGGCTCTTCATGGATGGTGCGGCACAGATGTATCAGCTCTTCATGGATGGTGCGGCACAGATATATGGGCACTTCATGGATGGTGCGGCACAGATGTATCGGCTCTTCATGGATGGTGCGGCACAGATACATTGGCACTTCATGGATGGTGCGGCACAGATGCATCGGCTCTTCATAGATGGTGCGGCACAGATGTATCGGCTCTTCATGGATGGTGTGGCACAGATGCATCGGCTCTTCATGGATGGTGCGGCACAGATACATTGGCACTTCATGGATGGTGTGGCACAGATGCATCGGCTCTTCATGGATGGTGCGGCACAGATACATTGGCACTTCATGGATGGTGCGGCACAGATACATTGGCACTTCATGGATGGTGCGGCACAGATGCATCGGCTCTTCATAGATGGTGCGGCACAGATGTATCGGCTCTTCATGGATGGTGCGGCACAGATGCATTGGCACTTCATGGATGGTGCGGCACAGATACATTGGCACTTCATGGATGGTGCGGCACAGATGCATTGGCACTTCATGGATGGTGCGGCACAGATACATTGGCACTTCATGGATGGTGCGGCATCGGTAGTGGAGCCAGGAGGAGCACTCAGGCCGTGTACTGTTGCAGCGGTGATGACCTGGAGTTGCATTTTGACCAGAGCACGGTCTCTCTGGAGTTCCCCTGATCTCGTGGTTGTGTTTTTCCAGTTCCCGCTGTGCCGAGCGTCTTCTGCCTCCAGCTGAGGATTCTTCCTGGGAATTGTGCAGCCAACACAATAAATACACAATCCCGTCCTATATTCGGCTGAGTCAGCATTGTGCTGTGCAATGTGATACTTGGTGAATAATACATAGCGCGGCCTGCACAGGCTGGAAGCCGTAACTTCAGCATCACAGGAAGACGCAGGAGTGTGGCCGCGCCAGATCAGTCCCCGTGATGTTGTTTTCCTGGGGCGCATTGTGTAGTGGGAGCGCGGCGGTGGCACAGACCAGCCATTCTCTCACCAGAGGGATGAATAAGTCATGAGCGCGGCCCCTTTAATGCGCTGCTTAGAAGTCGTCTCAGAAAAACAAGAAAACAATCGCATGAACCCCAAATGTTTATCTAAGATCTGGCATTGGATAGATCAGGATAGAAGGGTCTCCCCACTGTGTACTCTCCAGATTAGAGGACAATGAGTGCAGAGGAGGCAAAGGGAGGCCAATACCGGCTACAGATATACCCACAGCCAGTGCGAAGAGCGGACAGAATATACCCACAGCCAGTGCAAAGAGCGGACAGAATATACCCACAGCCAGTGCGAAGAGCGGACAGAATATACCCACAGCCAGTGCGAAGAGCGGACAGAATATACCCATAGCCAGTGCAAAGAGCGGACAGAATATACCCACAGCCAGTGCAAAGAGCGGACAGAATATACCCACAGCCAGTGCGAAGAGCGGACAGAATATACCCACAGCCAGTGCGAAGAGCAGACAGAATATACCCACAGCCAGTGCGAAGAGCGGACAGAATATACCCATAGCCAGTGCAAAGAGCGGACAGAATATACCCACAGCCAGTGCGAAGAGCGGACAGAATATACCCACAGCCAGTGCGAAGAGCGGACAGAATATACCCACAGCCAGTGCGAAGAGCGGACAGAATATACCCACAGCCAGTGCGAAGAGCGGACAGAATATACCCACAGCCAGTGCGAAGAGCGGACAGAATATACCCACAGCCAGTGCGAAGAGCGGACAGAATATACCCACAGCCAGTGCGAAGAGCGGACAGAATATACCCACAGCCAGTGCGAAGAGCGGACAGAATATACCCACAGCCAGTGCGAAGAGCGGACAGAATATACCCACAGCCAGTGCGAAGAGCAGACAGAATATACCCACAGCCAGTGCGAAGAGCGGACAGAATATACCCACAGCCAGTGCGAAGAGCGGACAGAATATACCCACAGCCAGTGCGAAGAGCGGACAGAATATACCCACAGCCAGTGCGAAGAGCGGACAGAATATACCCATAGCCAGTGCGAAGAGCGGACAGAATATACCCACAGCCAGTGCGAAGAGCGGACAGAATATAAATCCTATAGACACTGCCTATATAATACCCAACACAGCCAATATTACCGTATATAACTAATACTATACTGCTCAGGGTCACGGGAATCTCTGCAAAGTCTGTCCACCACCTGCTCTACAGGCAGAAGAGAGGGGGCCACGTCTTAGTTATTGAGTTAGATTTTCCTTTCAGACCCATTACCCTGGGGTATAACCTCCAGCCCCTCGCCCCCTGGTGTATACCCTGCGCACCCACCCACTCCCATGTATAACCTCTGCCTCCACACCCTGTGGTATATAACCTCCACACCCACCCACTCCTATGTATAGCCTCCGTCCCCCCCACCATGCCGTCTGCCTTTACTACCATATGACAGAGCGGCTGGTGGTGCAGAGCTCACTGATACCAGTGCATCCTGTAATAGGAGCCACCGGGGTAACAAGTTTATGATATTTCTTCCTCCTGAATCTTCCCCATCATCTGTGACTAATATTATTGAAAAGTGGAAGAAACCGCAGCAACTCAGCCACAAAGTGAAGACCCTGTTATGTTACAGAGCTGGGGGCCAAGTGCTGAGGAGCAGAGTACAGAAAAGTCCACACCCCTCTACTACCCCGACCCCATAACTGCAGAGTCCAGACCTCCTCTGGTGAATTCAGCACCAACACTGCACCCGCCGGGGGCTTCATTGCCAAGCGACTGCAACAGCCGTACATCACCAAGCACAATGCTGAGCCGTACATCACCAAGCACAATGCCGAGCCGTACATCACCAAGCACAATGCCGAGCCTTTCATCACCAAGCACAATGCCGAGCCTTACATCACCAAGCACAATGCCGAGCTGTACATCACCAAGCACAATGCCGAGCCGTACATCACCAAGCACAATGCTGAGCCATATATCACCAAGCACAATGCCGAGCCGTACATCACCAAGCACAATGCTGAGCCATACATCACCAAGCACAATGCTGAGCCGTACATCACCAAGCACAATGCTGAGCCATACATCACCAAGCACAATGCCGAGCCGTACATCACCAAGCACAATGCCGAGCCGTACATCACCAAGCACAATGCCGAGCCGTACATCACCAAGCACAATGCAGAGCCGTACATCACCAAGCACAATGCCGAGCCGTACATCACCAAGCACAATGCCGAGCCGTACATCACCAAGCACAATGCAGAGCCGTACATCACCAAGCACAATGCCGAGCCATACATCACCAAGCACAATGCTGAGCCGCACATCACCAAGCACAATGCCGAGCCGTACATCACCAAGCACAATGCCGAGCTATACATCACCAAGCACAACGCCGAGCCGTACATCACCAAGCACAATGCCGAGCTATACATCACCAAGCACAATACCGAGCCGTACATCACCAAGCACAATGCAGAGCCATACATCATCAAGCACAATGCCGAGCCGTACATCACCCAGCACAATGCCGAGCCGTACATCACCAAGCACAATGCCGAGCCATACATCACCAAGCACAATGCTGAGCCGTACATCACCAAGCACAATGCTGAGCCGTACATCACCAAGCACAATGCCGAGCCATACATCACCAAGCACAATGCCGAGCCGTACATCACCAAGCACAATGCCGAGCCATACATCACCAAGCACAATGCCGAGCCGTACATCACCAAGCACAATGCCGAGCCGTACATCACCATGCACAATGCTGAGCCATACATCACCAAGCACAATGCCGAGCCGTACATCACCAAGCACAATGCCGAGCCGTACATCACCAAGCACAATGCCGAGCCATACATCACCAAGCACAATGCCGAGCCATACATCACCAAGCACAATGCTGAGCCATACATCACCAAGCACAATGCCGAGCCATACATCACCAAGCACAATGCCGAGCCGTACATCACACAGCACAATGCCGAGCCGTACATCACCAAGCACAATGCCGAGCCGTACATCACCAAGCACAATGCTGAGCCGTACATCACCAAGCACAATGCCGAGCCATACATCACCAAGCACAATGCTGAGCCATACATCACCAAGCACAATGCCGAGCCGTACATCACCAAGCACAATGCTGAGCCGTACATCACCAAGCACAATGCCGAGCCGTACATCACCAAGCACAATGCCGAGCCGTACATCACCAAGCACAATGCTGAGCCATACATCACCAAGCACAATGCCGAGCCGTACATTACCAAGCACAATGCCGAGCAGTATATCACCAAGCACAATGCCGAGTCATACATCACCAAGCACAATGCCGAGCCGTACATCACCAAGCACAATGCTGAGCCATACATCACCAAGCACAATGCCGAGCCGTACATTACCAAGCACAATGCCGAGCAGTATATCACCAAGCACAATGCTGAGCTGTACATCACCAAGCACAAGGCCGAGCCGTACATCACCAAGCACAATGCCGAGCCGTACATCACCAAGCACAATGCTGAGCCGTACATCACCAAGCACAATGCTGAGCCATACATCACCAAGCACAATGCCGAGCCGTACATCACCAAGCACAATGCTGAGCCGTACATCACCAAGCACAATGCCGAGCCGTACATCACCAAGTACAATGCTGAGCCATACATCACCAAGCACAATGCCGAGCCGTACATTACCAAGCACAATGCCAAGCAGTATATCACCAAGCACAATGCTGAGCTGTACATCACCAAGCACAAGGCCGAGCCGTACATCACCAAGCACAATGCCGAGCCGTACATCACCAAGCACAATGCTGAGCCGTACATCACCAAGCACAATGCCGAGCCGTACATCACCAAGCACAATGCTGAGCTGTACATCACCAAGCACAATGCTGAGCCATACATCACCAAGCACAATGCCGAGCCGTACATCACCAAGCACAATGCCGAGCCATACATCACCAAGCACAATGCTGAGCCGTACATCACCAAGCACAATGCCGAGCCGTACATCACCAAGCACAATGCCGAGCCATACATCACCAAGCACAATGCTGAGCCGTACATCACCAAGCACAATGCTGAGCGAGAGGAGGAGATGTGTTCTGTGCAGTGTCGGATCACACTTCTCTATCTGTGTCTGATGGTCCAGTCAAGGTTTGGTGATGGAGAACATTACACTTTGACTGCATTGTGCCCACTGTGCAAATCTTTTAGCAGAACCCTGGTCCAATGCCAAATGAATAGTCCATGGCCTTAGATAGCAGCCCTGCAAAGTGCCTCGTAACTGCCATGTTGCCCAGTGCCTATTCTTATAAGTAGGCACAGCATGTTGTCATCTTTGTGACATGACCCATACACGACGGTTCCCTGGGCCTACTAATCAGACGAGGGCCTAGAATATCAGCAGACAGAAGGAGGTCCACAGAATATGGACGTGGTCACTGGATCAGAATTCCGCACATCAATTCTCTCATCTCTATTTTTTTACCCATTTTAATATATTTTCTCCTTGTAAATATTATTGGATTAGACCATTCCTGAGCTTCGTTGTCCTGCTTTTTTAATGCAGCAGCTTTATGATATTTCTTGTGCTTCGTTGTCCTGCTTTTTTAATGCAGCAGCTTTGTGATATTTCTTGAGCTTTGTTGTCCTGCTTTTCTAATGCAGCAGCTTTGTGATATTTCTTGAGCTTTGTTGTCCTGCTTTTTTAATGCAGCAGCTTTGTGATATTTCTTGAGCTTTGTTGTCCTGCTTTTCATACGCAGCAGCTCTGTGATATTTCTTGAGCGTTGTTGTCCTGCTCTTCTAATGCCGCAGCTTTGTGATATTTCTTGAGCTTTGTTGTCCTGCTTTTCTAATGCAGCAGCTTTGTGATATTTCTTGAGCTTTGTTGCCCTGCTTCTGTAACGCAGCAGCTATGTGATATTTCTTGAGGTTTGTTGTCCTGCTTTGTTAATGCAGCAGCTTTGTGATATATCTTGAGCTTTGTTGTCCTGCTTTTTTAATGCAGCAGCTTTGTGATATTTCTTGAGCTTTATTGTCCTGCTTTTTTAATACAGCAGCTTTGTGATATTTCTTGAGCTTTGTTGTCCTGCTTTTCATACGCAGCAGCTCTGTGATATTTCTTGAGCGTTGTTGTCCTGCTCTAATAATGCAGCAGCTTTGTGATATTTCTTGAGCTTTGTTGTCCTGCTTTTCTAATGCAGCAGCTATGTGATATTTCTTGAGCTTTGTTGTCCTGCTTTTCTAATGCAGCAGCTTTGTGATATTTCTTGAGCTTTGTTGCCCTGCTTCTGTAACGCAGCAGCTATGTGATATTTCTTGAGCTTTGTTGTCCTGCTTTGTTAATGCAGCAGCTTTGTGATATATCTTGAGCTTTGTTGTCCTGCTTTTTTAATGCAGCAGCTTTGTGATATTTCTTGAGCTTTGTTGCCCTGCTTCTGTAACGCAGCAGCTATGTGATATTTCTTGAGCTTTGTTGTCCTGCTTTGTTAATGCAGCAGCTTTGTGATATATCTTGAGCTTTGTTGTCCTGCTTTTTTAATACAGCAGCTTTGTGATATTTCTTGAGCTTTGTTGTCCTGCTTTTCTTAATGCAGCAGCTTTGTGATATTTCTTGAGCTTTGTTGTCCTGATTTTCTTTTTTTTTTATAACTGAATATTTTATTGAATTTTTCAAAACAAACAAAGAGAAAATACTTGGATATGGCCCGCAAACATGCGAGCAGTAATTTTAAACTATAAATCAGGACCCACATCATATTATCCATTGATATATTAGAAACAAAGAATGTGACAAGACAGACAATACAATACTAGACAAGGAGACATAGGGAAGGACGGGACGGAATAGGGAAGATGAGTATATCAAACTTCCATCAGGATCATGTCAAGCTTGTTGTCCTGATTTTCTAACCCAGCAGCTTTGTGATATTTCTTGAGCTTTGTTGTCCTGCTTTTCATACGCAGCAGCTCTGGGATATTTCTTGAGCTTTGTTGTCCTGCTCTTCTAATGCAGCAGCTTTGTGATATTTCTTGAGCTTTGTTGTCCTACTCTTCTAATGCAGCAGCTTTGTGATATTTCTTGAACTTTGTTGTCCTGGTTTTTTAATGCAGCAGCTCTGTGATATTTCTTGAGCTTTGTTGTCCTGGTTTTTTAATGCAGCAGCTCTGTGATATTTCTTGAGCTTTGTTGTCCTGGTTTTTTAATGCAGCAGCTCTGTGATATTTCTTGAGCTTTGTTGTCCTGCTTTTCTAATGCAGCAGCTTTGTGATATTTCTTGAGCTTTGTTGCCCTGCTTCTGTAACGCAGCAGCTATGTGATATTTCTTGAGCTTTGTTGTCCTGCTTTTCAAATGCAGCAGCTATGTGATATTTCTTGAGCTTTGTTGTCCTGCTTTTCTAATGCAGCAGCTTTGTGATATTTCTTGAGCTTTGCTGTCCTGCTTTTCTAACGCAGCAGCTCTGTGATATTTCTTGAGCTTTGTTGTCCTGCTTTTTTAATGCAGCAGCTATGTGATATTTCTTGAGATTTGTTGTCCTGCTTTTCTAATGCAGCAGCTTTGTGATATTTCTTGAGCTTTGTTGTCCTGCTTTTCTAATGCAGCAGCTCTGTGATATTTCTTGAGCTTTGCTTTCCTGCTTTTCTAACGCAGCAGCTATGTGATATTTCTTGAGCCTTGTTGTCCTGCTTTTCTAACGCAGCAGCTTTGTGATATTTCTTGAGTTTTGTTATCCTGTTTTTCTAATGCAGCATCTTTGGGAAATTTCTTGAGCTTTGTTGTCCTGCTCTTCTACCGCAGCAGCTTTGTGATATTTCTTGAGCTTTGTTGTCCTGCTTTTGTAAAGCAGCAGCTTTGTTATATTTCTTGAGCTTTGTTGTCCTGCTCTTCTACCGCAGCAGCTTTGTGATATTTCTTGAGCTTTGTTGTCCTGCTTTTGTAAAGCAGCAGCTTTGTTATATTTCTTGAGCTTTGTTGTCCTGCTCTTCTACCGCAGCAGCTTTGTGATATTTCTTGAGCTTTGTTGTCCTGCTTTTCTAACGCAGCAGCTCTGTGATATTTCTTGAGCTTTGTTGTCCTGCTTTTCTAACGCAGCAGCTTTGCAATATTTCTTGAGCTTTGTTGTCCTGCTTTTCTAACGCAGCAGCTTTGTGATATTTCTTGAGCTTTGTTGTCCTGCTTTTCTAACGCAGCAGCTTTGTGATATTTCTTGAGCTTTGTTGTCCTGCTCATCTACCGCAGCAGCTTTGTGATATTTCTTGAGCTTTGTTGTCCTGCTTTTCTAACGCAGCAGCTTTGCGATATTTCTTGAGCTTTGTTGTCCTGCTTTTCTAACGCAGCAGCTTTGTGATATTTCTTGAGCTTTGTTGTCCTGCTTTTCTTAATGCAGCAGCTTTGTGATATTTCTTGAGCTTTGTTGTCCTGATTTTCTTTTTTTTTTATAACTGAATATTTTATTGAATTTTTCAAAACAAACAAAGAGAAAATACTTGGATATGGCCCGCAAACATGCGAGCAGTAATTTTAAACTATAAATCAGGACCCACATCACATTATCCATTGATATATTAGAAACAAAAAATGTGACAAGACAGACAATACAATACTAGACAAGGAGACATAGGGAAGGAGGGGACGGAATAGGGAAGATGAGTATATCAAACTTCCATCAGGATCATGTCAAGCTTGTTGTCCTGATTTTCTAACCCAGCAGCTTTGTGATATTTCTTGAGCTTTGTTGTCCTGCTCTTCTAATGCAGCATCTTTGTGATATTTCTTGAGCTTTGTTGTCCTGCTTTTCTAATGCAGCAGCTTTGTGATATTTCTTGAACTTTGTTGTCCTGGTTTTTTAACGCAGCAGCTCTGTGATATTTCTTGAGCTTTGTTGTCCTGCTTTTCTAATGCAGCAGCTTTGTGATATTTCTTGAGCTTTGAGGCCCTGCTTCTGTAACGCAGCAGCTATGTGATATTTCTTGAGCTTTGTTGTCCTGCTTTTCAAATGCAGCAGCTATGTGATATTTCTTGAGCTTTGTTGTCCTGCTTTTCTAATGCAGCAGCTTTGTGATATTTCTTGAGCTTTGCTGTCCTGCCTTTCTAACGCAGCAGCTCTGTGATATTTCTTGAGCTTTGTTGTCCTGCTTTTTTAATGCAGCAGCTATGTGATATTTCTTGAGCTTTGTTGTCCTGCTTTTCTAATGCAGCAGCTTTGTGATATTTCTTGAGCTTTGTTGTCCTGCTTTTCTAATGCAGCAGCTCTGTGATATTTCTTGAGCTTTGCTGTCCTGCTTTTCTAATGCAGCAGCTATGTGATATTTCTTGAGCCTTGTTGTCCTGCTTTTCTAACGCAGCAGCTTTGTGATATTTCTTGAGCTTTGTTGTCCTGTTTTTCTAATGTAGCATCTTTGGGAAATTTCTTGAGCTTTGTTGTCCTGCTCTTCTACCGCAGCAGCTTTGTAATATTTCTTGAGCTTTGTTGTCCTGCTTTTGTAAAGCAGCAGCTTTGTTATATTTCTTGAGCTTTGTTGTCCTGCTCTTCTACCGCAGCAGCTTTGTGATATTTCTTGAGCTTTGTTGTCCTGCTTTTGTAAAGCAGCAGCTTTGTTATATTTCTTGAGCTTTGTTGTCCTGCTCTTCTACCGCAGCAGCTTTGTGATATTTCTTGAGCTTTGTTGTTCTGCTTTTCTAACGCAGCAGCTCTGTGATATTTCTTGAGCTTTGTTGTCCTGCTTTTCTAACGCAGCAGCTTTGCGATATTTCTTGAGCTTTGTTGTCCTGTTTTTCTAATGCAGCATCTTTGGGATATTTCTTGAGCTTTGTTGTCCTGCTCTTCTACCGCAGCAGCTCTGTGATATTTCTTGAGCTTTGTTGTCCTGCTTTTCTAACGCAGCAGCTTTGTGATATTTCTTGAGCTTTGTTGTCCTGCTTTTCTAACGCAGCAGCTTTGTTATATTTCTTGAGCTTTGTTGTCCTGCTTTTCTAACGCAGCAGCTTTGTGATATTTCTTGAGCTTTGTTGTCCTGCTTTTCTAACGCAGCAGCTCTGTGATATTTCTTGAGCTTTGTTGTCCTGCTTTTCTAACGCAGCAGCTCTGTGATATTTCTTGAGCTTTGTTGTCCTGCTTTTCTAACGCAGCAGCTTTGTGATATTTCTTGAGCTTTGTTGTCCTGCTCTTCTACCGCAGCAGCTCTGTGATATTTCTTGAGCTTTGTTGTCCTGCTTTTGTAACGCAGCAGCTTTGTTATATTTCTTGAGCTTTGTTGTCCTGCTTTTCTTATGCAGCAGCTTTGTGATATTCGGGGAATCTTGCACAGATGGCACCAGGCGAGCGCCAGATGTGACATTCCTGCTCAGCCATCTATGGTATCTAAAGAAAAGTGTGTGTGATATGTGACCAGTAAAAGCCTCCAGAATCCGCTCTTGCCCCTCGGTAATCAGGTTGCTGGCGTCACGGCCCGACTTCGTGTTTCCAGCAAACATTGTGCGCTGTGGGACTCGGCACTCTTTAGAATGGGGATTTGTTTTCACATCTGATAGATCAGGGTGGAACCAATGGATTGACTCCTTCTTAGCATGTTGCATTTCCTTCCTCTTTCAAGAGTTTTTAAGACAGAATGTATCTATTTTCAATGTTTAAATGTTGTTCTTTGTGCGATGCCAGGGAATTTTCCATGGCCGGATTCCTTTGCACTCACAACATGGCCTCGGGCGGCGGACAACAACTGGCGAGTGGCTGCGGCAGCGCCTCCACCTTCCCGATTCTTTCTCAAACGTTTCCTTTTCATCGTGTTGGTTTAGAAAATTAAAGTGTAACATTAAAAAAAACAACACAGATGTGACGAGATCTAAGTGCGCGGATTTACGGCAAATACCCCTCTCTATTACAGGACACTTTGGAAAGCTTAGGGCATTTGCCTTCTGCGGGGAACGGCAGCTGTCGCAGGAACAGGTTTCCACCAGGCCGGGGCAGATGGACGGATTTACACTTTAACCTTTGCATGGCTTAAGTTGATGCCTTTGTGTAACATGACCAAATGTACAAGCATCGATTTCACCATCATTAGATGCTATCAGAAGTCCAAGGCTAAGTGTGAACATGGACTGACTGGAGAAAGTGTCATCATGTCTGCAGGGCGGAGAACAGTGGCTGCTGCTTATGTGGAAATAGATAGCAAGGGTTATCTCACAACATTAGGGGCAGAGACCGGGCCACAGATACCAGGGAATCTAATGTTAGTTATTACTTGTGTTTATAGGACTAGGATGTGACACGTGGTGGGACACAGGCGAAGAAGGCACATTTTGGCCCTATTTAGTCTATTAAACAGCAACTCCACTTGGATATGAAGATCTATACTCTTTCCACATTATAGTAGTTATATTCTTGTACATAGGGAGAAGTATTATAGTAGTTATATTCTTGTACATAGGAGCAGTATTATAGTAGTTATATTCTTGTACATAGGGGGCAGTATTATAGCAGTTATATTCTTATATATAGGAGCAGTATTATAGTAGTTATATTCTTGTACATAGGGGCAGTATTATAGCAGTTATATTCTTATATATAGGAGCAGTATTATAGCAGTTATATTCTTGTACATAGGAGCAGTATTATAGGAGTTATATTCTTGTACATAGGGGCAGTATTATAGTAGTTATATTCTTGTACATAGGAGCAGCATTATAGAAGTTATATTCTTGTACATAGGGGCAGTATTATAGTAGTTATATTCTTGTATATAGGGGCAGTATTATAGTAGTTATATTTTTGTACATAGGGGCAGTATTATAGTAGTTATATTTTTGTACATAGGGGGCAGTATTATAGTAGTTATATTCTTGTACATAGGAACAGTATTATAGTAGTTATATTCTTGTACATAGGGGGCAGTATTATAGTAGTTATATTTTTGTACATAGGAGCAGTATTATAGCAGTTATATTCTTGTACATAGGGGGCAGTATTATAGTAGTTATATTCTTGTACATAGAGGCAGTATTATAGTAGTTATATTCTTGTACATAGGGGACAGTATTATAGTAATTATATTCTTGTACATAGAGGCAGTATTATAGTAGTTATATTCTTGTACATAGGGGCAGTATTATAGTAGTTATATTCTTGTACATAGGGGCAGTATTATAGTAGTTATATTCTTGTACATAGAGGCAGTATTATAGTAGTTATATTCTTGTACATAGGGGCAGTATTATAGTAATTATATTCTTGTACATAGGGACAGTATTATAGTAGTTATATTCTTGTATATAGGGGCAGTATTATAGTTGTTATATTCTTGTACATAGCAGTATTATAGTAGTTATATTCTTGTACATAGGGGGCAGTGTTATAGTAGTTATATTCTTGTACATAGGGAGAAGTATTATAGTAGTTATATTCTTGTACATAGGAGCAGTATTATAGTAGATATATTCTTGTACATAGGGGGCAGTATTATAGCAGTTATATTCTTATATATAGGAGCAGTATTATAGTAGTTATATTCTTGTACATAGGGGCAGTATTATAGCAGTTATATTCTTGTACATAGGAGCAGTATTATAGGAGTTATATTCTTGTACATAGGGGCAGTATTATAGTAGTTATATTCTTGTACATAGGAGCAGCATTATAGAAGTTATATTCTTGTACATAGGGGCAGTATTATAGTAGTTATATTCTTGTATATAGGGGCAGTATTATAGTAGTTATATTTTTGTACATAGGGGCAGTATTATAGTAGTTATATTTTTGTACATAGGGGGCAGTATTATAGTAGTTATATTCTTGTACATAGGAACAGTATTATAGTAGTTATATTCTTGTACATAGGGGGCAGTATTATAGTAGTTATATTTTTGTACATAGGAGCAGTATTATAGCAGTTATATTCTTGTACATAGGGGACAGTATTATAGTAATTATATTCTTGTACATAGAGGCAGTATTATAGTAGTTATATTCTTGTACATAGGGGCAGTATTATAGTAGTTATATTCTTGTACATAGGGGCAGTATTATAGTAGTTATATTCTAGAACATAGGAGGCAGTATTATAGTAGTTATATTCTTGTATATAGGGGCAGTATTATAGTTGTTATATTCTTGTACATAGCAGTATTATAGTAGTTATATTCTTGTACATAGGGGGCAGTGTTATAGTAGTTATATTCTTGTACATAGGGGCTAGTATTATAGTAGTTATATTCTTGTACATAGGGGGGCAGTATTATAGTAGTTATATTTTTGTACATAGGAGCAGTATTATAGCAGTTATATTCTTGTACATAGGGGGCAGTATTATAGTAATTATATTATTGTACATAGGAACAGTATTATAGTAGTTATATTTTTCGTACATAGGGGGAAGTATTATAGTAGTTATATTCTTGTACATAGGGGCAGTATTATAGTAGTTATATTCTTGTACATAGGGGCAGTATTATAGTAGTTATATTCTTGTACATAGGGGCAGTATTATAGTAGTTATATTCTTGTATATAGGGGCAGTAGTATAGTTGTTATATTCTTGTACATAGGAGCAGTATTATAGTAGTTATATTATTGTACATAGGGGCAGTATTATAGTAGTTATATTCTTGTACATAGGGGGCAGTGTTATAGTAGTTATATTCTTGTACATAGGGGCAATATTATAGTAGTTATATGCTTGTACATAGGGGCAGTATTATAGTAGTTATATTTTTGTACATAGGGGCAGTATTATAGTAGTTATATTTTTGTACATAGGGGGCAGTATTATAGTAGTTATATTCTTGTACATAGGAACAGTATTATAGTAGTTATATTCTTGTACATAGGGGGCAGTATTATAGTAGTTATATTTTTGTACATAGGAGCAGTATTATAGCAGTTATATTCTTGTACATAGGGGGCAGTATTATAGTAGTTATATTCTTGTACATAGAGGCAGTATTATAGTAGTTATATTCTTGTACATAGGGGACAGTATTATAGTAATTATATTCTTGTACATAGAGGCAGTATTATAGTAGTTATATTCTTGTACATAGGGGGCAGTGTTATAGTAGTTATATTCTTGTACATAGGGGCTAGTATTATAGTAGTTATATTCTTGTACATAGGGGGGCAGTATTATAGTAGTTATATTTTTGTACATAGGAGCAGTATTATAGCAGTTATATTCTTGTACATAGGGGGCAGTATTATAGTAATTATATTATTGTATATAGGAACAGTATTATAGTAGTTATATTTTTCGTACATAGGGGGCAGTATTATAGCAGTTATATTCTTGTACATAGGGGGAAGTATTATAGTAGTTATATTCTTGTACATAGGGGCAGTATTATAGTAGTTATATTCTTGTACATAGGGGCAGTATTATAGTAGTTATATTCTTGTACATAGGGGCAGTATTATAGTAGTTATATTATTGTATATAGGGGCAGTAGTATAGTTGTTATATTCTTGTACATAGGAGCAGTATTATAGTAGTTATATTATTGTACATAGGGGCAGTATTATAGTAGTTATATTCTTGTACATAGGGGGCAGTGTTATAGTAGTTATATTCTTGTACATAGGGGCAATATTATAGTAGTTATATGCTTGTACATAGGGGCAGTATTATAGTAGTTATATTTTTGTACATAGGGGCAGTATTATAGTAGTTATATTTTTGTACATAGGGGGCAGTATTATAGTAGTTATATTCTTGTACATAGGAACAGTATTATAGTAGTTATATTCTTGTACATAGGGGGCAGTATTATAGTAGTTATATTTTTGTACATAGGAGCAGTATTATAGCAGTTATATTCTTGTACATAGGGGGCAGTATTATAGTAGTTATATTCTTGTACATAGAGGCAGTATTATAGTAGTTATATTCTTGTACATAGGGGACAGTATTATAGTAATTATATTCTTGTACATAGAGGCAGTATTATAGTAGTTATATTCTTGTACATAGGGGCAGTATTATAGTAGTTATATTCTTGTACATAGGAACAGTATTATAGTAGTTATATTCTTGTACATAGGGGGCAGTATTATAGTAGTTATATTTTTGTACATAGGAGCAGTATTATAGCAGTTATATTCTTGTACATAGGGGGCAGTATTATAGTAGTTATATTCTTGTACATAGAGGCAGTATTATAGTAGTTATATTCTTGTACATAGGGGACAGTATTATAGTAATTATATTCTTGTACATAGAGGCAGTATTATAGTAGTTATATTCTTGTACATAGGGGCAGTATTATAGTAGTTATATTCTTGTACATAGGGGCAGTATTATAGTAGTTATATTCTTGAACATAGGAGGCAGTATTATAGTAGTTATATTTTTGTACATAGGAGCAGTATTATAGCAGTTATATTCTTGTACATAGGGGGCAGTATTATAGTAATTATATTATTGTACATAGGAACAGTATTATAGTAGTTATATTTTTCGTACATAGGGGGCAGTATTATAGCAGTTATATTCTTGTACATAGGGGGAAGTATTATAGTAGTTATATTCTTGTACATAGGGGCAGTATTATAGTAGTTATATTCTTGTACATAGGGGCAGTATTATAGTAGTTATATTCTTGTACATAGGGGCAGTATTATAGTAGTTATATTCTTGTATATAGGGGCAGTAGTATAGTTGTTATATTCTTGTACATAGGAGCAGTATTATAGTAGTTATATTATTGTACATAGGGGCAGTATTATAGTAGTTATATGCTTGTACATAGGGGCAGTATTATAGTAGTTATATTCTTATACATAGGGGCAGTATTATAGTAGTTATATTCTTGTACATAGGGGCAGTATTATAGTAGTTATATGCTTGTACATAGGGGCAGTATTATAGTAGTTATATTCTTGTACATAGGAGCAGTATTATAGTAGTTATATTCTTGTATATAGGGGCAGTATTATAGTAGTTATATTCTTGTACATAGGGGCAGTATTATAGCAATTATATTCTTGTACATAGGGGGCAGTATTATAGTAGTTATATTCTTGTATATAGGGGCAGTATTATAGTAGTTATATTCTTGCACATAGGGGGCAGTATTATAGTAGTTATATTCTTGTACATAGGGGCAGTATTATAGTAGATATATTCTTGTACATAGGGGGCAGTATTATAGTAGTTATATTCTTGTACATAGATATGTGCATTGTTGCAAGTAGAACAGTGATAATAATAATTGTCGATTCTGTGACAATATCCTCTTAGTTGATATACTGTGGATTGCTCAGTCCCTCAGCCTCTCCCCGTCCTTTCTCTGTGCCCCCCTGTATATACTGTATACACTGCGTCCTTACTGTGCCCTGTATATACTGTATATACGCTGCGTCCTTACTGTGCCCTGTATATACTGTATACACTGCGTCCTTACTGTCACCCTGTATATACTGTATATCGCTGCGTCCTTACTGTGCCCTGTATATACTATATATACGCTGCGTCCTTACTGTGCCCCTGTATATACTGTATATCGCTGCGTCCTTACTGTGCCCTGTATATACTGTATATACGCTGCGTCCTTACTGTGCCCTGTATA
Organism: Anomaloglossus baeobatrachus; assembly: GCF_048569485.1. NCBI lineage: Eukaryota > Metazoa > Chordata > Amphibia > Anura > Aromobatidae > Anomaloglossus > Anomaloglossus baeobatrachus. Next base: position 186,428,749 of record NC_134363.1, on the reverse strand, counting down.
TACTGTATATACGCTGCGTCCTTACTGTGCCCTGTATATACTATATATACGCTGCGTCCTTACTGTGCCCCTGTATATACTGTATATTGCTGCGTCCTTACTGTGCCCTGTATATACTGTATATACGCTGCGTCCTTACTGTGCCCTGTATATATGCTGCGTCTTTACTGTGCCCTGTATATACTGTATATCGCTGCGTCCTTACTGTGCCCTGTATATACTGTATATACGCTGCGTCCTTACTGTGCCCCCTGTATATACTGTATATCGCTGCGTCCTTACTGTGCCCTGTATATATGCTGCGTCTTTACTGTGCCCTGTATATACTGTATATACGCTGCGTCCTTACTGTGCCCTGTATATACTGTATATACGCTGCGTCCTTACTGTGCCCTGTATATACTGTATATACGCTGCGTCCTTACTGTGCCCTGTATATACTGTATATACGCTGCGTGCTTACTGTGCCCTGTATATACTGTATATACGCTGCGTCCTTACTGTGCCCTGTATATACTGTATATACGCTGCGTCCTTACTGTGCCCTGTATATACTGTATATACGCTGCGTCCTTACTGTGCCCTGTATATACTGTATATCGCTGCGTCCTTACTGTGCCCTGTATATACTGTATATACGCTGCGTCCTTACTGTGCCCTGTATATACTGTATATACGCTGCGTCCTTACTGTGCCCTGTATATACTGTATATACGCTGCGTCCTTACTGTGCCCTGTATATACTGTATATACGCTGCGTCCTTACTGTGCCCTGTATATACTGTATATCGCTGTGTCCTTACTGTGCCCTGTATATACTGTATATCGCTGCGTCCTTACTGTGCCCTGTATATACTGTATATACGCTGCGTCCTTACTGTGCCCTGTATATACTGTATATCGCTGTGTCCTTACTGTGCCCTGTATATACTGTATATACGCTGCGTCCTTACTGTGCCCTGTATATACTGTATATCGCTGCGTCCTTACTGTGCCCTGTATATACTGTATATCGCTGTGTCCTTACTGTGCCCTGTATATACTGTATATACGCTGCGTCCTTACTGTGCCCTGTATATACTGTATATCGCTGCGTCCTTACTGTGCCCTGTATATACTGTATATACGCTGCGTCCTTACTGTGCCCTGTATATACTGTATATCGCTGCGTCCTTACTGTGCCCTGTATATACTGTATATCGCTGCGTCCTTACTGTTCCCTGTATATACTGTATATCGCTGCGTCCTTACTGTGCCCTGTATATACTGTATATACGCTGCGTCCTTACTGTGCCCTGTATATACTGTATATCGCTGCGTCCTTACTGTGCCCTGTATATACTGTATATACGCTGCGTGCTTACTGTGCCCTGTATATACTGTATATACGCTGCGTCCTTACTGTGCCCTGTATATACTGTATATACGCTGCGTGCTTACTGTTCCCTGTATATACTGTATATACGCTGCGTCCTTACTGTGCCCTGTATATACTGTATATACGCTGCGTCCTTACTGTGCCCTGTATATACTGTATATACGCTGCGTCCTTACTGTGCCCTGTATATACTGTATATACGCTGCGTGCTTACTGTTCCCTGTATATACTGTATATACGCTGCGTCCTTACTGTGCCCTGTATATACTGTATATACGCTGTGTCCTTACTGTGCCCTGTATATACTGTATATCGCTGCGTCCTTACTGTGCCCTGTATATACTGTATATACGCTGCGTCCTTACTGTGCCCTGTATATACTATATATCGCTGCGTCCTTACTGTGCCCTGTATATACTGTATATCGCTGCGTCCTTACTGTTCCCTGTATATACTGTATATCGCTGCGTCCTTACTGTGCCCTGTATATACTGTATATACGCTGCGTCCTTACTGTGCCCTGTATATACTGTATATCGCTGCGTCCTTACTGTGCCCTGTATATACTGTATATACGCTGCGTCCTTACTGTGCCCTGTATATACTGTATATACGCTGCGTCCTTACTGTGCCCTGTATATACTGTATATCGCTGCGTCCTTACTGTGCCCTGTATATACTGTATATATGCTGCGTCCTTACTGTTCCCTGTATATACTGTATATCGCTGCGTCCTTACTGTTCCCTGTATATACTGTATATCGCTGCGTCCTTACTGTGCCCTGTATATACTGTATATCGCTGCGTCCTTACTGTGCCCTGTATATACTGTATATACGCTGCGTCCTTACTGTGCCCTGTATATACTGTATATCGCTGCGTCCTTACTGTGCCCTGTATATACTGTATATACGCTGCGTCCTTACTGTGCCCTGTATATACTGTATATCGCTGCGTCCTTACTGTGCCCTGTATATACGCTGTGTCCTTACTGTGCCGTGTATATACTGTATATCGCTGCGTCCTTACTGTGCCCTGTATATACTGTATATACGCTGCGTCCTTACTGTGCCCTGTATATACTGTATATACGCTGCGTCCTTACTGTGCCCTGTATATACTGTATATCGCTGCGTCCTTACTGTGCCCTGTATATACTGTATATACGCTGCGTCCTTACTGTGCCCTGTATATACTGTATATACGCTGCGTCCTTACTGTGCCCTGTATATACTGTATATACGCTGCGTCCTTACTGTGCCCTGTATATACTGTATATACGCTGCGTCCTTACTGTGCCCTGTATATACTGTATATACGCTGCGTCCTTACTGTGCCCTGTATATACTGTATATCGCTGCGTCCTTACTGTGCCCTGTATATACTGTATATACGCTGCGTCCTTACTGTGCCCTGTATATACTGTATATACGCTGCGTCCTTACTGTGCCCTGTATATACTGTATATACGCTGCGTCCTTACTGTGCCCTGTATATACTGTATATACGCTGCGTCCTTACTGTGCTCTGTATATACTGTATATACGCTGTGTCCTGCAGTGATGGGTTGTGACCTCTTCTGGGGAATATAGACAGTTGTGCGGTTTGTCTGGAGTGTCAGGGATCAGTCAGTGAGGGCTGGAGCCGGGGGAGGGTGATGGGGACATTTTTGGGTGTATGTTCAGAAGTCAATCATTATGTATTGCAGATAGTAGTGCGCAGGCTCCTCCGTGTGACGCTGTGTGCGCAGGCTCCTCCGTGTGACGCTGTGTGCGGAGGCTCCTCTGTGTGACGCTGTGTGCGGAGGCTCCTCCGTGTGACGCTGTGTGCGGAGGCTCCTCTGTGTATCTCTGTGTGCGGAGGCTCTGTGAAGCCCCGCAGGTGTTGTGTCGGTGTCGGTGCGTTACCTTCAGGGACTCCACGTTGCTGGATCTCCGTCACTGGTAGGAAATCTTCTGTTTTGATCGTGACGCCACTCTCAGTATTGCGGCCAGTAGGGACCGCCACTGCAGGTTGAGGGTCGCCTGGAGCTGATGGTGTGTGCAGTTAGATGTAGTAGCCTCCTGAGAGTGAGGCAAGCCCCAGGGCCCTGTGTAGGTTTGTAGTACCACAAGTCGCAGAATGACCACACAGGCAGGATGTCTTTCAGGGTTTTTACTCACTTCAGGTGGCAGGGTGAGTAACCCGGGCGTAGCTGAGATGAACCAGGTGGGAACCAGGTATCCTTCAGGCTGACTTTATGAGGGTGACTACTGACTCGCCTTCCTTAGCCCTTGGTGGTTTGGGGTGACCCCGACTTTGAGTCCCTATGGGGGTCACCCAGGGAAGATGCTGCAGCCTCTCTCCCCTTGTTGTTTGCCGTGTGCTTGTTCCCCGGACCAGGCCACTCCAGCCTCTTGCCTCCTATGACCTATGGGCCCTAACTTGTGGTTACGTGGCTGCGGCTTTTGTAGTGTTGTGGTGTGGGCTTTAAGAGCCCCACACCGGCAGGTTTAGCAGGGAAAGGTGAATCTATCCTCGCTTCGGGATCTGCCGCCCGGTTGGGCCTGGTGCTCTCTAGAAGTCTCCTTACTTCCCACTCCGTGCACTCTCTAGCTGAAGCTGGCTTTCAGGCAGCACTCCTAGTTGACCGTTCTCCCCCGTCTGTAGTCACTGCGCGGGCGCTGTTAGACAGCAACAGCCCCACAGGTCTGCTCCTCACTGAGCCCTATGGAGTTCTCTGCTCTAACTGACTCACTGCTCCTCCTCTCCTGTTCTTGCCTACGCCACCTAGCAACCAGACTCTCCACCACACCCCTTGAGAGGAGATGGAGGCTCTACCCCCTCCACTATTCCAGTGAAGGTGAAGGCTTGCCCCCTCCTGGGATCCCCAGGGGTCCTCTCAAAGGTACATGTGTGAGACCTGATCACTATGCGCCTGTGTTCCACACCCCTGTCAGCCTTCTGGATTACCTGTATTGTACTGTCCCCAGCATGGGTGCAGTACTCAGTGGTGCCTGACCAGGTCAGGGGCGCCACATTCCCCCTTAGTTATCACCAGCACGTCCTCGGGCTGCAAGACAACATTTTAAAATGCATAAAACATTAAAACATGTAAAACATTTAAAAGCACCAGGTATCAGACATCACCACCCTCCACCCACAAGTCCGTTAAACCACCCAAAACCCTCTCAGGAGGCAGGTCACCGGTCCTGTTGGTAACCAGGTCTGGGCCATCTACTTCCCCAGACCTTTCCTCCAATCTTCCTCTCCCGTTGGCCGCGACTTCAGCCACTTCTGGCAGGATGTAGAGGCGGCTTTCATGGGCTGGTGGTTTCAGGGTATACCTGGCCTGGTGGATCCGCGCCGTCAGCCTCTTCTGGCAGGATGCAGAGGCGGCCTCCACAGTTGGTGCTGACCAGGTACCCTCTTTGTGGTGGTGAGCCAAGGCCCCATAAACAGGCGTGCTCTCTGGTCGCAGGTGAGCCAAGGCCCTTTTCTACGGACGGGCCCCCCTGGTTGCAGACGAGCCAAGCCCCTAAACAGGCTGGCCCTGGTGGTGGTGCCACTGGTGTAACTATTTACACTGCGAGAGTTTGTGGCTATAGCAAGTTCATAGCCTTAAAGTTTGTTTCTCACAATAGTTCTTGTGGGCGCATTTCTTAAACGTTGCAAACAAAACTTGTCAAAACTGGTCAAAACAGTAACTTCTTACTTTACTTTGCTTTTCTCTACTCTACTCCTCTTTTTCACTAGGGCGAGGGCACGTCGGGCACTGGCACCTGTGACTTTCTTGCTCTTTGTCTCTTTCTTCATCTGTGGTTGCCTCATCTATAGGTTCTGTGTCTTTCCTTTCTTGGTCTGCATCTGATTCCTTCTCTGTATCTGTTTCTTTATCTCTGTCTTGTCTTTCTTGTCTTTCTTGTCTTTCTTGTCTTTCTTGTTGCAGGGGATGGCTGTAAGGTTTGTTGGGACATAGCGTTACGTCCAGAGCATACAATCCTCTTTCGCCTTGATGCAGGGTGAACTGAACGGAATCCCCCATCTTTAGATTTCTGCAAGGGTGTCCTCTTGGCAGATGAGCGTTCACATCTCTGCGGTTTACAAATATCCCTTCTTTTATTCCTGGTGCTACAATGAAGCCATAACCACTTTTCAAGTTGAAATCTTCCACTACGCCATAACACAGGGGTCCTCTAGCCTGGGCTTTGGACTCTCTCAACAAACGCTTCTCCTTTAGGTCTCTGGCGGTGACTGCTCTCTGTTCAGGAGACTGTGGTGCTGGAGCAAACTGTGTTCTTCTGCGCCGTGTCTTGCGGGCTGGATCCATGCCCAGGGCCGGCTCCAGGTTTTTGTGGGCCCTGGGCGGAAGAGTCCCGGTGGGCCCCATCCACACGCAGACACACACATACGTACACATACATATACATATTTAAAGACAAACTCACAAAAATACGTATAGAACTGACATATCTATACAGTCATATACACTGACATACATAGATACACATCATACATGCATACAGACACACACAACACAACTCTGCTAGATACATACATACAGACACACACAGCTCTGCTGGATACATACACACATAGCTCTGCTACATACACACATAGCTCTGCTACATACATACACAGCTCTGCTGGATACATACACACATAGCTCTGCTACATACACACATAGCTCTGCTACATACATACACAGCTCTGCTGGATACATACACACATAGCTCTGCTACATACATACACACATAGCTCTGCTACATACATACACAGCTCTGCTGGATACATACACACATAGCTCTGCTACATACACTCATAGCTCTGCTACATACACACACAGCTCTGCTGGATACATACACACATAGCTCTGCTACATACATACACAGCTCTGCTGGATACATACACACATAGCTCTGCTACATACATACACACATAGCTCTGCTACATACATACACACATAGCTCTGCTACATACATACACACATAGCTCTGCTACATACATACACACATAGCTCTGCTACATACATACACACATAGCTCTGCTACATACATACACACATAGCTCTGCTACATACATAGCTCTGCTACATACATAGCTCTGCTACATACATACATATAGCTCTGCTACATACATACATGAATCTGCTACATACATACACACATAGCTCTGCTACATACATACACACATAGCTCTGCTACATACATACACACATAGCTCTGCTACATACATACACACATAGCTCTGCTACATACATACACACATAGCTCTGCTACATACATAGCTCTGCTACATACATACATGAATCTGCTACATACATACACACATAGCTCTGCTGCATACATACACACATAGCTCTGCTGCATACATACACACATAGCTCTGCTGCATACATACACACATAGCTCTGCTACATACATACACACATAGCTCTGCTGCATACATACACACATAGCTCTGCTACATACATACACACATAGCTCTGCTACATACATACACACATAGCTCTGCTACATACATACACACATAGCTCTGCTACATACATACATGAATCTGCTACATACATACACACATAGCTCTGCTACATACATACACACATAGCTCTGCTACATACATACACACATAGCTCTGCTACATACATACACACATAGCTCTGCTACATACATAGCTCTGCTACATACATACATGAATCTGCTACATACATACACACATAGCTCTGCTACATACATACATGAATCTGCTACATACATACACATATAGCTCTGCTACATACATACATGAATCTGCTACATACATACACATATAGCTCTGCTACATACATACACACATAGCTCTGCTACATACATACACACATAGCTCTGCTACATACATACAGACACACACGTAGCTCTGTGGGGCCCACACACACAGCTCCAGGGGCCAGCACATACAGCACCGGGGGGCAGGGCATACACCTAAGGGGGGAGAAGCCCATACAGCTCCCCAGGGCCCATAAATCGGGGGCGGGGAGGGCACATACCTCTCAGGTCACGGTGGAGAGGGGGTCCACAAAGCGCCGGAGAGGGGGCCCACACAGCGCCGGAGAGGGGGCCCACACAGCGCCGGAGAGGGGGCCCACACAGCGCCGGAGAGGGGGCCCACACAGCGCCGGAGAGAAGAGCTGTGCTGGGGGTCGCTGGCTGGCACTGCAACTCCTTCATCTGTGGGACTGAGCAGGCCGGTCGGTAGCTCCGCCCACAGATGAAGTTCAAACCAGGAAGTCTGCGCGCCTTAAAGGGACGGCGCTGCAGATTCCTGCCGAGGACTGCGGAACTCGGCCCGGGGGCAGCAGAACTAAGGCGAGGGGGCCCCGGCCAAGGGGCACCAGAACTGACGAGGCCGAGTGGGCCCCCCCGGCTCTCCAGGGCCCCGGCATTTGCCCAGGTATGCCGCGTGCTGACGCCGGCCCTGTCCATGCCTGTGGGCTCCCAGGTGAAGCTCTTAGGCAGCTCTTCTTCTGCAGAGGGGGTCAGGTCCTCCTCGTCCCAGCGGGCGTATGGCAGCATTTCCGGCTCTGAATACACAACTGCTACTGGTGACACTGGAGTCGGAGTCAACCCTTCTGCTTCCTGGCCTCCTCTCCCCCTTAGTTCTTCCTGGCACTCCGGCTGTGGCAGTGCTGGGGATGGATGCTCTTCAGCCGGCCCAGGCGGGGGACTCTTTGGTGTAGCTGCTGCAGGAGTTATCAGGAGACTCTTTGGGGTATGCGGAGGGGGTATGTATTGGCTCACCAGCCATTGTGGAAATTTGGCCTCCAGGTCAGCCTTCATCTGCCAATATGCAGGGTCTTCACCCACCGTGGGCTGCCTGTCAGGAACCTCTGTGGACCGGGGAGCGGTGTCTGCTCTGGCCTTACAGGCCGGGGTAAATGCTGAGGTAGTCTTTTCTTGGCGGGCCGCGCCTGGCATGGCGGCGGCCTGGTCTTGGCGGGCCGCGCCCGGGATGGCGGCGGCCTGGTCTTGGCGGGCCGCGCCCTGGATGGCGGCGGCCTGGTCTTGGCAGGCCGCGCCCTGGATGGCGGCGGCCTGGTCTTGGCGGGCCGCGCCCAGGATGGCGGCGGCCTGGTCCTGGCGGGCCGGGCAGGGCATCGCTGCAGCCACTGGGGCTTGGAGGGCCGCACCTGGCGTGGCTGCGGCCTGCTTCAGCGTCGCCGCACCGGACGCCTCTTCAGGGACCGCGGACGTGGCAGCAGGGGTCGGGGCACTGGCGCGGGCCGGGGCATCATTCGACTCACCCGTTGTTGGTAGCACTGGGGTCTGCGTCGTCGCCGTCCCGCCTGACACCCGGCGCGCAGCTCTCCCTTCATAGGCCCGAACCGCCGCGGTCATCTCCTGCAGTTCCATCCGTTCCTCCCGAATCTGCTCCACGACCCGGGTCTCCAGCCGGTTGCAAAACTGGGCCAGCTCTCGGTACCACCAGGCAGCGGAGCCTGGTTCTGGGTTCCTGCGGTCAGACGCCATTTCTTCTGCGCCGTCTTCTGCACGGTCTCCCAGCAGTGGACTCTTCGCTGCCTCCTGTAACAAGCTGTCCAGTTTCTGCTCTGCCTCTTTCAGCAGCTCCTCTCCCAGCAGCAGGCTTGTGGCTCTCTTTCCTTCCCGCCGTCTCTCGACGCTTCCACTCTCATAGCTGGCAAGGTCAGGACTCTGCAGGGGATCTCTGGGTAGCCACACCTCTTCGTGGGCGGTAACTTCTTCCAGCGCGGGCTGCTGTTGTTTTTCAGCGCGCTTTTCATGGTGGCAATATGGCGGCGCTTCCAATTTTTCAAGCGGACCGCCCAGGCACATGGTCACCTGTCTCAACAGGTCTAGTCCTTATCCTGTTCGTGACGCCAGATGTGAAGCCCCACAGGTGGTGTGTCGGTGTCGGTGCATTACCTTCAGGGACTCCACGTTGCTGGATCTCCGTCACTGGTAGGAAATCTTCTGTTTTGATCGTGACGCCACTCTCAGTATTGCGGCCAGTAGGGACCGCCACTGCAGGTTGAGGGTCGCCTGGAGCTGATGGTGTGTGCAGTTAGATGTAGTAGCCTCCTGAGAGTGAGGCAAGCCCCAGGGCCCTGTGTAGGTTTGTAGTACCACAAGTCGCAGAATGACCACACAGGCAGGATGTCTTTCAGGGTTTTTACTCACTTCAGGTGGCAGGGTGAGTAACCCGGGCGTAGCTGAGATGAACCAGGTGGGAACCAGGTATCCTTCAGGCTGACTTTATGAGGGTGACTACTGACTCGCCTTCCTTAGCCCTTGGTGGTTTGGGGTGACCCCGACTTTGAGTCCCTATGGGGGTCACCCAGGGAAGATGCTGCAGCCTCTCTCCCCTTGTTGTTTGCCGTGTGCTTGTTCCCCGGACCAGGCCACTCCAGCCTCTTGCCTCCTATGACCTATGGGCCCTAACTTGTGGTTACGTGGCTGCGGCTTTTGTAGTGTTGTGGTGTGGGCTTTAAGAGCCCCACACCGGCAGGTTTAGCAGGGAAAGGTGAATCTATCCTCGCTTCGGGATCTGCCGCCCGGTTGGGCCTGGTGCTCTCTAGAAGTCTCCTTACTTCCCACTCCGTGCACTCTCTAGCTGAAGCTGGCTTTCAGGCAGCACTCCTAGTTGACCGTTCTCCCCCGTCTGTAGTCACTGCGCGGGCGCTGTTAGACAGCAACAGCCCCACAGGTCTGCTCCTCACTGAGCCCTATGGAGTTCTCTGCTCTAACTGACTCACTGCTCCTCCTCTCCTGTTCTTGCCTACGCCACCTAGCAACCAGACTCTCCACCACACCCCTTGAGAGGAGATGGAGGCTCTACCCCCTCCACTATTCCAGTGAAGGTGAAGGCTTGCCCCCTCCTGGGATCCCCAGGGGTCCTCTCAAAGGTACATGTGTGAGACCTGATCACTATGCGCCTGTGTTCCACACCCCTGTCAGCCTTCTGGATTACCTGTATTGTACTGTCCCCAGCATGGGTGCAGTACTCAGTGGTGCCTGACCAGGTCAGGGGCGCCACAGCTCCTCCGTGTGACGCTGTGTGCGGAGGCTCCTCCGTGTGACGCGGTGTGCGGAGGCTCCTCCGTGTATCTCTGTGTGCGCAGGCTTCTCCGTGTGTCGCTGTGTGCGGAGGCTCCTCCGTGTGTCGCTGTGTGCGGAGGCTCCTCCGTGTGACGCTGTGTGCGGAGGCTCCTCCGTGTGTCGCTGTGTGCGGAGGCTCCTCCGTGTGACGCTGTGTGCGGAGGCTCCTCCGTGTGTCGCTGTGTGCGGAGGCTCCTCCGTGTGTCGCTGTGTGCGGAGGCTCCTCCGTGTGACGCTGTGTGCGGAGGCTCCTCCGTGTGACGCTGTGTGCGGAGGCTCCTCCGTGTGTCGCTGTGTGCGGAGGCTCCTCCGTGTGACGCTGTGTGCGGAGGCTCCTCCGTGTGTCGCTGTGTGCGGAGGCTCCTCCGTGTGTCGCTGTGTGCGGAGGCTCCTCCGTGTGACGCTGTGTGCGGAGGCTCCTCCGTGTGACGCTGTGTGCGGAGGCTCCTCCGTGTGTCGCTGTGTGCGGAGGCTCCTCCGTGTGTCGCTGTGTGCGGAGGCTCCTCCGTGTGACGCTGTGTGCGGAGGCTCCTCCGTGTGACGCTGTGTGCGGAGGCTCCTCCGTGTGACGCTGTGTGCGGAGGCTCCTCCGTGTGACGCTGTGTGCGCAGGCTCCTCCGTGTGTCGCTGTGTGCGGAGGCTCCTCCGTGTATATCTGTGTGCGTAGGCTCCTCCGTGTATCTCTGTGTGCGCAGGCTCCTCCGTGTGTCGCTGTGTGCGGAGGCTCCTCCGTGTGTCGCTGTGTGCGGAGGCCGCTGCGGCTTTCTGTCTCTTTCCTCCTCCTAGCTCCTCTTCAGGAATGCAGAGGCGTCTGTTTCTCCTCAGATGATCTTGGTTGTGTGTAGGTTTCGGCAGTCTTATCTGTGCAGTTTTGGCTGTCAGCAGCAGATTTACTCCCCCCAGAAACCCAACATTTCTGACTCTGAAGGTGAGGAGCCTGAGTACACTGAACCAGTCTGGGGCCTGGGCAACTTGGGGTCTCTGTAAAGGAATACGCCAGTGTGCGGCATCCCTGGCACAGCTCCAGTCACCCGTCACACACAGGCCAGGGATCAGCTTCAGGACCTCTAGTATTAATAGTCACAATGGGTTAATGCACCAATCTCACTCCAGAGCTGGAATCACAGCTACACTGCTCTGTTCTTCTGTTTAATGTTTTGCATATTTCTGCTTTTTAGTAAGTGTTTTATCTCACTCCAGAGCTGGAATCACAGCTCCACTGCTCAATACTGCTATTTCATTTACCCTATTCTGCTTTTTTTCTAGTAAATGTTTTATCTCACCTCATTTCTGTGTAATGCCATATTTTTGTTTTCTAGTAAGTGTTTTATTTCACCCCAGAGCTAGATTCACAGCTACACTGATCATACTGCTTCATTTACTCCATGTTGCTGCTTTCTAGTAAATGTTTTATCTCACCTCATTGCTGTATTGACAGCTACACTGCTCTGTTCTTCTGTGTAGTGCCCGCCATATTTCTGTTTTCTAGTAAGTGTTTTATCTCACCTCATTGCTGTGTAATGTCATATTTTTGTTTTCTAGTAAGTGTTTTATTTCACCCCAGAGCTGTATTCACAACTACGCTGTTCATTACTGCTGTTACATTTACTCCATGCTGCTGCTTTCTAGTAAGTGTTTTATTTCACCCCGGAGCTGTATTCACAACTACGCTGTTCATTACTGCTGTTACATTTACTCCATGCTGCTGCTTTCTAGTAAGTGTTTTATCTCACCTCATTGCTGGGTAATGCCATATTTTTGTTTTCTAGTAAGTGTTTTATTTCACCCCAGAGCTGGATTCACAGTTACACTGCTCAGTGCTGCTGTATAAAGTCCTCCATGCTGCTGCGTATTTAATATTCGAGCTACATAGAGACAGAGGAGCAGTGATCCCTCATGTCTGTGTTTTCTGTCTATGGGAGACATCATAGCAGCTAACGAATACATGAATTTCACTAATATTATACACGTAAAATTGGAAAGTGTTTCACATCCACCCACCTGACGGATTACCTCTGTAGTGAAAGGCGCCTTTCTCCAGCCCTGAACACCGTTCTGTTTGCCTTATACCACAGTTATCTGATGAAGGCCAGTAGGCCGAAACGTCATTTCTGCTGGCAATAAAAAAAAATATTTTTTTCACCTTATCCAATTTGGTGCCCCAAGTGCTTAATTTTACATCTTGTGCCCATAAGTTCTGACTGGCTGCAAATCAGAGGCTGCATCACAAAGTCTCAATGTGAGTCTATGAGAGCCAGAATGAGGCTCCCATAGACTTGTATTGATTTGTGACCTGTGGCGCCTCCATGAAACACTGGAGTAGTTGGAAGATCACAAATTGCCGAAGAGTGACCGGAGCAGCGGTGAGAGAAGATGAAGACGCCGGAGGTGAGTATAAGACATAACACCGGGGGAAGGGGAAAGCCTTGATTTGTAACAGCGCAGAAGAAGGATGAAGCGTTCATGGTTTCATCCTCAGCTTGGACCACATGCACTTTATGGGAATTTCTGCAGTAATGTCTGCGCTGTTCCCGGGGCCGGGGTCCTGTCTTTTGTAGACTGACTCATAAGACGTCTTCGGACTTGGATGGCGGCTCCTTCACATACTTTGGCTGCAGAGAAGATGACATACAAGTAAAAAGTGTCTGAACAGGCGATTTTTCATCTTAAAGCGTGAGTAACAAGGCAGACCTCCCCCTCCCCCCTCCCCGGCCCGGATACCCCCGAAATATTCACTGTCAGGCTCATAAATAGAGCCAGGCCTGACCGATAAATACAAACATTTCTACAGCACCTTCCCCGGATAAGGCCAAAACCGCAGCAGTGCGCAGGAGAGGATATGGCGGCCGTGTACACTGCAGCAGTGCGCAGGAGAGGATATGGCGGCTGTGTATACCGCAGCAGTGCGCAGGGGATGATATGACGTCTGTGTATACCGCAGCAGTGCGCAGGGGATGATATGACGTCTGTGTATACCGCAGCAGTGCGTAGGAGAGGATATAGCGTCTGTGTATACCGCAGCAGTGCGCAGGAGAGGATATAGTGTCTGTGTATACCGCAGCAGTGCGCAGGAGAGGATATAGCATCTGTGTATACCGCAGCAGTGCGCAGGGGATGATATGGCGTCTGTGTATACCGCAGCAGTGCGCAGGGGATGATATGACGTCTGTGTATACCGCAGCAGTACGCAGGGGATGATATGGCGTCTGTGTATACCGCAGCATTGCGCAGGGGATGATATGGCGTCTGTGTATGCCGCAGCAGTGCGCAGGGGATGATATGACAGCTGTGTATACCGCAGCAGTGCGCAGGGGATGATATGACGGCCGTATATACCGCAGCGGTGCGCAGGGGATGATATGACGTCTGTGTATACCGCAGCGGTGCGCAGGGGATGATATGACGTCTGTGTATACCGCAGCGGTGCGCAGGGGATGATATGACAGCTGTGTATACCGCAGCAGTGCGCAGGGGATGATATGATTGTGGAAAGACGGGGGTCAGTGGGCACTCTCGTCCACTAAAACCCGCCGCCTTTAGAAAGACAGCGTGGCTCAGGGCTCATCCCAACTGAACGCCGGCCTCCTTAACAGTGGACGTAACACTACTCAGACAACACAGGGTGAGGGAACCACAATAATTAGACTTTATTGGATCCCCAAACAATTAACGGCAAATAACACATAACCAGCAAATCACACAAATGTAACAGGCAACAGAGTCTCCCCCTTCTGCTGGCTCACCAGGGATTAGAATGTCCGTGCCTCAGAGGTTCCAGGGCTACTTACTCCAATACAGCAGCACCCCGCTTTCGGCGGGCACCCACCGAGAATGGAATAACGCCAGATTTAGGAAGCTGGCTGAGGTCTGCAAAGTCTGTAGCCAGGTGACCAAATTGTCCCAACCTGGGTTTCTTCCTTAAGTAGTCCTTAGTTTGATGATATAATCCTGGGAGCCGGAGTCGAAATCTCTAGGCTGTGGATATGGTCTCCAACCGGAACCGGAGTCCCTAGATTGAAGCCATAAGATATCCTGATCCTCTAGTCAGCAACGAAGAGCTTAGACTGGATCCATCAGCATCCATCAACAACCTGGTGGCTTAAAGAAGTCCCTTTTATAGCCACAGCCTTCCACTTAGATACACTGCGTCCTCATCGATTGGTTGGACAAGAGCGCCTCTCCCATTGGATGAATCTCAAGCTGCATGGACAATTTTCATCCAAATGATGTCTACAGAAAGACTGAAGATATCTACATGGAGTCTGCAAGTCACAGACTCAACAATGGCTACTAAGGTAATCACATTAGCAATACACAACTACAATACAATGGTTACTGGAAAAGTCTGGAGAACAATACGTCTGGCTTTCAGTGGCCAACACAATTACATTGAGTCAACAAGAGTCTTGTAAAAACAATGAGGGACTTCTCCCCCGTCTATAAACAATCTATCATCCTGTCTGGCTGAATTTTAAGAAACTTTAACCCATGAGAGTCCATGTCGTCACAATGATGTCTGTGTATACCGCAGCAGGGCGCAGGAGAGGATATGGCATCTGTGTATACCGCAGCAGTGCACAGGGGATGATATGACAGCTGTGTATACCGCAGCAGTGCGCAGGGGATGATATGACAGCTGTGTATACCGCAACAGTGCGCAGGAGAGGATATAGCGTCTGTGTATACCGCAGCAGTGCGCAGGAGAGGATATAGCGTCTATATACCGCAGCAGTGCGCAGGGGATGATATGGCGGCCGTGTACACTGCAGGAGCACACAGGAGATGATATGGCGGCTGTGTACACTGCAGCAGCGCACGGGACATGATATGGCGGCCGTGTACACTGCAGCAGTGCGCAGGGGATGATATGGCGGCAGTGTACACTGCAGCAGTGCGCAGGACATGATTTGATGGCTGTGTACACTGCAGCAGCGCACAGGACATGATATGGCGGCCGTATACACCGCAGCAGTGCGCAGGGGGTGATATGACGCTGTGTACGCTGCAGCAGTGCGCAGGAGAGGATATGGCGGCCGTGTACACTGCAGCAGCGCACAGGACATGATATGGCGGCTGTGTACACTGCAGCAGTGTGCAGGGGATGATATGGCGGCCGTGTACACTGCAGCAGTGCACAGGGGATGATATGATGCTATGTATACCGCAGCAGTGCGCAGGAGAGGATATGGCGGCTGTGTACACCGCAGCAGTGCGCAGGAGAGGATATGGCGGCTGTGTACACCGCAGCAGTGCGCAGGAGAGGATATGGCGGCTGTGTACACTGCAGAGCAGCATCAACCTTTTTTCTGCATTGATTTTTGGAGGAAGGTTTTGTGCCGTCGTTTATTTCTGTGGTTAATGAACGATCATTTATAAACCACAGAATAACTGAAGCTGATATTCAGCATAGAAAGGGGTCTGCAGAATTACCACTAAACGATGGCACAGCTTCTATAGAGGCAGCCGCGTACAGCTCCGCGGGGAGAGGCTTCACTCCACAGATCCCCTGCAAGGGTGACCAAAGCAAGTCTACACTAAAATACACAACAAGGGTGACCAAAGCAAGTCTACACTAAAATACACAACAAGGGTGACCAAAGCAAGTCTACACTAAAATACACAACAAGGGTGACCAAAGCAAGTCTACACTAAAATACACAACAAGGGTGACCAAAGCAAGTCTACACTAAAATACACAACAAGGGTGACCAAAGCAAGTCTACACTAAAATACACAACAAGGGTGACCAAAGCAAGTCTACACTAAAATACACAACAAGGGTGACCAAAGCAAGTCTACACAAAAAATACACAACAAGAGTGACCAAAGCAAGTCTACACAAAAAATACACAACAAGGGTGACCAAAGCAAGTCTACACTAAAATACACAACAAGGGTGACCAAAGCAAGTCTACACTAAAATACACAACAAGGGTGACCAAAGCAAGTCTACACTAAAATACAAAACAAGGGTGACCAAAGCAAGTCTACACTAAAATACACAACAAGAGTGACCAAAGCAAGTCTACACTAAAATACAAAACAAGGGTGACCAAAGCAAGTCTACACTAAAATACACAACAAGGGTGACCAAAGCAAGTCTACACTAAAATACACAAGGGTGACTAAAGCAAGTCTACACTTCATCCTGCATCCCTTGTTAGCCTTGTGTTAGTAAACAACACTGGTCAACAAAAACAAATTATCATCAAAGATAATATGTCGGTATTATGGCGTTTGATGTGCGGATTCCAAAAATGTTCTTAGTTTTACTCTATCATATAAAGTTTCTGAGATAGAAGTATTTTTGTTATTACGTTATTTCTGCATTTTTAGTGTATGCCGGGCCCCTCGTGATAAGCCAGGCCCCTCGTGATAAGTCGGGCCCCTCGTGATAAGTCGGGCCCCTCGTGATATGCCGGACGCCTCGTGTGATATGCCGGGCCCCTCGTGATAAGCCGGGCCCCTTGTGATAAGCCGGGCCCCTTGTGATAAGCCGGGCCTCTAGTGATATGCTGGGCCACTCATAGGATATGCCGGGCCCCTTGTGATAAGCCGGGCCCTTTGTGATAAGCCGGGCCTCTCGTGATATGCCGGACCCCTCGTGTGATATGCCGGGCTCCTTGTGATAAGCCAGGCCTCTCGTGATATGCCGGACCCCTCGTGTGATATGCCGGGCCCCTTGTGATAAGCCGGGCCTCTAGTGATATGCTGGGCCACTCATAGGATATGCCGGGCCCCTTGTGATAAGCCGGGCTCCTTGTGATAAGCCGGGCCTCTCGTGATATGCCGGACCACTCGTGTGATATGCCGGGCCACTTGTGATAAGCTGGGCCCCTTGTGATAAGCCGGGCCTCTCGTGATATGCCGGGCCACTCATGGGATATGCCGGTCCCCTCGTGATATGTTGGGCCCCTCGTGATATGCCGGGCTCCTCGTGATATGCCGGTCCCCTCGTGTGATATGCCGGGCCCCTCATGATATGCGGGGTCACTCGTGTGATATGCCGGGCCCCTCATGATATGCTGGGCCCCTCGTGTGATATGCTGGGCCCTTCGTGATATGCTGGGCCACTCATGGGATATGCTCAAGTTGTTCACATGGTTTGGTGACTGGTTGAATATGAGGAAAGTGGCTATGCCATTTCCTGTCCCCATGATTTGGAGAGAACCCAAAAATCCTAGTGATGACGGCTACTTTTGTTTTGTCATTCTGAAGGGCTTTTCTACAAGCAACAAACAAGATTAATTACCCTGAGCTTAAATCTGCGATTGGGCCAGTTGCACATGATGGTCCCTTACCAGTTCCTGTACCACCATTGTCTGGATTGTATGAAAATGAAGTAGAATATGAAGACCATGGAGCTGAAGCTACTGGTGAAGACACGGAGACCTCAAGTCAAGATGAGTCTGTACCTGATGGAGCAGCCAAAACGCTTTACTCAACATGAATTACATGATCTCATCAGAGACCTTTCATTGTCAAAAGATAAAGCTGAACTTCTTGCATCTAGGTTGAAACAGAAGAATCTTCTTCATGATGATGTCAAAGTGTGTTATTACCGAAGCAGAAGTAACACTTTAACACAATTTTCACAGCTGATGGAGCAATGGTGCACTGTAACCATGTGAACGGCCTCTTTGAAGAACTGAATCAAGAGTATTTTATTGCAGATTGGTGATTGTTTATTGACTCATCTCAGAGAAATGTGAAAGCAGTGTTATGTTCTGGTGAAGAATCAGCAACAAGTGGACACAATTGTGAAGTTGAACGAAACATATTGCTTATTGTAAATTTTTGTAAAAAATAAATAACTGAAAATTGTGGTGTGCAATATTATTCATCCCCTGTAAGTTAATACTTTGTAGCGCCACTTTTTGCTGCGATTACAGCTGCAGTCTCTTGGGGGATGTGTCTATCAGTTTTGCACATGGAGAGGTGAAATTCTCGCCCATTCTTCCTTTGTAAACAGCTGGAGCTGAGTGAGGTTGGATGGAGGCGTTTGTGAACAGCAGTTTTCAGCTCTTTCCACAGATTCTCGATTGGGTTCAGGTCAGGACTGTGACTTGGCCATTCTAACACCTGGATACGTTTATTTGTGAACCATTCCATTGTAGATTTTGCTTTATGTTTGGGATCATTGTCTTGTTGGAAGACAAATCTCCGTCCCAGTCTCAGGTCTTTTGCAGACTCCAACAGGTTTTCTTCAAGAATGGTCCTGTATTTGGCTCCATCCATCTTACCATCAATTTTACCCATCTTCCCTGTCCCTGCTGAAGAAAAGCAGGCCCAAACCATGATGCTGCCACCACCATGTTTGACAGTGGGGATGGTGTGTTCAGGGTGATGAGCTGTGTTGCTTTTCCGCCAAACATATTGTTTGACATTGTGCCCAAATAGTTTGATTTTGGTTTCATCTGACCAGAGCACCTTCTTCCACGTTTGGCGTCTCCCAGGTGGCTTGTGGCAAACTTTAAACAACACTTTATGGATATCTTTGAGAAATGGCTTTCTTCTTACATAAAGGCCAGATTTGTGCAGTGCACAGCTGATTGTTGTCCTATGGACAGACTCTCCCACCTCAGCTGTAGATCTCTGCAGATCATCCAGAGTGATCATGGGCCTCTTGGCTGCATCTCTGATCAGTCTTCTCCTTGTGTGAGAGGACAGTTTGGATGGACGGCCGGGTCTTGGTAGATTTGCAGTGGTATGATTCTCCTTCCATTTCAATATGATCGCTTGCACAGTGCTTCTTGGGATGTTTAAAGTTTTGGAAATCTTTTTGCAACCAAATCTGTCTTTAAACTTCTCCACAACAGTATCACGGACCTGCCTGTTGTGTTCCTTGGTCTTCATGATGCTCTCTGCGCTTTACACAGAACCCTGAGATATCACAGAGCAGGGGCATTTATACGGAGACTTGATTACACACAGGGGCTTATATTTATCATCAATAGTCATTTAGGATAACATTAGATCATTCAGAGATCCTCAATGAACCTCTCGATTGAGTTTGCACTGAAAGTAAAGGGGATGAATAATATTGCACGCCCCAATTTTCAGTTTATTATTTTTTAAAAAGTTTAAAATAAGCAATAAATATCGTTCCCCTTCACAATTGTGTCCACTTGTTGTTGATTCTTCACCAGAACATTAGGATTACTGGATGTGTGATCTCTACTGGATCTGTTCTTATGGAGGATTACTGGACGTGTGATCTCTGCTGGATCTGTTCTTATGGAGGATTACTGGACATGTGATCTCTGCTGGATCTGTTCTTATGGAGGATTACTGGACATGTGATCTCTGCTGGATCTGTTCTTATGGAGGATTACTGGACGTGTGATCTCTGCTGGATCTGTTCTTATGGAGGATTACTGGACATGTGATCTCTGCAGGATCTGTTCTTATGGAGGATTATTGGACGTGTGATCTCTGCAGGATCTGTTCTTATGGAGGATTACTGGACGTGTGATCTCTGCAGGATCTGTTCTTATGGAGGATTACTGGACATGTGATCTCTGCTGGATCTGTTCTTATGGAGGATTACTGGACATGTGATCTCTGCTGGATCTGTTCTTATGGAGGATTACTGGACGTGTGATCTCTGCTGGATCTGTTCTTATGGAGGATTACTGGACATGTGATCTCTGCAGGATCTGTTCTTATGGAGGATTATTGGACGTGTGATCTCTGCAGGATCTGTTCTTATGGAGGATTACTGGACGTGTGATCTCTGCTGGATCTGTTCTTATGGAGGATTACTGGACATGTGATCTCTGCAGGATCTGTTCTTATGGAGGATTATTGGATGTGTGATCTCTGCAGGATCTGTTCTTATGGAGGATTACTGGACGTGTGATCTCTGCTGGATCTGTTCTTATGGAGGATTACTGGACATGTGATGTCAGCAGGATCTGTTCTTACGGAGGATTACTGGACATGTGATCTCTGCAGGATCTGTTCTTACAAAGGATTACTGGATGTGTGATCTCTGCAGGATCTGTTCTTACAAAGGATTACTGGACGTGTGATCTCTGCAGGATCTGTTCTTTCGGAGGATTACTGGACATGTGATTTCTGCAGGATCTGTTCTTACAAAGGATTACTGGACATGTGATCTCTGTAGGATCTGTTCTGACGGAGGATTACTGGACGTGTGATCTCTGCAGGATCTGTTCTTACGGAGCATTATCCTCTTTAGGAATTAAACAATGTGATTTCTCATCTGTCACCTATAGGTGATCCCTTTGGGGGATCAGTTGTTCTTAGACTTGTGGCTCTCCACCCCGGGTGCTGTAGTTATATATTTGGGGGCCGCCGGTGCCGTTTTTTTGTGTCTCGCTGGTGAACACGGGGTTAACCTCCCGTCTGATTATCTGATTTGTGGTGGAAGTGGATAAGTAACGCTCCCATTTTTCGTGATCTCCATCCTGGACGATTTTCAGACACATCTGTCAGCGACGTTTTATAGATTTTCATCAGGTTCCATTGCAAATAATCTCAGTAAAATTAGTGGTTGGGCAGTAAGCTCTTGTGGCCACAGCCGCTCCAGACCCTGGAAACCGGAGCATTGTTTGCTTTGGCCCCAGCTGCATTGTGCATTCACAGTTCTCAAGTGCCACGACGAGGTGCTAAGATCTTCCCAAAGTGCTTCCAGCACGAGGCAGGAAAGCCCCACATCCCCCTCTACAGGGGTGAATATCATCACTATCCGTGCAGCCCCACATCCCCCTCTACAGGGGTGAATATCATCACTATCCGTGCAGCCCCACATCCCCCTCTACAGGGGTGAATAGCATCATTATCCGTGCAGCCCCACATCCCCCTCTACAGGGGTGAATATCATCAGTATCCGTGCAGCCCCACATCTCCCTCTACAGGGGTGAATATCATCAGTATCCGTGCAGCCCCACATCCCCCTCTACAGGGGTGAATATCATCAGTATCCGTGCAGCCCCACATCCCCCTCTACAGGGATGAATATCATCACTATCCGTGCAGCCCCACATCCCCCTCTACAGGGGTGAATATCATCACTATCCGTGCAGCCCCACATCCCCCTCTACAGGGGTGAATATCATCAGTATCCGTGCAGCCCCACATCCCCCTCTACAGGGGTGAATAGCATCAGTATCCGTGCAGCCCCACATCCCCCTCTACAGGGGTGAATATCATCACTATCCGTGCAGCCCCACATCCCCCTCTACAGGGGTGAATATCATCAGTATCCGTGCAGCCCCACATCCCCCTCTACAGGGGTGAATATCATCACTATCCGTGCAGCCCCACATCCCCCTCTACAGGGGTGAATATCATCACTATCCGTGCAGCCCCACATCCCCCTCTACAGGGGTGAATATCATCAGTATCCGTACAGCCCCACATCCCCCTCTACAGGGGTGAATAGCATCAGTATCCGTGCAGCCCCACATCCCCCTCTACAGGGGTGAATATCATCACTATCCGTGCAGCCCCACATCCCCCTCTACAGGGGTGAATAGCATCACTATCCGTGCAGCCCCACATCCCCCTCTACAGAGGTGAATATCATCAGTATCCGTGCAGCCCCACATCCCCCTCTACAGGGGTGAATATCATCAGTATCCGTACAGCCCCACATCCCCCTCTACAGGGGTGAATATCATCACTATCCGTGCAGCCCCACATCCCCCTCTACAGGGGTGAATATCATCAGTATCCGTGCAGCCCCACATCCCCCTCTACAGGGGTGAATATCATCACAATCCATGCAGCCCCACATCCCCCTCTACAGGGGTGAATATCATCAGTATCCGTGCAGCCCCACATTCCCCTCTACAGGGGTGAATATCATCATTATCCGTGCAGCCCCACATCCCCCTCTACAGGGGTGAATATCATCACTATCCGTGCAGCCCCACATCCCCCTCTACAGGGGTGAATAGCATCAGTATCCGTGCAGCCCCACATCCCCCTCTACAGGGGTGAATATCATCAGTATCCGTGCAGCCCCACATCTCCCTCTACAGGGGTGAATATCATCAGTATCCGTGCAGCTCCACATCCCCCTCTACAGGGGTGAATAGCATCACTATCCGTGCAGCCCCACATCCCCCTCTACAGGGGTGAATATCATCAGTATCTGTGCAGCCCCACATCCCCTCTACAGGGGTGAATATCATCACTATCCGTGCAGCCCCACATCCCCCTCTACAGGGGTGAATATCATCACTATCCGTGCAGCCCCACATCCCCCTCTACAGGGGTGAATATCATCACAATCCGTGCAGCCCCACATC